>NC_049174.1:39623775-39953292 GCF_009769625.2 Cygnus olor | reverse complement strand
TTCACGTTAGTCAAAAGTTTACAGCACCAATGTTATTTGCTTGCTGGTCTTGCTGGACAGCCCTTTTCCAATAATTAACATTATTTGAAAGCTTTATTTAGGCTCCAGCAAGAATAAACTTTCTTAGGGGTATTGCTGAGTATGTAGGTGAAAGAGCTGGGCTGCAGGAGATGGGGTTGTGTCGGGCCCACTGTGCTGCAGGAGGCCTTGAGCTGGAGGGAGGCCTGCGGGCCACGGGGAAGGCTTTGGCTGCTGCTACCTCTGCTGACTCGGTGGGGGGGTCCTTCGCTGAGTGAGATTCTGTTTCCAAAGCAACTTTTAGGCTACTCCTTGCTCAGCTTGCATCTTTTCTTCTTTCATTCCAGTCCTGTGTAATACTTGGACATTATAATTGAGGTCTTGGACTCATCACTGAGGAAAGAAATGTAAAATGGAGGCACCTTAGCAAGTAACCAGTAGGCACTGCAACTATCAGCTGGTGTGATTAACAAAATAAAGTAAACCAGAGGAAGTTCTAAGTTTAGTAATCAGTCCAGGATCTTGCTGAAGTGGTAAAAGTTTCATTTCCACTGCTGTGTAAGGATCAGGCCAGGATTCACACAGCCGGGACTTGTGAAAGGGCTCTGCTCAGGGTGTGCTCATTTAAGTCCCCAGAGAGAAGTGGTTGGTCCAGCAGCCCACATGTGGTGTCACTTCATCCTCTGGCACGTCACCACACACCTCCTGAATGGCTGTTCTCGTGTTGGCTGTCCCTTGCCAGCGGTGGCAGGTAACCAAGCCACTGCGTCTGTCCATTGGTGCCTCACTTGGCCATGCAGGCTTTCTGGTCTTTAACACATATCTGCTTTGTCAAGATGCTAATTTAGGCCAGCCACCCTCTCTTTAAAAGAGTAATAGTTTGGTGCCTGGTACAGACATCTTAATATGGGAGTTAAATGTATATCAACATATATTTCCACTCTGCAGATCCTGGTTTAAGAGTAGAACACATGGATATGGAAAATTTGCCATTAGGCAGGATTAAATTTCACTGAGGAGAAGTGTTGGGAAGGTCCAGGGCAGGGCACATCCCTGCCAGAAGGCAGGAGCTTCTGCAGGCTCTTCCCACCCAGTTCCTGCAGCCCCTGCCAGCCCGGGGGCCCAGGCCTCTCCAGCAGCTCTTCTTCGTGCCCACCCACTTCAGCTCGGCTGCGTGTCAACTACCAAGGGCTCGTGGTATGAAATACCGAGAGTGACTGGGAAACAATAAAGTGACGTGCACCGTGAGGATCTCTGAGGCAGAAAGCAATTTGTTTTTTATCTGATTGCCCATGCATGAATTTCCACGGTAAGGCTGCAGATGGCATTGCGTGCCTCATTCAGCAGCAGAGCTGTCCTTGCTGTGTCGTGTGCGAGAGGAGGTTGCTCTTGTTCTGAGTTGGGGTTTTTACCATGTGTAAGAAAATAAACATTTCTAAGGGCAGATGCAACCTTCATATCTGCTTTTTATATACTTGTCATGGATTTCATCACAATATTTTTGCATTAACAGGTTATATATTTCAAAGTGCAGGACTGGTTTTCAATGATTAGGGTTTTTCTGTGTTACCCTGAATTTATTTCCAGTTTCCTTCTATTTAAACTACAACACTTTCTGCCCAAGCCGGTGACCCGAGAAGACCTTTCTCTGTCAGTGGGGTGTCATATCAGGTCTACAGAAAATGGTCTGCATGCTGCTTCCTTGCTGGTTCTTTCGATGAATGTGTCTGTCTACGAGAAATTGCCTGTGTTCACCTCAGCATGTTGCAGACTGTTTTAAGGACTTGCTAATAAGATCTTGAAGACTTCCTCAAGTTGTAGACTGGTGTCTCACAGGGCTATCAGACCGTATTTCAAATTAGGGAGATGGTCCTTGTGATCTGTCCCCACCCCACTTGTGAGAGGGCTTTTGCCCCCTCACAAGCCTGTTTATAGGTGACAGGCCTCTACCTGCAGCCCTGGGGCAGGTGGCTGGAGGTTCTCATAACTCGATGCTTACATTTGGTTATGGTGGAGGCCGGTGTTTGAGCCCAGCATGGCTCAGTACATACAGGCTGGGGAACTTGTTTCCCATCTCTTCTCCAAAGCAGCAATGTTGGTGTTGGCTTCAGTCACCTCCTTCGGTGGAGGCGGTGACTCAACAACTGTTGAACCCAAGCCTGAAGGTTCAGACTTCTTAGGCTTGTTACCAGGTGCAGTAATCAGGGCTTTCTTGAACTCGCATGTTGTCTGTTTATAGATGCGTGGGAAAAGTTCATGTGACTGTCATTCTAAACTCTTGATCTCAAAACACCTAGTGATATTGAATATTAAGTCTGTCTTTACAGATACTGAAAATTGAGGCTGTATGGGCACTGGTAGGTTTGCAAAGTTGTCACAGGGTTATGGGCTTTCAGACCAGCCTGCTTTCAGTGACTGCCTAAAGAAAACCTCGACCTCTATGAGAAGGAAGTTGGTGATGTGTTCAGACTGTACAATAACGCACCTGTGAGTTGGTGGGAAAATCGAACACAACAAAAAAGTCTCTGTAAAAGCTTTAATTCTAAAGCTTTTCCCCCCCCCCCCTCTTCAAATTTACCCCTGTGGTTCCAGCAAAAAGTGCCACACTGCTAGAATGATATCTGTGCTCGCTCTGGGGTCCTGGCGGTGCAGCATCTCTAGACTTTGAAATGAAAAATGTATTGTTCTGTATTTATATGATGGAAAATGAGTCAGAGGAGTGGGGAGGCTTTATGGAACAAGATTAAGATACCAGTGGAATTAACAAACTGAATTATAAGTAATTTGCCAGCTCTTCTCTTTGCTGTCGTTGCCCAAACTGTGCAGTCACAAAAGGCACTCATCTCACCTACAGAGGTACACAGCAGGATGAAAGAAAGTGGAATATAGAACAAATCCTAAGAACAAAAATTCCTTGGACACATTCATATTGTTAAGAAAGATGATTTGTACTAGCTAGACTAATTACCAGGCAATATTTCTCTCTCTTTTTTTTAATATCGTCTGCATGTTTTTTGTTTTTTTTTTTTTTTTTTTATGAGCAAATAATTACTTTTCACTACATTTACCTCTTTGAAAATCCCTAAAGACATTAAAACCTTTTTAGGTGAATGGAATGCACAGATTTATTAATATTCAAGAAGTCAGATACTGCTGTACTAGTTTATAAGGTACATAGTAATCCAGAAAATTAGAAGAATCAGCCTTCAACTAATAACTTGCTGAATGAAATCAAGTATTTGAAAATATATTATAAGGGAAATACGTTCAATTGTTTAAATGTAAGAAAAAGCAGTAACTTTCTGTAACTTAAAGGAGAAAAAAAAAAAAAAGATCCGTATTAAGGAACATGGTTATAAAGGATCCTGAAGGGCAGATGTACGAGCAAGCTGCCCTGCTGGTCAGGGTTCAAGGCAAGGCTCTGGCTTTCCTTTTTCTTTATTCTTGGCATTCATTGTCTGTTATTGAACACAATGTAAAGGTTTCTCTTTGTTTTCCCAGTACTAACATCCTCAAGAATAGCTTAGAAGGAAGGTGCAGAGAGAGTGAAGAGACAAAAGACAATTATTTCACTAACTTTTCTAAAATGTTTAGTGATGGATAAAAATAGGGAGGATGGGGAATGCAGCAAAAAGAAAAGAGGAAGGGAAATATTTTGGTATATATTTTTGCTCTTCTTTGAGGCCACTTTGTTTCTTCTGAACTGATGGGTTTGGAAGCCAGTGCCAGAGTCCAATGCCAACACTAACAGCTTGTGTTACTACTCTGCTGCAGTGCAATAGTAGAAACTTCATTTAGTTGATTGTTTTCTGTTTTGAGTTTTTGATGAAAAAGATGATGTCCGCTGTGGCACGGACATCAGGACAGAGGTCAGGACTGGAAAAGGAAGGGAGAGGAAGAGCTTCTGCTGACCAGCTTCCACCTGGACCCTGGGGCCCTGCAGCCTGCTAGTGGCTGGCTGAGCTGGCCAGGAAGCTCTGGAGCAGAAGTGATCACTAGGACCTGTTTAGGCCACTGTGAGGAGCGCAGGATCCAGTAGCAGCTGTCCTGAAGACCTTAGCCTCTGAATTATACACGTTCTCTGCTTGGCCATTAGGAGGTTAGCTGCTTGTGACTCAAAGCACAGCTGGTCAGCATGGATTGTAGTGTGGTGCAGAGCTGCTCGGAGATTAAAATAACTGCATGAGATGTACTAAACCTGTTCCCTTTCCATGTTCATCCAGTTTAGTGCTGTACCACTGATGCAATTCTTAGGATAATCTCCCATTTGGACTGATCTGAAGTTCTCCTTGAAAAAGGTCCTGTAGGCAGAGCTGCAGCCTGTCATAGCTGCTCTGTGAATATGTAATTTGGCAAATATTTCACATGCTGTTGAACATCTTGGCTGTCCCAGGTTCATGTTCTCCAGAGGAATTTGTAAGAATACAGCCATTTGAAGAGAAGGCAGGGGAAGGGACAGGGAATAGGGGAAATAGGAATTTAGGTAATGCATCTGTTTATCTTGCAGCTGTATCCCTGATGGCTTTGCTTGAATCTCCAGATCCTTCAGCAGACCTTTCCTAGATGATTTCTGAATGTCCTAAAAGGGATGGTGAAGTTTGCAGTCGTGGTGGAGACTGGAGAAACTTGATTTTAGTCTCTAGTCCAAATTATGTATTTTTGAAATTGTTTAAAAATATTCTGTACCTCTCATTAGAGCTCTGCATTAGATACAATATATTTTCTAACAGCATTGGAAAGAATACATATTTTTTTCCACCTGAGTAGTTTAGGAACTTAAATATGAATAGTTTAGGGCTTTTAGAAGTCTAAAGGTTGCCATTATATGTTAAAAAACAGGCAAATGCTGCCGTGTGTGAGAAAGTCTTTTCCGTTGGAGGAAAAAGAACTTTTTTTTTTTTCTTCTGCCTAAAAGCACTCTTTTATTTACACAACTTGGAATATAGTTGTACCATATTGTGAAATTGCTAAAGATTGCCAGATGTGCTATTTTTGTTTCATGCATGCCAACATGTCTTCAGGGTCTATTCTTGATCAGTAAGTCATTGAATAATACATTAGAAATAAGATTGCAAAACATTTTGATTAATGGTGTTGATTTAATAGTTTTAGGTAGTCATGAGAGATTTTCTTATTTCCCAAAGTGTTTAACATTGCACAACTGCTGTAAACATTACCACACTTATTTGGTGATTTTGTCTTAAATTACTGTTTGTACCTTGTGTGCTGCGTATTTTGCACTTGTGCTATTCATCACTCCTTTGGCATGCAGCTTTGCTGTGGGAAGCCGCAGGGGATCGCGATGTCCCAGCCCAGCAACAGCGGGACATTGCGGGGCATGGTGGCGGTGCCTGCTGCAGGATGCCATGCCGCAAGGCGTCAGCACTTGAAGATGGCCTACGACCGAATGTGAAGCAGAAAGCACAACGCTGGCAATTCTCAAGTCTCCCGTGTGCGCTCTGTGAAGAACTGGAAGGGGTTTGAGTAGTTGCCAGCAGCCTTGATCTACACTTTGGTACAGCCAGTAGACTAAGGGAGGACAAATGTGGTCTCCAGCTGACTCCTTCCAAGAAACTTCTCTAGACAGTCAGGATCTCTTCATTTCCCAGGAACTTGGTGGAGACCCCGTGCAAACTGCCCTGGGTGCCTCAGCTCCCAGTCTCACCGCTACCTCGCCTCCTGCATTTGAGCGCTCTCAACTTAAGCAGCATCCCAGAGGAGACCTGTAAGCATCACTGAACTTGATTTTATTCTGAACAACTGTTACTGCCTAAGTCATGCCTAAGTTGGCATCTGTTTGTATTCCTGATTCTGGATGTTGTCTTCTTGAGTGGATGTGAGAGTGTTTAAGTTTTGGTTTTGCCTCACTGATGTCTCACTCTGAGTCCCCAGGATGGCCGTGAGCATCTTTGTCTCTGTGTCCCCTTGCCCATCCTCCTGTGTGAGGCAAGTTTTCTTTTGCTCTGTGCCCAAGGAGGTCAAAATGTGCCTGTTGGCCTGCTGTACTCGCTATGTCCCTGCTAGACCTGCCAGCTTCTCCAGCCTGCCCCACTGCTTGCCTGGCTCCCAAAGCACCATACTGAGAGGGAAATATCTTTAAAAAATAAGTTATGCAAAGTTCTCTCAGCCTGCACTGCTATTGTTTAACAATACAAATTATGCTTTATATTCAGTAAAAATGTCAGGTCACTTTGGTGCTACAATTTGAGACATTTTTTTACTGATAAGAATAGTTTTTTTTTTTTTTTCTTAAAGACATGCTGAGTGATTTTTTTTTTTTTTTTGGTGCTCCAAAATTCTGCCATAAAAGCTCTTTCGTACAACGTATAACCAGTGCACTGAAAGTTCAGAAATTTTCATGTCCCCACTCCAGAAGCCCCGGATGGATTGCTGTGCCATTTAATTCTGTTTGCAAATCTGTACGCCAAACCTAGATTTGCAGAATGTATGACATAGAATTGTAGACATAGAGACTGCCGTAGTATGGCTTTAATATTAAAATCCCATCAAAATTGGTGCTTTCTTTTAGGTTCATTGTGTGAGTCAGGAGTATGCCCTGCAATGAAAGAAGTGGTTGTGGGAGTGCACGTTTCACCACTCGCCTTGCTCAGACATCAGTATTTTGTGCTTGTTTTCATCACCCAGTTTCAGGAAACCACGGAAAGTTTTTTTTGTATATACATAGATATGTATATAATTTTAAGATTAAAAGAAAGCCAACAGTAACTGTTACCCTTTTTGCCTGTACAGGTTTGCCACCTGTGACATCCAAGCTTGCAAGGGAACTCACAAGGCTTGAAAGAAAAAAAATAAAAAGGAACTAAATGGAAGATTTTGAAGAAGTTTGCTTCTGGCAAGAATAGTGCTCTAGAATGGAGGATGCTGTGAAAATGGACAAAAGGGAAGGACCAGGAGGGGGATACGTGAGAGCAGTGAATGTGCATGATGGGAAGGGGCAGAAGTGGGCTGGCAGAAGACCATGTGGTGATGAAGTAAAACGTCTGTCCGGCAGAAGCAGGTGTGTGCATGCGATGGAGGCTTGCAGACAGGAGCAGGAGGCGCGGGCGAAGAATGTCCCATCAGGACTACTGCTTGCTTTGCCTCCCATAGCCATTCCACGGGGGCAGCACCCACAAGCATGGCAGGTGCCTAAGGTCACTTGCAGCTGGAGCAAATATTTCATAGGAGGACCACCTGTCAGTGCTTCTTGCAGGAAGGGATGATTGTCGCTTCAGTTCGTGGGCACTGCGTTTGTGTGCCTGTCTCCAAAGACCGCACACGGAAACACCTTTCTGAATGTCTCTTCCTGCTGCTCGACTGTTGCTGTTCAAAGCCTCACGAGTTTTTTTCCTTTTGATCTTATTTGCATGGGCCTAAGGACAATAAAGTTGTATATTTTCTCATTTTATGTTGTTTTTCAGCAGTTGGTGGAAGGAATGGATATCTCAAAGTGCCTTGTGCATGTTTGTCTTTACCAGCCCCTGCTGACACACAATGAATCTGCCTAGGTCTGTGTGCGGGGGCATCGATTTGGGCAATGCACTGGAAGTCCTGTGGTTGGTACGCCAACCACCCAAGCCCCTGCTCCTTGCCCTGGCTTGTTGCACCAGGTGCACACCTCTCCGTGCAGCTGGGAAGCCCTTCCCAGGGCCCAGCACACACAAAGCTGGTGCGTGGAGTGGCGAGCAGTTGCTCAGCCCTGCGTGCCTGCACAGCAGGCATGGCCCCACAGTGCCCAGAGCCAGCTGCGGCACCAAAGCTCGTGAGATAAAGGATACCTGCTTTCTGCGCTTCAGCAGTCCTCCGGAGGAACTTTCTGGCATGCGGATGCAGTCAAAAACAGCTTAGGAAATCACAGCATCGGTTAACGAGCAGCAGCCACAAGGAAGAATCCTGCTTGCAAATCCTCTTATGAATCTGCCAGCTAACCCTGTGAACATCCTGTTGAAGACTATTAAAGGAAAAGCCCGTGGGCAAGATGTAGTGACTTTGCTTTCAGAATGGTTTGAATTGTATTCTGTGAATAGACACGGGTCTGTTGTTAACTTTTTATTTTCTTTTCTTTTCTCACTTATTCAAGTGCATCGTGTTAAAAAAGTAAGGGAGAGAAGAAAAAGGACCAAATTAACTTTGCACAGCTAACTGCTGATCCTGGCACTTCTGAATCACGGAGTGCATGCCTTGACACTGTCCTTTGAAGAAAAACTGCTTCAGTCAGAGTATTAACTGGAGGAAAGTAACTGTCCGTACTGAGAGCCAGGGAACTCGTCAGGCTTCTGAGACTCCAGAGCAGTGTCTGAGCTCCAGAGTGCTTCTGTGTAGTGTCTCAGCTGCTCCCAAACTGCAACACACTCACTGCCTAGCACTTTCCGAAAGGGAAAGAGGGCCTTTTTTTTTTTTTTTCTAGAACTACTACAGGAGTGACTTTGTATGGTGTGACGGTGATGATTCTTGAATCTTCTGTAGCCTTTAGGCCCACAATTTGGAACTTGTGATTCAGTGTGCTTTGATTCAGAGTGGTTGTTTTTTTTAGCTTATTCACAATTTTGTGGGCATTAAGGAGACCAAGTGCAAGTAAATACCATAATAATGTATTCCTGCAGCATCTTGGTATGTTTTTTACCCCTGTAATTTTAAATTGGAAAGTGATGTAGAACAGTCCCGTTTCTTGACACTTGTAAAATATAACTTTGTGAACACAAGTTTCAAAGTGTTCTGTCTTAGAAATCTTTTTGTTGCCTCATTTACTATATCTTTGTATCCCCCTATGCATTAAGTGTTAGGGAAACAGCTTTTCCAAGGATTTGGTTTGGGCTGGGACAGTGCGTTGAGAAATCTGTACACGAGCCGTTAGGAGAGGGAAGGGCACGGTGCTGCCGATGGTAGAGCTGATCGGGTGTGTGGCACCACTCAGTCGTGCCAGGTGCGGGGCCGAGTCCCAGCCGTGCCATGGGTTCCTCGCACCCAGCCTGTGCCGGGGCAGCCCTGGTGCCTGGCTGCATTTTGGTCTGCCCTGCTGCCAGCTTGCTGGGCCGGTCTTGTCTCCTCCTCCGTGGTGTTAGTGGTGACGCTGGTCAGTGGTAACGTGGTGTTGGCCTGAGCCTGAGGTACCCGCAAAGATGTGTGCAGGGAAAGCCTCAGTAGTGTGCAGAGCCTTGGCCTGTCCTGCTGCCAGCAGGACTCAGGGAAATAATTAAACCTCGATGTCTCATCCGCTCAGCAGTCCCTCACTTGCTGTCTGTTTTCCCCCACCCCTTCCCTTGTCTCTCCCAAAAGCGTCCGAGTCCCCCAGCCGTGCCAGCGCAGGGCCGGTGGTGCTGGCGGTGACGGTGGCCGTGCCTGTCTGCGTCCTGTCCCTCATGGCGGTGCTGGCTGCCTGCGCCTGCCAGGGCCGGCGCTGCGCCTACGGCAGGAAGAAGCAGCCCAACGTGGAGGAGCCGCTCTCCGAGTGCAACCTGGTCAACTCGGGCAAGACGCTGAAGGACCTCATTTACGACATGACGACGTCTGGCTCCGGCTCTGGTACGTGGGTGTCGCTGGGTGTGCTGTGTCTTGTGCCCACCGGCACTGTGGGGAGTGGGGCTGCCGTGCTCGCCCTGTCTCTGGGTCCTTGCGGGGCTTCAGAGCAAACGCTGGTGATGCTGAGCCAAGCGCTCGCCTGCCCTGCAGAGCGATGGCAGACGTGCTCTGAGCGCGGCCGCCTGGGATCTGCCGCAGGGGCACCCACAGGCTCCCATGCCTGGCACAGGCTGTGCGAGGGGGGAGGCCAGGAGGGCTGACTGGGCTTTGTTTGCTCTTCTTCTGTCGGGTAGCAAAAGCTCGATTCCTTCCTCCAGTGCAAAGGTTAAAAAGGTGACTCAGAAGTGTGTTGCCTGTGCTAAAAGAGCCATTGCTGGCTAATATGTCATAGCTGGCCACAGAAAGTACTGCCGTTAACTGGATGAAGCAGAAAGCCACTACTGACGTCCTCCCGACTGTGCCAAAATACAATTACTCCACATACTTCTTTTGAGCAGTATGCTAGCATTTTTAATGTTTTCCCCATTTGTAATATCCTTTCTGCTATGAGGCCCCCACTGCTGTTGAGAACTTGCCTAAACAAAGAATCGCAAAATCCCAAATTCCAGTTCATCGTGTTGGTGGCACATCTGGTGTGTGTGGCCCAATTTGCTGTAACTATAATTTTTATTTATCTGAAAAATACATAAATTATGCTGAATTTTATTTGTAGGTGAAAAATGTGCAAATGATGCTTAATGTAATTGACTATATCTTCCATGAACTGCATACCTTCAGGCATAATTTATTATACTTCCCCAATCTTTCTTTGTGGATATAATGAGTAAACTTTGTTTACCCTGAGGGTTTAACTGCTCACACGCAGCTGAGCTAACCACAGGGCTGTCTTTGTGCCAGCCTGCAGTGGAGGCAGAGGAAGAATCTACCGGCACTGGTGCAGTTTATTCTGATTTTGGGCAAATAGCAAGTGCATTCCTTGTGGCCCGGCTGTGATGCTTGCAGGGTGACCACCAGCAGCCAGGACAGGGCTGTACAGAGGCAGCAGTGGGTACAAGGTGCCAGGGAAACCAGAGGAGAAATTTGAATAAATTTGAATAAGCTGACCTTCAAACTGTAATTTTTCTTGCTGATTACTTTGCTCTGTTAAAAGCCAGGCTGTCGGGATTTAAGAAAAATAAAAATTTTTGCTTTGAGACAAATACAGTATCAAATCAAACAAGGCAGGTCTTTATGGCTTGAAAAAACAAAGGCAAAAATACCATAGAAAAGATTCCAGATATGATAGAAAGTTCCAGATTTGTCAGAGCAAGATTTTGAAAATGAAGCATGGGAAATCACATCAAATAATTAGGGAAAATAAATAAATAAATAAACACACACACACACAAAACAATGTGACGGGTGCTCGGTAAATGAACACTATTTGGGATATGTACTGACTGAGGCATGGTCCAGTGGAAAACTAGGATCATAAGTACAGTTATGTATATGTAAAAATGAAATGCTATTCAAAAGAATACACACAAGAGACCAAGTGGAGGTTGAGTGTTATTAATTCGGATGTGTTTAACTTTTGCGCACACAACTGACATTGATAAGGCTGCTGCCACAAGGAGAGAGTGTGAGTATGTGTATTCCAAGTGAGGACAATGTTAGATGTTATTGTTCTCAATGTTTCTTAGCACCTGGGTGTATAATCCTTTTCTGAGAGGAAGAAAATGCTCTAAACTTCATACAAATCTGAAAAGTCAGTTTACGTTTAATATATTTGAGAAATGCTGCGGTAAACAGTATACAGGACTTAGCAACATCTATTTATAAAAAAAAAAAAAAAAACAACAACACGTTGTTGCAAAAGTTGCGAAATTGCTGAACTATTTCACAGATGCCCATCTTTTCCTTTCAAACTAGGCTTACCTCTGCTCGTACAAAGAACAATTGCAAGGACTATTGTTCTGCAGGAAATCGTAGGAAAAGGCCGCTTTGGCGAAGTCTGGCGTGGAAAGTGGTGTGGGGAAGATGTTGCTGTGAAAATCTTCTCCTCAAGAGATGAGCGGTCGTGGTTTCGGGAGGCAGAGATTTATCAGACAGTTATGCTGAGACATGAAAATATCCTGGGCTTTATTGCTGCTGATAACAAGGGTATAATTGCATTTCCTCATTCAGTTTCACAATTTAAAGCTGGCTGGCCAACAGCATATCCATACTGCGGGGCACTCAGAGTTGTCTGCCTGAGGCTTGGCTCTGCTGCCCTGGTCCCAGCTGAAGTGAGTGCCGCAGAGGTCCCCAGCCAGGGCTGCCACCATCTGCCTGGGGCACGAGTGGCACGGGGCAGGGGCGGCAGGGCCAGGCGGCGCTCTGGGCGTGCTGGGACCTCATCCGGATCTGCCGAGGGGGTGGGTGCTGGCCGAAAGGCGGGGAGGACTTTTCTTGGTGACATTTCTTATGAAGCTGAACCATCTCGCATCCTCTTGGCAGATAACGGGACCTGGACCCAGCTGTGGCTCGTCTCCGAGTACCACGAACAAGGGTCCCTGTTCGACTACCTGAACAGGGGCACAGTGACAGTGGAGGGCATGGTGAGACTGGCGCTGTCCATCGCCAGTGGCCTGGCACACCTGCACATGGAAATCGTGGGCACACAGGGTAAGCACTTCTCCCCCTCTGCCCTTCAGGTATGTTAAGGGACTCGGTGGTGCTGATAGAGCACGTATTATTTAGCTGGTACAGCAGCGCATCCTACACACTTGCACCGCCAGAAATGGTATTAGCATAAGCATACGTGGTACACGATAAATAGAGACTAGGAATACAATCTTCCCAACTGAGTTTGTGGTCCTCTTAGCTTTTAAAATGCAGATTTTCTGATTTTCGGCACTGTTTCTGCTGTAATTTGGGATAGCCTAAATATACCCCTTCCTTGCCAGTCAGGCACAAAGAATATTGGGCCGGTCTCTGTTCGGATAAACAAAACTCTCCTCTGTTATTGATGTGATAATGAAGCAGCCACTTCACAAAGCTAACCACTGTGTTTGGGTAGTGCTGCAGATAATTGTGTCTGTTTCAAAAAACACTCATTGCCTGTCTGCTCCAGCCTTTGTAAGTGAGCATCTGTGGGAACAGCTCTATTAGGGGGGTGCGCTAATGAATGATTCTCTAAATGACTTTGGAGTGGGAATTTACAGTTTTGTTCCTGAAATAGACATATCTGAACAAAAATGCCTTCCTTTTTAAAAAAAAAAAAAAAAAAAATTTGATAGCATTGATCAGAGCTTTACTTGGAACAAAATTGCCTGTCATGTTTTTTACAAGGTATAGCACCAAAGCTGAATAAAACTGTTTTTGTTTTACTTGTTCATTATACTAAAATTTGTACTGCAATCATCAGAACAGACAGCAGTTCTTTTTTGTGAGCAGGCAAGCCAGCGATCGCACACAGAGACCTGAAATCCAAGAACATCCTGGTGAAGAGGAACGAAAGCTGTGCCATTGCAGACCTGGGGCTGGCTGTGAAGCACGACTCCGTGCTCAACACCATCGACATCCCACAGAACCCGCGGGTGGGGACGAGGAGGTGCGGGCAGGCAGCACAACGAGCTCCCCGCAGGTTCCCGGCATGTCCCTGCCAGCGCTGGCAGGGTGGTGCTGTGTGGTGCGGTGGGTGCAGCACGGTGCAGTGGGCGCAGTGCAGTCAGGACAGTGTGGTCAGCATGGGCTGGTGGCACTGGGCACAGGAGGCCACCGCGCGCGCCGCTGGGGCAGCCCGCACATCCTTCCCAGCGCTGCAATGACTCGAGGCGGCCATGGCATCCCTCTTTCCCGTCTGCATGTCTGTCAGTGATGCTGCTAGCAGCTGAGGGTGAGAAGTCAGCAGAGCAAGGCCGAGGCTTGCTGCCTGCAGCAGAGGATGTGCCCAGTTTTCTGCTGTAGCTCCCCTCTGGATGTCAGGGAGGCTTCAGGTAGCATAGGGTACAGCAAGCACTTGCGTTGCACGATGTGCATCACTTTCCCTGAATGTCTCAGTGTCGTTTTTTCACTGAGGCCAACACTCTTGCTTTCACTCAGAATTACTGTAAAAAGGATTTTCAGTTTTCCCTTTTCTTACAGTAGGACTGGCTGCTACCTGGCTCCATCACGTGGCAGCGCAGCCGCAGTCATCCGTGCGAGCTGGCTCTAGCAAACTGACCTGTGTGTCCTTTAAAGGTATATGGCTCCTGAGATACTTGATGATGCAATGAACACGAACATATTCGAGTCCTTCAAGCGTGCAGACATCTACTCTCTTGGGCTAGTGTACTGGGAGATAGCACGAAGGTGTTGCATTGGAGGTGAGCTTTCTGCCCTTTTTTTTTTTTTTGCTGTCCAGACTGCTTTCATCCTAAATAAACCAAACACAATTAAAGGAACCATGTTCCTGGCCCCGTACTCTCTATTACCCTGGTAGAATGTGGAGGCAGGAATCTGTTGTTGAGCACTTGTTCTGCACCAAGAAACAAGGTGGCCCCAAATGTCCCTGTTCCTTCTCATTGCCTATAAAAACAATCAGAGTTTATTCTGGACCAGCGATTCTGCATTTTGTGTGCCCTAAACAATAAATCTTTCCTAGGAATCACTGAGGAATACCAGCTGCCTTACTATGATGTTGTGCCTTCTGATCCGTCGATAGAAGATATGAGAAGGGTAGTTTGTGAGCAGAAGCTCAGACCAAATATCCCAAACCAGTGGCAAAGCTGTGAGGTAAAAGCAGTTTTCCAGTTTATTATAAAACCTACCTAAATAAAGACAGAATTTTTCAGTGAGACAGAGGGAAGCCTGTTCCCAGCCTCCACTCAGTTTAAATGCATTCAGATGTCTAGGCTTGTTTCAGCTCCCAGGTCAATGCGTAGGAAACTGTCTTAGCACCAAATTCTGAACTTCTTTCTTTGACTGTGGTATATAGGTCTTGATTTATGGCATTGCTGTTGTTCTGTCTTTTCAGAGAGCTATATTTTATCTTCTAGTATTGCATGTAAGCAGCTGAAAGCAGCAGGCGATGGTTCTGTTCCTGACCTGTTTTCCTAACTTGTGATTTGAAGGCACTGCGAGTGATGGGCCGGATAATGCGCGAGTGCTGGTACGCTAATGGAGCCGCCCGGCTGACTGCGCTCCGCGTCAAGAAGACAATTTCACAGCTCTGCATGCAGGAAGACTCCAAAGCCTAACAGAACTCCTTGAAGAAAGATGGGAATGCATTCTTCTGTTCATCTTTTAACATGTGATATTATTTTTATTTTTGGTCTACCTCACATAATGTGGTTCAGTATTTAAGTGCCCAGACCAGAGCACTGACATCTAGCTTCATAGTTGGCCACTGGGAGGGGCAGCTTTTTACCTGTAGTTCTTGTTTTGTACAGCAAGTCCCTGGTTTGTGGGGGTTTTCTAAAGTATTTTAGATACTAGGTCGAATGGCAGAAAGGAGCTTTAAACACTACCACAGTGTAAAAATACCTTTTGCTATTGCGCTTTTTACCTTAGTCAAAACCCAAAACTTACTGCAAACAGCCAGGATTGGTTAAAGTGTTTGCAAGAAAAACACACATTTTATCCTCAAATGAAGTAAAAGACCAAATTTACTCAAGCTTTTTACATGTTTCTATGCAGGAATCTGGAAAGGGGCCATAAGTAAAATGATTTTTTAAATACTGTATTTATCAATACCGAAGTGAATAAGATGAAAATTCCACTAAGCGTGTATATTATGAACAAAAGTATCTAGTTGTTTTTTTAAATAACTTTTATTTTTATTGTCTTGATTTCATATATATTGTTATAGTTAGGATTTCAAATTATTTTGCTCTTTTCATCTGAGTTGAACATATTGATCAAGGGCCAATTTTTCTTTTTAACAGTTAGTAGGAAAAACAATGCAGGCAATAATTTTCTGATAGATACATAGGGATGGAATGGGAGAAATTTTACCGTAGCTGAGAAAATGTATATTTTTAAACAGCATCTTGCCAATCCATCATTGTTAACGTTTTGTAGTGCCTTTTGATGTTTTAGGGGGAAGCTTTAACAAAGCTGGTTCTTGGAAAGCAGCGGAAGCCTGGCAGAAAGGCTCGCTTCCTGTGGTGGCGACGTGTGCGATGAGCCCACCTCCCCTCGGGGACCGCTGCCATCGCTATCATGGGGCTCGGGTGTGCGGCCGTGCACTGGGCTGTCCTGTGGCTTCAGGGTTAGTGTGCTCCCTGCCACCTGAGTGTTTGATGCCTGACGCTACTGTTCCCGATGTACCTGCACTCTGGACTGGGTCACTGTTTTCTGTCACAGCCTAGGTACCAGATAAAATGTAAATGTGAAGTGCTGATGTGCTTGCAAAAAGTCAATGCATCCTATTCAGAAGTTTCCTATGAATTTCTGTGGTAGCACTAGGTTGGTGGAAAGTTTCAACGTCCCTGATCTTATTTCCGTAGTACTGCAAGCTGTGAAAAGCAGGGTGTCTTCAAAATGCCCCCTTGTTCTGGCATTGTGTGACTTCTGTCCCAATCTGTGGTCCACACATTTGAATATATTATTCTAGTGTTTTTTGTTGCCAGCATTATATACTTCACATGTACTTTGTTTCTTTAGGCATCTAAATCCAGGCAGTCCATGGGAGTTAAACCCAGAGATATCTCCAGAGTAAAGCTTTGCAAAAATTTGGTGTAGCACCCACTTAATTCTGTGGAAGCAAGCTATTAGCTGATTATGGTATTTAAGATCAAGCTTTGATATGAAACTTCTTGAACAGGGGCTTCTACATGGAAGAATGGTTTGAACGTTCAGTGAGTGGGATGTTGGTAGTGTCAATATCGCATGGTTCATCCTGACACACAAACTCTAGGACATTATGGACTCTTACGGGTGTTAGTTGCCACGTAAATAGGCTCTAGTGAAACTTACCTTCTTGTATAACTTTTATTCGCTTCTGCTTGTGTTAAACAATGCAAGTCTTTGCCTCATGTTATGGTCTGTTAGCTGAATGGTGAAGAACATTTCTACCAGATTACTAGTAGATTTTTTTTTCTGGTATGCTTTCTGAGATGTAATCGAAGTCGTCTGATAGTTTTAATTCTTAAATACTTCAACTGCATGAACTACACCAGGAGAGTTCAACAGGTGTGTACAGTGGGAAGAGGCGACTTCTCATGCATTGAAATCGGCTTGTGTTGAAATTGTAGAATAGGGTGTCTGAAATCAATAGCAGTGGAATAGAGTAACTGCAAGCACTATGCTGATATAGGGCTGCTTCTTCAAAGCATTTAAGCTGTGCAGGTGAGATGAACTGTTCAGAACTGCTTTAGCATTCGGGAAGGTGCCTGGATGAAATGGTCAGTCTTTCCAAAACTCTCAACACTGACAGATCCAGTTAGTTTTTGTGCTGAGGAAAGAGAATCAAATATTTGTGACTAGCCAGAGCAGTGTGTTAAAATGTGCACTACAAACAGCGTGCCCGAACAATTAACAGCGAGGAGAACATACCAAAGAGTAAAGCTACTGAAGTTTCAGAGCCGTCTTACTGGGCCGCCTGATGTTACACAGTGGATGTGAACAATTACCCTGAGGAACTTTAAAAATTGCTCCAGTGTATTTTTGAATGTCTGCTACTCACAGCATGGTGTGGCAGCACAAATTGCAGCATTGCTTACGAACATGGAAGTTGTAAATCACAAAACACAAAAAATACTTTAAAACAACACTGAAATAACTGAAGGAAGCAATCATAAAACAAAAAGTGCTGTAAGTAAAATGCAGCAGAAGCCCTTTTGTGTGAGGCACACCCAGCCCTGCATTGGCAGCAATGCGGTCTCACATTGGCGGCGCGGTTCGCAGCTGAGCAGGCTCGTGGTGGCAGGGAGGAGCAGTGTGAAGGAACTGCCTCAGCAGTGGTGCTGGTGATGTCTGCAGCAGCCTTGAGGCACTAGGACTCGGGAGTGGAAAGTTGATCAGTTGCTGTACAAAATGTACACGATGCAAGATGACCGAGGGAGACCTTAAGGTTACCTTATATGACCTTTACATTTTATTTTTTTCCCTAAAATGGAGGCAGTCTTTGAACTTCATGGGAATAGTGATCAGAATACTCTGTAAGGACTTTTCCTTCGTTTCAAATTCGCTAATATGCACTTTTTTTTTTCCCTATATTATCCTTTGAAAGGATCTATGCCCTTGAAGCATATCAGATCACTGTTGCTGGGGCTTTTTTTCCCTGTAAATTTCATTGCACACTGGTAGAATTTGGTGTCTATGCAGAAGCTCATCTGGGTCAGGACTTGTGCTAGACTGAAGTCTCACCGTGAAATTAAATATTGGGCTTTTGGGTGTTAGGCCACTGGGTAGCCCCTGTGGTGACCTGCTGTGGGGCACAGCAAGCAGATGCTTCTGCTTCTCCTCTGTCATTTGCCCTGGATCACAGCCTGCTCCTCCTACTTGTTTATTCCAGTCTGGCTTTGGACACCAGAATAACCAACATATACAATTTTTTTTTAGTTGAAAATGCCACTTTCTCTTTCTTGTTTTTTTCAGTCAGATGTGGTGGTGGATCTTTATGTTATGGCTTTTCAGTTTTCCCCACAGAGTCCCCGCAAATCACTGTCCTGGAATTTGAAAAAGCCTGCTTTGGAGCCAGGGGAAGCAATGCTGAGCTAAATGGTAGGTTGGCTTGGTCGCAGCTCCAGCCTGTCAACACTTCAAATCTTGTCCTGTGTGTATCTCATGGCACGAGAAGCTATGGTCTGTTTTTCCTCGCTTTTCATTTTGCTCAGTATTTTTGCATTGACTTTTTGTTTTTGTCTTGTTTTTTTTTGAGAGGTAAATATATATTTTAGTAAACCAGAGTTAAACATAACAGAGCCAAGTGGCTGATACTGTTGTATTGGGCTTTAAAATGTTTGTAAACCATGTGCTTCTTTTAAAAACAAAACAAAACCTTTGTTTTAGTTGCCTTTTCTCTCAATGTAGATGTGTCATGTTCAAATTTAAAAATAGAGGTTATACTGAGCTATTTCTTTCCTCTTTTAGGGAGCCTTTGGTTTCTAAAGAGAGAGATTAGTATGTTTCCTGCTAATCTCCAGTTAAAGCACAAATTCTGAAGCTCATAGAATTTTTCAAGCTTGATGATGCTCAAGGCTAGTGACCATATTTAGCCCTTCCTAAATGATTCTTCTAGTTTGGGGGAATTACTATTTTTTTTAACTTACTTGTAATAACAACCTAAAACTTAATGGACGGAACATGAATTGAAAGGGAAAGTTAATTAATGAACTTTTTCTCTTGAACCTTTTTTTTGTTCCCTTAAGTCTTCCCCCCACAAAAATACCCTATGAGAAATTCAAACTGTAATCTCTTTTGCACTTTGCTGTTTTAATAGTCATTTGCACTTAACCAAGATCATTCCCTCATGTAATCCTATATTTTAGCCATTGTTAGGTCACTTTTTTTTTTGGGTGTGTGTGGGGGGTATACATTCAAGAATTATAGATAAATTTGTGTAGAAGCATATCTAGTCCCTACAACAGGTCTTGACGTTGGGCAGCACAATATCTTCTTGCTGTCTGTACCTGCCAGGATCTCCTGTGACTGGTGATGGGCTCTGGCTGCCCTCAGGCCCCAGCACGTCCTTGCTAATGAGAAGGAAAGTTTCTGTTTGTTTGTTTCACATGTTGTTGTTGAGGACAGTATCCTACAAAGTGCCTCACCGCGACATGGAAATGCTCGGCACCAGTGCTCCTTGCTGTGGCAGGTATTGCTTGGGTAGGGCGAGCAGTGGTCCTGCTGACGCAGCAGAGTTCCTTGAGAGGACTGGTGGGATGACACCCTGTTGCATGGGTCTCAGTCAACAGGTACAAATGCATGCGTGCGTTTTTGTGTAGTGGTGTATGTTTATGAATACCGAGACTCAAAGCTCCCTCTCTGGTTTAGCATCAGTTCTGCAGAGCTCTCCTTGGCCAGCCAGCAGAGCGCCGTGCCCCCTCCCGCAGCAGCTCCTGGGAACGGGGCATTGCGAGCGGCGTGTCTGTCATTTGAAGCCATGCGGTGGGGACCGTCGTGTCGCATTGTGGTACTCCGGTACGTGTAAACCTTTAGGGAAAGACATCCATGTTCTATTCGAACAGGCAGCACAATTTATGAATGTGTGGGGAGGGGGGAGGGAGGGCAGAGGAGGGTGAAAGCATTAAGAGGTACAATATATTTCTACAGAATATAAGAAATGTGCAATAAATTGTAACCAAAGGCTATGAATGTATTTTTTGGCATAAATAGACTGAATGTATTTTGAATGTAGCTATCACATTTGTGTCTAAATCTGCTGTGGTTTTCAGTCCCCAAAGAGAAATGTGTAGTGTTTTGTCAATCTAAAAAAAAAAACATTGTCGTCTTTTTTTTTTTTAAAGAAGCATTAATATTTTATCTGGAAGTACTGTAATATTTTAGAACTTGGTATAGCAGTAAAGGGATGAAATTCAGTCTACATATTGTGAAATATCTAATTTAGTGTACATTGCAGCAAGTTATTTTTAAAACTATTGCTCAAGTTACTGCTTGAAATCTCAGCTGCCCCTGGATGTAAATAATTTGTTGAAATGTTGTATTTTGTATGCATATTTTACATACCAATATACTTTCAGAAAGATGTGGAGATTTTAATAAATTAAGCACACACTGTCGCTGTGTTCCCATGAAGTATAAACCTCTGTTTGTTATGTCCGTTTTGTGAGGGCTTTGAGGGCTGTTTCAGGTAGCCTGTAGACAGCGAAGGTGTCAAGCATGACCAAAGCTCTCCCGCAGCAGCGTGTGCCCCCAGCCCCGGCTCTGCTGTGCTGTGGTCATGCTGGCCGGGGGTGCCGCTGCCAAGCACGGTGCTCCTGTCCATCTGCAGGAGCTGGGGAAGGCCAAATCCCTGCAGCTCCCGAAGGGGGAATTGGCTCTGTCTGGAGGGGCACCTGCGTGCCGTGGGGGCTCCCGCTTGGGAGGGCAGCGGGCAGCAGCAGTGGTGCAGTAATGCTGCTCGCCAGTCCCGCCCGTGCTGCTCCTGCACGTGGCAATGCACGGTGCGTTGCATCAGCCTCTACTCCGTAAAGGAGGTGGGCAGCAGGGGAGCCCTGTGGTGAACCAGCGTGCTGTGTGTGCCTTGGCGCCTCTGGTCTGGGCAGCTGCAGCCTGCTCCATGCCGGAGCAGCCGGCTTGAGATGAGGGGCTGCCTTCTGGCTCCCGCGGGAAGGAGACATGGCCTTGGGCCTTGTGCGTGCTCCTGCACCATGGCACGCTTTGCTCGTCAGCGCTGGCTGGGCTTCACTAAATACAGAGGTCATGGGACCCCATCCTCCCAGCTGTTCAAGTTCTTCAGTTCTGAAGTCCTTGCTTGAAAATCCCTGTTACATTAGCCATAACCTGGGGTTTTAAGTCCGGCCGTGTTCCAATTAAAGGCACGTCAGCATAAAATCCACCACCCTACTATAAAGCAGTAACGAGACGTTCATGACTCTTGAAGGGTATTGTGGACTTCCGTTGCTTCCTTACAGTGAGCACTGTATTGTAGGCAATTGCTTGTCAGTTCTGTCCTGCAACAGACAGGAACTCAGGTAAGTGTGTTCTTACTTTTTGGTAACTGCCCGTTTCAAGGATGATTTTTCAAGTGTGACGCTGTCTGTGACATGTGCGTTGTGCTTGCTTTGAGGCACACGGCAGCAACCACCTTCAGCCACATAGGGCTTGCTCACAGGTGTGGGCTGCTGTCGCCAGGTGGGTGTGAGCCCGCTGCCTGCCAGCAGAGCCCCGTGGGCAGCCACGGGACAGGCGCAGCTCATCCCGCAGGACAGACGCAGCTCATCCCATGGGACAGGCGGGCGCTCCTGTGTGCGGGCGCTGTGCCCCAGCCTCTGCAGCCACGCTCGGCGTCTGGCTTGGTGCTCAGCACGTCAGCAACATGTGGGCTTTCATGTGGGGAGGTGTTCAGGACAAACTAGTTGGTATGCTTGGGGTCTAAAAGAGAAAATGCTAATGCTCCATGTCCTTGTCTTCAGGTAAATGGACTGCACTGGAGTCATCACTGTACACCTGGAGTCAAAGGTGAAGAGCCAGCTCTGCAGATGCATGGAGCTGCAGGTCCACATCCTGCAGAGGATACCTCCCTTTGCTTTCCTCCTGCCTGGGTAACGAGAGTGCAGGCAGAGCCCTGCCAGCAGCTTGGAGCTGGAAGGATGGGCTCTTCAGCAGTGGGTGGCTTCACACGAGCTCTGATCCCAGGAACGCTTCCCACTGCATTCTGAGTGTTTCAGTTAGATTAACGGTGAACTCAGCTGCAAAGCCATGGTGAGATGCTAACCACTGCTCTGTGTCCACGAGGCTGTGACTCTCTTCCAAGATCTGTAGCTGATGTTTCCTGTCCTTGTTGATCACACAGTGAGCTGAATGCACAGCAGTGACTGACTAGAAATCACTGTGATGCAGCATGCCATGCATAGAGGCTTTGTTTTGTAATGGAAGTTGTTAATGAACAGCTCACCAGGGGAGGTTTAGGTTGGATGTAAGGAAAAACTTCTTTACTGAAAGGGTTGTTAGGCATTGGAATAGGCTGCTCAGGGAAGTAGTCGAGGTCTTTAAAAGACGTTTAGATGTAGAGCTTAGTGATATGGTTTAGTGGAGGACTTGTTAGTGTTAGGTCAGAGGTTGGACTAGGTGACCCTGGAGGTCTCTTCCAACCTAGATGATTCTCTGATTCTGTAATGAAGTTTAAAGATTTCAGTCTTTAAGAGGCTGAAGGGTGATGTGTACATGTGCACTAATTCATGTAAGGAACTTGCATGCCTGCGCACAGGAGGAGCAGTTCATGTCTGCACAGCATCTGCCGAGCCCCTGCCAGCCGCTGGGGGTTGGATGCAGGGGTTGTCCCACAGCTATGGGAATGGCATAGTCCCACCAGCAAATGACTCAGGCTTTTGGAAAGCCGAAGCACCTCATTTCATTCTTTCCTGAGCCTGCTGGACTGTGGGAACACAAGAAGTGTGTCAGTTCAGGAGAGCCAGGGAAATGTGTAGGCAGTCCATAAAGAAAGCTAAAAGGAAGAAAAATAGCAAGAAAACAAAAGCAAAACCAGCTAACCAACCAAAACCCAAACCCAACAATCCCCAGTGAAGAGGCCGTAGTGCTATCATGTTGTGAAGGCAGGACCTCTTCCTCTCTCATTGCATTTGATTACGTCTTAGTTGTTTGGTAGCAATTGCATTTCACTGTTTGTCATTGCGCATGTGTCCTGTGTCTGCAACAGACTGGGTGGGAGGGCACTACTTTACCATCTGCCTCACAGTTTGAGGGCTGTCTTTGGAAGCAAGGGACTCTCTTTTAAGGTTCTGTCACTTAATATTAAAGAATACACTTCAGATACTGCTGTTGTTAATACCATAATGGGAATAGGATCTGGCATCTCACTGGAACCTGGGTTCAAAGTACATGTAAAAGAAACTGAAAGATGCTTGGATTTTCTCCTTGCAGTATTTTTATAAAGTTTTTCTTTGCAAATAACATTCTAAAGCTTTGCAGTGGACTTTAAGTATGCCTGTAATAATTCAATAAGCTCATATTCCAGACCTGATATGATGTGTCTTACAAATACATTATTCTCCTGCTTCATGCTAATCCTTTCAATAAAGCATCTAAGGGGAAGGAAGGGGTGATTTCTGCACTCCGAGTGGGATGGTTATGAGCTTACTGAAAGATTTGCTTCAAGTTGCTCAGTGCTGGGTATGTTTGCTGTAACTCTAGAAGCCTCCAGAGGTAGAGGAGTACTCTTGAGAAGCACTCATTTCATAGGACTACCAAAACAGTAGCAGCTATGTTTGCCATTTAGAAATTTATTTCCTGTGAAACAGAAAAAAAAAATCATAGGGTAAAAATAAGTGTGTTAGCTTTTCAGGCCCTCTCGTGGATGAACAGTCCACTGCAGCGGGAGTAAAGCAAGTAGAAAAAAAGCCCTGAAAACTACTCTGTGCTGATTTTGTTGTGGTGATAACATAAAGGACAACAGCAGGTTTGGAGCTTAACGAGATTTACATAATTTGCCTAGGCCTTCTCCCCTAGTGTGGAATGCAATAGCTAAGAAGCTGAATTTTCAGAACTGTGCCATAGGAGGCATTTGGTCTGATGTCTTGGTACTAGCAAAATTATGGGAAAGTTTAATATGAAATTGATACTCAGCTGAGCTAGTGTGGGGGGGGTGCGGGGGGTTGGGGGGAGGGAATGTAACACTGAAAAAAATGTTTTAAACACTGAGGTTATTTTGAAGAGTATATAAGGTGGACACATTAAAATTATATTTTAATAAAACAAAACCAGGTGGGGTGCTACAATACAGTGGTACTGAAGTTGTCTGGGGATCTTCCATTGTTATAAGCAGTTATTTACATAGTCATGCAGCTGAATGCCCTGAGAGCTGGTAGAAATGTGAAGCTGTGTCCCCCAGGTGTACTCCAGTGATAGGTAGCAGAAATCTCCTTTTACATGACAGCCTTGCTGAGAAACATCTCAACCTGCATTTTACCCCTGATATCATAAATGTGTTGTTCTCAGATACCCAAACACCTGCGCAGTGGTGCACAGCCATTGTGAAATCCTGGTGTGCCCAGAGGTTTATTACAATGGTCAGATGACAGCAAACAAATTTGTCTTTCAGGATTTCTCTAGCATGGATTGGCAAAGCTCTTGTTGCTGTCACGGGGAGGACACCAAGGTCATTGTGAAGTTGCACACACACTGTGTATCTTTGATGTGTCATCTTGTGTGAATATAAAAATCTTCCTCTATGTTTTTATACACATACACGTTAACATATATCGGATGGAACCATACAAATCTCTATACTGCATTGAAAAAACTGAGGATTTTGTTTTCCTCCAACTAGTTATTTTCATTAAATATACTGCCAAGTACTTGGTATGTATTTGTTTAAAAATGAACTGTACAGATACTTGGCATACTTCTGGACTGCTGCTCATGCAGCTGAAGCTGCATTCAATTAGATCTGTTTTAAAACACCTTTTTGATTTAATGATAAATTAAATGAGAGGTGCTGGAAATTTAATGGCTATAAAAAAAGCCACCAAGACTATTACTCAGGATCATTATCTTGCATTTTTGCACGTGTTTGAAAATCTAATGTAAAACCATGGAAACAAAGGTTAGAAATCTAAGCTTTTCAGGACAATTTCAACTCTCAGCAAGAGGGCTGTTCAGGATTTCTTGAAAATCAGCCTTATGTTTCACGAGTATTGTTAGTATTCTGCAAATTTCATGTGTTGGTTAGGAAAGCAGAGAAGAGCATATGGGATGGATTAGCAGCTAAGGGGAGAGGCACATGGGGTGATACTCATTTGGGTATGCAAACCGTTATTCTGAGTCATTGCATGGCTTGCCAGCTCCTTGTCAAGTGGAAAAATCTGGTGGCACAAAGGATTAGCCACTTATACAAAATGGCTTTTGTGGTTTTTCTATAATTTAAAGTGTGAAAATTCATAACTTAGAAAACTGTTTTAGAAAAATATATAGAGAGAGACTATTCGTTTCAAAACCATGCAGCAGATTTCATGCAGGCCTCAGGATGGTCTATGCATGCTCATCAAACCAGTCTGTATTACTGCAGGTAAAGTCACTCAGCTTCGACTATCTCACAGGGACACCCTCCTGTTGCCTTTTCAGCAAGACCACTTAAGAACCAGTTCTGGTTTTGTGCTATGCATGCAAACCCTTTCCAAGTCCGTGGTGGTCCATCTAATTATCGAAATGCAAAATCAGTCCCTTAACGTCATGTGAGTTTGTTAGTTTCTTTTCACAACAGCTAGAACTTTGCAGTGAATTAGACCAAGGAAGCAGGGTGAAGAATATGAGGGATAGATGTCTGCTGGGAAAGGCCGAGCCTGGATGTGCCTGGGAAAGCCAGGCCAGGCCTGAGGAGATGGCACCGAAGAAGCCGCTGGCTCTGCCCTTTCTGTCAGCACAGAGGAACCAGTGCCGTGTGTCTGTCCAGGCCACGTGGAGGTACAAGAGTGTCCCATGTACTCATGGCAAATGATGGGTAGGGTGGTGGGGCTGCTGGTGCGGGTCCCCCGTACCCTGACCTGATGGGAGATTTAATTTGTTTCTCGTCTTGGCTTGTTTGGAGATGAGTCACTTGGTTTCAGAAACGTAAAAGAGGGTTGCCTGAGGAACTGAAATGCACTTTGTTTGTTTTCAAAGGCACTCGGCAGGGTGAGGGTGAGCAGCAAAGAAGGAAGAGGCTTTGAGTCACCACAGTCCCTGCATTACTCAGCCTGCTTTAGGCACTGAGCTGTTGCCATCCCTGGGGCACAGATCACTTTGCTCAGGAAAAATGGGAGAGCTTTCCTCCTGTCATACTTTCCCCTTTTCCCTTCTTCCCTCTCCCCCTCCCCTTCCCCCCCTTCTTCCTTTTCCTTTTTTCTCTTGCCTGAGCAAGCTCCATGGAGAGGAGGTGGGAGATGCCTGCGCTGCCAGCACAGACAGAGCAGTGCTGCACCCTGCTCTGTAAGATGCTGTTTTTTTCAAGGGATGGAGGCTTAAGATGGGAACTTTCCACTATTTTTAAAATTCCAGGGGCACAAATGCATGCCCCTGGAAGGGGAAAGCCCCGGGCCCTTGTCCCCCGACACTGAGCCACTCTGCTCTGGTGAGCGCCCTTCCTTGCTGGCATGGAGGACAGAGCATGGGGTTGCTCGTGAGGTGCAATTGGGATGATAAAGAGGGAGTGGATAAAGAGGGAATGTTGACTGGAAACATGAACTTCCACAGAACTTTGACAGCACTTACAAACTGAAATGGTTTGAGCTTGGGCCAGAAAGGTGTTTGTTTTTTTTTCCCCTCCAGGGCATTTGATTAGTTTGTAAATACCTGCCAAATATAAAAACATTTCAGTGGCCGTGTTTCAAACTGGTTATACTAAATAGTACTAATGGTAACTCAACCACTGGCTGAAGAAATGACGTTTGTCAAGGTCCCCAGGGAGATACAGGTAGGCACCATCCTTCACACAGACATTCAAAATCACGAGGGTTAACTCCACAGAGCATTACAGCTCATTCATCACGAGAAATCAGGACTTCTATGAAATGAAAATAAAAATCCTTTCATTTACCATTGTATCCCAAAGCCTTGTCAGTACTTCTTTAAAAGTGGAAAATATTGTTTTCCTGCCAGCTGTTATCACACACATCACCTGCAAAATACAGGGTTTATCTGGCTTTTGCTAGACTAGAATTTTGGTATTGGGAAACAAAAGTTTTGGTGTGCTGACAGTCTTATCATTCAGGGTTGACATAAAAACCTACCCCTAAAGCCAGGATATGTGCACCATTTAGCTGCAGAAGCCCAAGCACATGGTCCAGGAATCCAAGCTGCAGGGCTGGGAGGCAGCATGACATGTCAGGAAACGTCATCAATGCACTTGTGTCTTTTCTAGTCATCTCTGTTTTTGGAGCATAGGCAGGAAGTGTCTTGATTGTTCAGTTTTACCTGGAGCTTAATCATGCAACTTCTGCTGGGCCAAGAGGAGCACTCAGGTTGCTCCGGCACTCAGGTTGCTCCGGCTGGCAGGGCTGGTGGAAGGGGCAGACCTCCCTGCATCTCCTGGGAGATGCTCCAATTTTGACAAAAATGACTGGTGCAGCTTAAGGCCATGGCAGCTTTTGCTTTTACTTTTCAAACTAGCCATTGTCTATAGTAAGTGTAAGATAAATGACAAGATCAGAATTCAGGGTGTGTCAGGCAGGTGGAGGTCTGCCAGGCTGCAGGGGGCCAGGAGGGCCAAGCTTTGGCTGGTGAACCATCAGTGTCACCTGGCGGTGGTGGAGCTGCACCCTGGCAGTGTCCCCCAGCCACACGCTGTAACTACTGCTGCCAGCCTGGTTCTGGGAGAGTTCTGTTTGGTGGAAAAAAACAAACCAGAACAACAACAACAACCAAACAAACAAAAACACCAGAAAAAAAACTATGCTAGGAGTCAAATTTTACTTATCTTTGAGTTTGAATGGCCCATCCCACCATGCTCATGGTTTTACTTACCCTGAATTTCTGCTCAGATCCTGGTGTGATTTATACTGCTTCACAGTCCAAAAATGAACTTGTTTACAGCATGAGAGAAGACACAGGTTTCTTTTTTTAATGTTACTTATTTTAAGAACTCATACTGCTTCTTTCGTAATCCTTTACTTCAAAGGTTTTATTTTTTCTGTGTGTGAACACTCACAGCTGCAGCCGGACACCCATACGTGCTCCTCCTCCGCAGCCACTTGTGAAGGCAGAGCCCTCATAAAGGCATTAAGACCAGCTCTGAACTGAGATGCTGTGACAGCTCATGCCGGGCTGCACCCAGCTTCCACAGCATCAGCAGCAAGCAGAGCTCACTCCAGCACCGCGCTGCTGCACCCCTGCCTGCCTCGTCCCGGGAAGCTGGGTGCCTGAGGTCCGGTACTGCGGTGTTCTAGAGGCACAAGAGATGTCTCTGCTGAGAAAAAGGAGTGCCACTTTTGGATTTGTACTGCTTCTCTGTTTTAAGGGTCAAAACTCCCCTCAAAGATTCAAATGCAAGCTAGAGTTAACTGTGACACACTCAGTTCCTTTGTAAAGTTATTTTCCCTGATATTTGTCCAGCCTTCTCAACTGAAAAATCAGGTTTCCAGGTGAGTCCCATGCAGACGTGCAGCCCACCACTCCTGCTGGTGCTGGCCACCAGCAGCTGGCAGGGGCAGAGTGCTCCCATCAGCTCCAGAGCGGCCCCGCAGTCGTTACCTGGGGCAGAGAGGGGGCTCTGGGCTCGGCCTCTGGGCTCGCTGCCTGTGGCCGCCAGCTGCTCCTGGGCTGCCTGGAGAGCTGGTGGCCAGCACAGCCAGCGGAGCGAGAGTGCAGCACTGGTCCTCCCAGGCTTCCAGTTCTCCTTTTTAACCACTTCTCTATCGCCAAAGGGAAGCCGAGACAGACCCTGCTCTGTGTTTCCTCCCGGGCTTGTCTGTAACACCCAAGGAGCAAGTAACCCACCTGAAGATTATCAGTGCCTCAAGGGTGCTAACAACCAAGCTGAAATGAACTACAGGTTGCAGGATAACTGGAGTGAAAAAAACAAAATAGCCTCAAATTCCACAACAGTAATGAATCCTCCCAGATATGTTTGTTGCTGAGATAAAAAAACCTTTCAAATAAAGGAATCTTGTGCAAAACTTGAATTTAAAGCTACTGCACCATGTTCTGGCAGGGGCAGGCATTGCCAAGGTGCCCATTCCACCTTGCTCCAGGGCGGATCGGCAGCAGTGCCCCACGCGGCACCCTGCTGGGGCATCGTCACACGGCGTGCGCAAGGAGGGGTGCCGGCATTGCCCCCTTTTTGCTCAGTGTGCAGAGCCTTGCAGGCACGGTGCTTCTGCTGCTGCATCGGTTCACCCGCATGCAGCTCCCATGGCTCTGCCTCGGCCCCCAGCCAGCACCGTAACAGCCAGTGAGGAGCGGTGGCAAGGAGAGCTTCTGGCCGCACTCCTGGCTCCGTGCTTGTCCCTTGGTTCTGGGGCAGCACCTCATGTCCCTGTCCTCTGACCCCATGCTTATGTTGTTGTTTGCTCACAAACCCCTTTTGCCGGGTGAGTCAATGCTCCTTAACGAAGCACGAGCGCTCTGCTAACAACGTTGTGGAGCAAGAGCAGAGCAATGGTTTCAGCTTCTACTTTCAGGCTGTGGCCTTCAGTTCTTGCTTCTCTCCCTGTGGCTGGAAAGTCACATATCGACACGGCTGTCCAGAAAAAACATTATTTTCCTGTCTCTGCCCAAAGGTAATTTGAGCAAAGCAAGGGATGCCAAGCAAGTGAAAGAATGAGCAAGCTGAATTCAAGCAAGAGTCTAAAGCAAACAGTTGTTTAAGGACAAATTATTGCAGAAAGTAGAAGCTGTTCAGTGAAAATTATTACTGTGTGCAGGAATGGAAAAATTAAGCAGATTTCTGTAGTTGCCAAGCCTAGTTCTTAACTCTGTTGTGAGCACAAAACATGCTGAGCAGCCCTGGTGATCTGCAAGAAGAGATTTATGTAAAGTGCACCTAAACCACAAGTCACATGGCCCGCTTTCCGTTTTCATACTTGTTGATCGCTCAGAGAGCATATCTGAGCTCCCTCGGACATGCCAGCATTCAGCAATGCCTCTTTAGGCACCCTTCCGCTGGCATGTCTTTAAGAAAGCTCATTCAGCAAAACCATAACGCCAGCGCCGTGGGCTTCGGCGTGGGGCCAGCGTGCGTGTCCCATGGGGAGCCGGGGCTGCAGATGGACAGCAGGCGGCTCCAGCACCTGGCCAGCACGGTGGGCACGCTGCCGCGGGGCCGCAAGCAGGTAGGGCACCTCGCAGCCCGGCCGGAGCCCTGGGGGCACGAGCTGGGCTGCCACGGCCCTGGGGTTTGCTGCGCGGTCCCCCTGTGCTGGAGTGGTTGTCGTGGGCTGAACGGGATTTGGGGCTGTAATGAAATCTTTCCTGCAGTGACCTTGCAGGGTGCTCTTGAAAGGAGACGTGGGAGGAGGCTGCCCACAGGTGCCTGGGGGCCAGGAGAGCTTCTGCAGCTGGTATCCTGCCCGGGCTGCCTTTCTTCTCCATTTGCAGCTGTGCTGCAAGGCACAGAGGCTCCTGCTACTGGGGGTACCCTTAAATTTGGGTTTGCTTTGGCATGGTGGCCTGTCTGGGCTTTCCTTTGTTCTGCATCTCTGGCAGGAAGCTCATGTATCGTGAGCTGCTTCCTCCCAGACTTTGGAGTATTTTGCTATGACTATTGTAGCTACTTCGGCTGTCTATTTCACTGTGTTTTTCATGCAGAACAGTAAAATTCTGTAGTTTCCAACCAGAGTCAAACAAAACTCTTTTGCTGCTACTGCAAATTGCCAGCTGAGCAATTCTAGCTTGTCTATTTGTCTAGTGTGAATACGCTTAAATAGAAAGCGCTTGTAACACATAATTTCAAAGTATTATCAGAAAACCGGAACACAATGTCTGTACACTTAAGGCTTTGCTTTGCGCAGTAACAGAAACGCACTCCATCCATCTCGTTGTACAAGCCTGGGAAGATAAAGGAGAGCCAGAACCAGACAAATGCTGGGAACACTGTCAATGCATTGGTTCAGCCACCACCAGCAGTGACAGGAGCACTTTGCGTGGGGATTGCTCCAGATGTAGAGATAAACAAACGATAATGGCCGTGACGCAACTGTGTGTGTGTTAAAGATAAATTACAGCACGTACATCAGGCATGGGAACTGCTCTGCAGAGACCTCGCCTAGTGGGGCTGAGCAGCCCAGGTTTACGCCTGCAGTTAACTCTCCCACCTTACGCACAGTTTATTATTACAATGTCACCTCTCCTTCCTCTCCTTTTCTCTCTCCAAGTAAATGCATATTTATGAAATGGAGGTTTTATAGGTAGTCTTACAGTGGCATGACTTTATACCATTGAAGCTTGGGATGTTTTATACATCGATAAAGTAATTCCTTATTTGTTGTTCACTAAAAGTGAAAGGAAGAATTAATATTTAGCACTGATCTTTTTTTTTTGCTCCAGGCCTCTTTAGTCATGGGTCTGCCTTGCCTGAAGCAGGGATGCCAGGTGCTTGTTGCCATGCCCATGCATCAGCTTGGAAATGCTATGTGGCCACCACTAGAAACTGCTGAGAGCTGGCTGCAGTTTTCTTAGCATATGTGTGTGTGTGCTTTCTGCTGTTTCTCATAGGTGTTAAGTTTATAAATGCCCACAGATTTTTAGGGGAAAGGTGTGAAAGAAAGGTGAGGTCTTAGCATAACAGAAACATGATTTAGGCACCATATAGGTAATCGTTACAGTTTTAATGGAAGTGATGGCAATCCCTGGCCTTTAGTCTTGAAGCCTCACTCTTTTAGAGTTAATGTGATGGGAGATCCATCTCTGAAGCCCTACTGAATGCAGGGTTTCTCTTTAGTGGTTGTGCCTCTTCTTCTTCCAGTTTCTACTGTCTTGAGTAGTTACACTGATTTTTTTTTTTCAAATAAAGGTGGAACTGGCACTGCAGTACTGTCTCCTAGTGAGGATACCTCGATCTTCACTGGAGGAGAACAAATGAATCAATATTATTATGTGCTAAGAGTACCTGTTTTTTTTTTTTTTTTTATACTCTGTAATGTGTAATGTTAGCACCACAGTAGTGCTTCATTTTGCATTTAGAAGGTTGGAAAAAAATGCAAGAGCTCATTTTTCCAGGGCCTAATTTCCAACATAATAAAAATACACATGAATTCCTTCAACTATGGCCTCATGCAGGCGAGTGCCGTGCCTTGCACCAGAACGTGCTGTGGCCACCTGCGCCTCGCCGAGCTTGCTGCCAGCATTGAAAAGGGCTCTGAGAGCGGTGCTGAGCGCTCTTGCAGTTCTGCACTTGGCTCTGCCTGACGCTCTGAGCATTTATGCTCGCGTTTGACTGATGGCAGTTTTCTATTTTAAAGTGCAAACTTTCATCTGAAGTTGGGGCCTGTTTGCTCACAGTTTCGTCGTGCTGCGTTCCCATTTCAGGAAGCCTCTAGTGGCTGTGCAAAGTGGGGAGATGCTTCTCCTGCCCCTGATTTTGTCCCAGGGCAGGGCTGCGGCCCCTGGGCTCCTGAGTCCTGCCCGCGGTGACTGGTGCAAGCTCAGCACGGCTCTGCGCCCTGTGCCTCCTCCAAAGCACCTGCTTTAGAGAGTGCCCCACGGAACTGCGAACCTACTGACCCTTTTCCTCTCCCATTTCTGGTTCCAGCTCGCTTTAACCAGATCCAGCTCCTTGGGTGACTCCTCCAGGCCACAGAGGTAGGAAGATTCCCTTCTGTAACAGCCACGGCCACTCGCGTGCGCTGGCAGAAGCGCAGCCCGCCAGGCTAGGGCCCAGGGAGCGAGGCGGCCCCGTGGCTGCGGCCGTGAGCGAGGCGTGCTGGTTCCCCTGCGAGCACGGAGCGGGGCAGCGACGGGGACAGGACCCTGCTAGAAAGGGAGTGCACCCCGGGGGCTGTGTGTAATCCTGAGTGTTTTTCTTACAGACACCTTGTTGCTATATTCAAAGATGACAAAGAGACGTTTGGGTTTGAAATACAGGTAAGCCTTAAATGACGAGTCAATTCATTTAAAAATAAAATCTGGTGCAAACTCTTAAGTGTCACATCCTCCAAATTATGTTAATAGAGCAGTGATGCAGAAATGGGGTGCATTTCTGATGTTTTTTTCATAGCGAAGGTCACAGATAAGAGTTTCTGACCTGCCAGAAGTCAGAGCACTGAGAGCAGGGGAAACCTCAAGTGTGCAATGGGAACATGTTCTTTCCTCCCTAGTTGAATATTTTTCAGAGAATTTTGTATGGAAATATTTTTATATAAAAAGAGAGAGATCAAACAGCTCTTTTCCTAAAAAACACCTTGTGCTTGCTGTACAAGGCAGTGTGGTTACTGCCTCAGGGCACAACTGAGGGTGTGAAATAAACCACATGGGGACATCTGCAGAGCATATGAACAACGCATTTTGAAGCACCCTCAAGGAAGCATTAGGCATCTCAGCCGAGCCACACGCCTCTTCTGTGAGAGCAGGAGCTGTTCTGTCCCGGCGGTGCATGAGAACACCTCCCACGCTGCCCCTTTGGTCTCATTTACTGCTGCTGCAGCGCATCTTCAGAGCACTTGCCTTTATCTACACACAAAGGGAAAATACTAACTTCAGTGAAATGAGTGCATTAGGAAAAACCTAACTCTTTAAGATTTGATTCTCTGCATAATGAATGTGGAAGTGTTCAGCTCAGGAACAGTAGAGAGCTTTCAGAAGTGAAGATAATTGAGTCAATTATTAGGCTTTTGTATAAATTGTCAGGGTGGATTTTCATTATATGTGACATTCTGATTAAAATTAATTGTTCTTGGCATATTTCTTCCTGAACGTACATTCAGTGTAAGCATTTCACTAGAAAGTCCAGGCTCTGAAAAGACAGCATCTGTCTGGTACTAAAAATAATCCATTATTTAGAAGTTGCAGTTCCATTACTATAATTTAAATTTAAGCAAACCAGAATAAGATGATGTGAAACTCTAGGTCCACCATCTGCAGGGAATTTATGAGAATTACAGTGGTGGCTGAATGCCAGAGTTTCTCGCAAACTGCTGCTTCTACTAGTACTTCCCACTCGTGAACTGGAGTCTGGAGGCAAGATGGATGCAGTATGGATCTGTACGTGCCCAGATGTTTGCAGGAAGGCACTCTGAGTCCCATGTCTCTCCCCACTCTGCAGCCACCTAAAACCTAGGTATCTACTCCAAAATAATTGGACTGCTGTATTTGCTGTATTGCATGTGAAGTCCTTCAAAATCCTCGTGTTTCTCATGGTGTCCTTAGTTTAACTGAAAGTTTTACTGTTGGTCTAAGTCTGAAATCACTGAATTGGTGTAATTTGGCCTGATAAACTTTGAACTCATTCCAGTCTTCATTCCATGTGGACTGAGAAATTTGAGAATCTAACATGACTTCTTATATCTAGGGTAGATTTGGCTGTCATAGGTTTTCAGGAACTTCAGCTTCAGTATTAGAATTTGGTAGAGGATGTGGCTAAATAGTGATATTTGCATGTAACTAAAAAGACATTTCCTGTCATGGTAAGACTTGCTCGGGTTACATCTCTTAGTTTAGCATTTTTCTAAATGAATGTCAGAGTTGATAATCAGATGATGGATTTTGCTTACAGTTATTTAACATACATGTAAATGTATAAGTCAAAAATATAAAACACTTTTTAAGGGGAGGGAGGGACATATGTAGATAATGAGTATAAGAGACCAGAAGAGCAAAGTTAGGTTAATCTTTTCAGTTGTTATTGTTAACTGGTCTGTCTGGCAACACTTGATGGCTTAATGTGGCATTCACAATGAGGAGGAGTCAATCATTTGAAAAGCCAAGGCCATGCCCTGCCATGTCGTGACTGGGAACATGAAATATCCTTCCAGTTGTAGGGCAAACCAGAAAGCAATTTGCATCCCTGCTAATAGATGTTCTTGACTGAAGTTACTGAGTTTTTGATAATGAATAATCAACTTGCTTTAAAACTAGGCTTTGCAAAAACAATGTACAGACATCTGTCAGGTGCCTACTGTTCTCTAATCATAAGAAAGCTATTTCCAATTGTTAAGTTACAACATTTTAGTGTTCACACTTATATGATCATATAATCTGCTCAACACAGCCGTACTATTTTAAAAAGGCGTAAAAAGACTATGAAAACAAATTAGGCTGTATGACAGTATCTTAAGTATTAAATTGTTATCATGACTTTAATATTGGTAATACTGTTGCTTTGTTACTTACAGACTATTAGATTTCCAAACCAAAATGATTACTCCTTGGAGGTATGCACTTGTGTCTGCAAAATTCAAGAAGAAAGTCCTGCTCATTTATCTGGCCTTCAAATTGGTAACTATTAGCGTTTTTTTTTCCCACTATGGGTGGCCCTATTTTGCTTTTTATCCCCATTAGTTTTATTTTAGAGAAAGTGGAAGGGATGCGTATGCTGAAGATGCTCATTACAGCCTCTGCTTATCTCTAACAGGTGATATCCTTGCCAATATCAATGGAGTGAACACTGATGGGTTTAGTCACAAGCAAATAGTAGACTTGATAAAGTCTTCAGGGAACTATTTGAGGTAGGCATCTGTCCTCCAGAGTGTTTTTAGTTTAATAGTCTGTCCCACTGGAAACCAGGAAACCTCGTGCTAACCAGCAGCCCCATACTGTCTCAGACGCATAGGACTGTAATGTGCGTGTCTCTTGACCGCACCGTGTGTTTGCCCATCTGGCACCAACACCACTGTTGCTGAAGTCAGCTGTTGAGGAGAGGTGACAGCACGCGGGGCCTCCCCTGTCCTGTGTGCATCCCCTCCCCGAGGACACCGCGGCACCACGTGCTGCTGTGGGGCCGCCGGTACCCAAAGCACCTCTTCCTTCCAGGCTGGAGACTGTCAACGGGGCCATGTACCTGAGGAAGATGGAGCTCGAGACCAAGCTGCAGCTGCTGAAGGTAACGCAGTGAGCCGCTTCTCTGCTGCACAAAGCAGAGGGCTGTTGTGGGTCCGTTGCTCGTGGGGGTGGCCGGGTGGCGTGGCAGGGGAATGGCACCCACGTGTCCTCCGTGCTGGCACCGCCAGCCACGGCACCTCCAAGGGTGGTGCTGCAGCTGCCAGGTCCCATGGGCACACGGGGACGGACAGTGCCAGGACTGCCTGGACTGACTGTGCTGCAGCCTGGACTGAGCGCGCTGCGGCACTGTCAGGTGCGGCGCTGCGGGACCACGCAGGCCACGGCACCGCGGTGCTGGCTGAGGCAGTCACGCCACGACTGCCCTGGAGGTCTGGTTCCTCATAACATCCCAGCAACTCACACACCTCCAGCACTGGGGGTCCTCCCCAAGCCCCTGGGCATTTTCTGAATGGGTTCGAGTGCTCTCCCTGCCTGGGGTGCTGAGCTTCTCCAGCTCTTTCCCTGCCCTGGTTTAGGGAAGAAAAAAACGTTCATCTTGACAGCATTTCATAGCCTTGTTTTGAGTTAGGTCAAATGATGAAAAAATGATAAAAAAAAAAAAAAGTCTGATAGCTTTGACCTCTTCTTAAATTTTGTCAGACTAAAAATTAACTAGTGCTCTAAGTAAACAGTTAAGTTTAAACAACATTTTGAAAATGTCAAAACATTATGTGTAGAAATTTTGGAGTATTCTTTCCCCCCTCAAATATCAAATTGTAAGATTGATGAGGAACCTTGATCTGGTTGGCACTGAATTTATGAGAATATAGCACAGGGCAGGTTGCTTGGTATATGATTTTTATGATGTAGATAATGTAATGGCTACGTGAGGACTGTACAGCGAGGATACAACGAGGAAGGATGAGGCCCTTCAGTACTCATTAAACTAAGATGGGCTATGGAGGATGCTTCTGGAGATATCTGGGCTGGGTTTAGGTGTTACTGCCCCACAGCTAGCTGTTATTTTCTCTCTGAAGGAGGTAAAATTAATCATGGGCTGTGAGATGCTCTCAGCTTTAGGGTGATGGGGGACAAAGGACTGCTGGCAATACTCAAACCTGGTCTGGACCACCAGGAGGTTGGGACACCTTTGTTAGCCCAGAGGGCTGCTCGGTGTCTGGGTGCAGAGCTGCGCTGTGGCATGTGTCGTGCAGGAGGCAGGCAGGGGCTGCCAGCTGCAGGAGGTGGGGCAGGATGCAGGGGGCAGTGCCGCAGGTCCAGGTGCAATGCTGGGCTCATGGGGAGCGCTGTGACCACATCCCCTATGCCCAAGGCTGGCGGGAGCCACGGCAGCAAGCAGGGATGCTGAGACCACCTGGCTGGACAGCAAGTCTGGAGAGGGTGGGGAACATGCCAGAGACTTCATCTCTGTGCCCATGCGAGGGGGGCACCAGGCTATGTGGGCTATCACAAGCACCACCACAGAGCATTCGCCCTACCAGCCTGATGGAGCTGCCCAGCTGAAACCTCTGAGGGGTACCGGCACTAGGAGGACCTGCTGCAACACCCAGGGAAGTTTGCGAGGACAAAGTGCTGGCTGAAGCAGAGGCACTGCTCTGGCAGTGGCAGCAGTGCCAGCCCTGGTTTGTGCCGTGATGCTCCCAGTCCCACTCAGCGCCGCTGCTGCCACCTGCCCGCTGGTCCCAGCCCCACCGCCATGAGAAGCCGCCCAGGCTTCTCCCTTAGACAGCTTCTCGAAATAATGGCACAGTCACAAGACACAGGCTGCCCCTCCCACCCCCCATTCAGAGAATTATAAAAACCAAATCTGCTGTGAAATGCTCTGCTTTCAGGTTTTAGAAAACAGTTGTTTCCCAGAAGTGCCAAATCTCTGCAATGAGAGTTCTTGCAGTGCAGAATTTGGGTGTGGGCCTGGCCCTTGCGTGATCAGGAGAGTGGCGGCAGTGGAAAGAACCTAATTTTGGTTGTGACTGTATCTGATGTCTCACCACGGGATGTGTTCAGCAGCTGGAAGCCGTGTAACCGCAGCCAGGGAGCAGCGTGCTGGTGGCTGCCATCGCAGGGCTGGGCCGCTCCACGAGCACACCCTGCGTAAAGGTGCTCAGCAGCTGGGCTGAACGGGCAGCTGGGAGCAGCGAGTGGGTACATGTGCCATGTGCCAGTTAATGAGCTGCTAATGAGGCCTAATTAGATGGGAGAAACCATCAATGGGAGGTTGCTTTGCTTGGGTCCCAAAGGGGGCAAAGAATGTCTTTGGACAACTCCCCAGCACCTCTGGCCTACAGCGGGGGCGTCGCGGTGCTGGGTGCGGGCACCGCCAGCCCTGCTCTGCCACCGTGGTCACCCAGGGGCAGGTGGGGAGCACAGCGGTGTCTCAGGCCCTCCTCGACAGCGGTCATTGCTCCCGTATTGCAGGGGAGGCTGTCTGGGTGCTGGATGGGTGGCGGTGCTTTACCCTTGGGATGGTGTGTGTGTGCTTGATTGGTTTTTCTGAAGTGTGGAGCAGGGGAGAAATGTGCAAGGAGTAGCAAGATTGCCCACACAAGCTTAGCCTGGGCAGTTTGCATATATAAATATGACTTGTCAGGGTGCCTAGCTGCATGTTTGAGGTGCACCGAGTTCATGCAGGTCACTGAGGAAGCACCTACTCCAGGCAGAGGTTAACCTGGCTGGTTTTGAATCAGTTATGCAGCGTTTTATTTGCTTTATCAAAAGATCATCTGCAACAGAGGAAAAAAATTAAGCATTGCTCATTGTTAGGATAGTATGTCAGCACTTGCAGGCTGTAAGGACAGTCGGGGTGATGTGTTCCCAACTGCAGGATCAGGGCATCGCTGACCGCGATGTGCCTGCATTGCTGGCAGAGCCAGGAGCAAGGGGCACGGGGCCCTGGTAGCAGCCAGCCGGCTCTGGGCTGCGGCAGGTTTCTGACAGAGGTCGGCAGTGCCGCCCCCCTGAGAAACTGGTTTTCTAGGTTTGCTGTCCGAATGCATGCTGCATGCTCTCCAGATTTTAGCCTTCTACTTTTGCAAATCTCATATGTGAAGCGCCTCGGCCAGAGCGCTCAGGGCATGAGGGCAGTTGTGCTTTGTGGGGGAAGTTTGCTAAACTCCAGGACAACTGTTGTCATGCTGGTGAGAAGAGGGCACACAGCTGCTTCCTGTAGGTGAAGCGTACTGCCTGAGAAGCCTCTCTTTTGAAGTGTTTTAAATCTCTGTGAAAGTGTGTGAATGACAGGTAGCCCTCTTTATCCTTCACAGAAAACTCTGCAGCAGAAATGGGTGGAGTTCCGCTCTTTGCACTTACGGGAACAGCGCTTGCTGCATGGTAAGTCGTCTTTTCCGGGTCGGAAACCACAGCACTGCTGAGACCTTCTGTGGAAACTCGGGCTGATCAGTAGCAAGCATTCCTTTAACCTGATTTTCATTTGCTTGCTTTTTCCCCTGTTAATGAGGGCATGGGGCTGGCCCATGGGAAAGCCTTTTTTTCAGTGTCTAATGAATTTGGATGCTGCTTTGCTGATGTAGACTAAAGGCTCTTTTGCCTGAGTTCTAGGAAATGAGTTCATGTGGGTTGCAAAGTTTCTTTTCCATTCTCTTTTTCTGGACTTAAAAACAAACAAACAAAGCCCTCCCCTTATTTACAGGTTGCCCTGGGAGCAACTTTGGTTCTGCATTTCGGGGCAAGGCAGGGGTAGAGAGCCCCACACAGCTGGGAAATGCGGGGTGAGAAGGGATGCTGGGCGCGATCCTCCCCCGTTCCCTCGTGGCGCAGAAACACCACCGCACCCCTCAGGTTGCCCCGGCTGGGAGGGCGGAGGGGAAGGGTGAGACCCATGAGAGACACAGCTGATGGCCTCGGCTGAACAGAGGGACAGGAATGGCCATGCTGACCTCCCTGCAGCGCTGTTTTGGGACAGCTGCTGCGGAGCCCGAGGCCATCTCTGCTCGCATAGGCTTCCAGCTCTCTGGCCTTGAGCAGATGCCTTTGAGTAATGCTCCTCCTTGACCTCTGCTTCCAGGAGAGGTGAATGACAATGCTCTGCTGGACACGCTGGAGCTGGAAGAGGCCAACTTATTTGGTGGCTGTGGCACACCGGGACCTGTCTCTCCGATCAAGCCTCGCTTCTCCAGCGAGAGCAGCTCCCGAAGCCGGCTGAGCTCCATGACTGTGGACAGTGAGGACAGCTTCTACCAGAGCAGCGCCTTCGATGATTCTGCTGCAGAGAGCCTGAGCCGCCAGTCCAGCATCGATGACGAGTGCTTCTTCCCCAGGGACGGTGACGGCGCGGCCGGGAGGTCCTCCCTGCGCAGGAACCGCAGCATCAGCCTGGCCAGCAGCGGGTCCATGTCCCCACTCTGGGAGGGAGGTGGCTGCTCGAGTAGCTTTGGGACACTCCCACGGAAGAGCAGGAGATCAAGCGTACGAAAGCATCTTCTGAAATTCATCCCAGGCCTTCACCGGGCACTGGAAGAGGAAGAAAGTCGGGTCTGACACGGCGTGTGCTGTCCATGATGTCTGGGGCTCTGCTCAGGAGCCTGCAGCAGGGCCAGGGAACATGCGCAGCAGCTCACCTGGAGGCTTGCAGCAGGTCAAACTCAAGGCTGAATTTGTTCCTCTCCTCACACAACCTTACGGTGGGACTGATGGTATTTAAAATGCTCTGGGGTTTTTAATTATTTTAATTTTTAATCAGAGTGCACTGTGGACTTCTTCATTAACATGAAAAACAACTAACTCCGAGATGTGAAGAACCTTTGCAGAACCTCCTCAGCATACTTTAGTGTTAATAATGTTTTTTAATTGAATGCAAGATTTATAGCTATTTATTTCCTGTTACTGAAGTCAGAGTCCTCAAAGGTGTCTAATAAAGCAAGCACTTCCACTAAAGCCAGTGACAAAGTCCCGTTAGAAACAGGACGGAGCCCGGAGCTTACGGCAGACCCCAGGGGAGACGTTCTGAGATGAAAACAGGCTGGTGACAATGACCAAATCAGCGAAGGGTACGGTGGGGCTCTGTGGAGCCCTGTCAAAGCCACAGAGCTTTTTTGTGCAATTCCTATCATGCTTGCTAGAAACAGCATGCTCTGTGCTGTGTCAGCTCAGTGACAGGTCATTTCAGTGCTCGGTGTCGTCACCATCGCCCCTTGAGATTACTGCGGTCAAATCAGCTTACTGGATTTTTAGCAGGCTGGAGAAAATGCTCGTCAGCATGCAGTGGTCTAAGCACACAGTTCAAGTTAATTTGACCTCTTTAAGGTGAGCGGAGCAGAGGATCTCCCCCAGGGACGATCAGGGCTGGCTCTGGTGTGGGTGCAGGCAGGCGCTGGCCGGGGGCCTCCCTGCGGGCTGTGCTTGGTGCCTGCCCACACTCGCCTGGGCCGGAGGCAGAGACTGCAGGCAATGAGGGCTCACTTGACAGCTCATATGAGGTGCTATAATAAATATGGATATAAACGTGAAGAAACAGAGGACTTTTATTTTCCTCTCAGGCAACACAGAAATAGGCTGTTAGGTCAGAGCAAGCAGCCTAATTGTGTTTTCCAGGTACAATTGGAAGAATTTTAAATGTAATTTAAATGCCTTGTGTGCCTCGTTTGTCTGTTGACTGAGAAGAATGTGCAGCTGTTTGCAATTCAGATATTGCTGTGGCAGGATTTCCTGGTCTTTTCAGAAACCTCAGACTGAAACCGATAGCTTTCCGTGGAGACGAACCCCAGATAAAAACAGCCTGTCCCGGTACTCCTGTAATTGATAAACACTGCTCTGTGGGCTGCTGGATGCCTGGCGGGGAGCCCCCGAAGGAGGCACAGCCCCGGCACCTGGGCATGGAGCTGGGCTTGGGGCTGATCCTTGTCAGACGGGTGGGCTGGGGCCTGGATTTGCCATGATTCTCCTCATTGGAGCTCATTTCTGGACACCGAGTTTTTGGCTTGTCAGCTGTTGCCTCAAGAAACAGCTTCGCTGCGCCAGTCATGGTGGCAGAGAGAAGAAAGAAAAGCAGAGATTATTTCCACGGGGACAACTTGGAGTTAAAGGCAGATGTATGGGTGTCCAAGTGAAAGCAACCGTGGCCACAATAACCAGAAAATCTGGTGAAGGTTGATTAATACCCCAAAGAGAACAAAGAGATCTGACACTTAAAAAGAGACATTAAACTCAGTCATGTTTTTGCAATTTGGTAAGGCAAATGTTATTATTTTGTAACTCATGCCAAGTAACACGCCTAACTTATTAGTGGAAATATGTCTAACTTAGCTAATCTGTTTACTTATTCTCACTAAGTTATGCCTGAGCTAACTGTACCTGCAAAGTTTTGTGTCCGTATCAGAGTCCGAATGAAATGCTTGAAATACTTATATTTCAACAGGGTCAAGATTCTTCCTTGGTGCATAGTGTTGCTAAGAAACAGACTAGGAATTCCTTAGATATGTTAATTTTCACTTGCAAGTAAATGTATGTTGTTATTTGCTGGACTTCCTGGAAAACACAGGCATCAGCAAAGGGCCCTTGCGAGGTCAAACCGAGAGAGGCAAATGCTCAGAGACCTGCACAGAACAGTATCTTACATGGTTACTCTGCTTTTACCCTAAGCCTAGGATACTGTTTGAGGTCTTTACCAGACCTCAAAGAAAGGGAAGAGAGCTGCCCAGAGCCTGCGTGCTTGCAGCTGCCTGTCGCCGTGAGCCACTGGCGGGTCCTGCTCTGCCACAGCAGAGCACACCTCTGTCCGTCTGGCCCAGGACTCGGGGCCCTGGCTGTCGTATGCATTTATGTCTGAAGAAGCAAATATTCCTAGTCTTGTTTGTATGAACGGAGGCTGAAGATTCGCCTACCTGTGCTACAGACGCTTTTTCGTGGGGGTGAAAATCAGTGCCTGCTCAAAGTCAGGCCAGAGCTCTTCGCCTAGAGCGTGGCTGGCTGGGCTCTGCAGGCTGACAGCAGTGCAGCAGCCGGGCTGGGTGTGCTTCACTTTCTGCCTCCTGCAGCTCCTCAGAAATGAGCTCTGCATTAATGCTGCCTCCTGCCTTGGTTGCAGCTGGTTTATAAAGACTGCAATGGCAGAGGCGGGGGCTGGATAGGGTGCGCTGCTCTCGTACATCCTTCTCCTCATCTTATATAAAAGGTATTTACAATGCTGTATAAACTCTGCTCCCTAGGGCTGCATCTCTGGTGGAAATCAGGGCAGCTATATGGCCCAGAGCAGTGACTCCTTTTGGTATGGAAAGTTAGTTTGCCTTATCTTGGGAGATACGTGCCTGCTTTTAGCATTGGGAAGGCCCAGTGAGCCTGGGCACCCAACAAGCGTAAGAAAGGCAGTTAGATAAATGATGCTATTCTAGTGGTGGTGAGAGGACACTCGGGTTGCTACAACACGATGTGTGACCGCAACACGGTGTTTTGAGGGCCATGAGCTGCACGGCTGATCAAAAACAGGATGTGGGCGATCGGCAAGCTCTGTGGGGCTCTGCAGTGTGGCTAGAGATCAAAGGTGCCACAGCCTCTTGAGGGGAGGAAGAAACACACAGGCAAACTAAAGAGAGAGCAAAAAGAAGGAGAAAGCTTCTAGAACTGCATTGCTTCTTGCAGGGAGCAGCTGGGAGCAATTCCTGCTGTGCTCCTGGGACGTGCACGGGGATGCTGCAGTGGCGTGGGTTGGGTCCGTGCCGAGGCCAGGGCCAGCACACCCAGGGGCGCGGGGCAGCACGTGCTGGCTGGGGAGGGTGCGGCGCTGCAAGCCTTTGTGCCAGCCGCAGCTCCTGGGGACGTGCTGGCTCTGAGCACAGCGCTTATGGGGCTGCCTGGTTTCCTGAGAGCCAGGGGACTGACTTTTCTTCTCCCCCGTGGATAAAGGGGACAATCCGAGCTGACAACAGAAAGAATCAAAGAATCACAGAATCAGAATAACGTGAGTTGGAAGGCACCCGCAAGGATCATCGAGTCCAGCTCCTGGTCCACACAGCACCACCCCAAAATCAAACCTGTGTCTGAGAGCGTTGTCCAAATGCTTCTTGAACTCTAGCAGGCTCCCTGGGGAACCTGTTCCAGTGCCCAGCCACCCTCTCAGTGAAGAATCACAGAATGGTTTGGGTTGGAAGGGACCTTAAAGACCATCTAGTTCCAGCCCCCTGCCAACCTCCCACCAGACCAGGTTGCTCAGAGCCCCATCCAACCTGGCCTTGAACACTTCCAGGGATGGGGCATCCTCAGCTTCTCTGGACAGCCTGTGCCAGTGCCTCGTCACCCTCTGAGTGAAGAATTTCTCCCTTATATCTAATCTAAATCTCCCCTCTTTTAGTCTAAAGTCTGCCCCGCCCAGTGCCCGGGTCAGGGTGACCCCTCCCTGAGCCCCGGATCGTGCATAAACCACAGGAAGGACAAGGTCACGTTATCAGCCCCTGGTTTAGCAGTAAATGGGCAGAAGTCCTGCCTGAGGTGACGGTGATGGGAGCGAGCATGCGGTGGCATTTCCAGCAGCAGGGCTGGCACAGCACCTCCGCGCCCCGCACTGCCCGTGCTGCGGTGCTAAGGGGGGAGCCGGTGGGAGCGGGGCGCAGCGAAGTTCCCTCTGGTTACATGGGTTGGTGTCTGCTGCTCAGGCAATGGCTGTTGTCAGCTCAGTGTGGTTTTTCAAGGGCCTGGCAGTGCCTCGTCTGCTGCTCCTCAGACCTGTTCGCCTCTTCCACGCTCCTGCAGCTCTTCAGTCAGCCATGCCCCTTTTTAGTGACCTTCCCAATTTGCAGTTATCGTGCTCGGCTCTCTTGGCCTGTAATTCATATTGCTGAAGCTTTTTCTACAAAGCCATGAAGCGCATTCTGGCTTCTGCTGGGAAAATTTCAAGTACAGTGGAAAAGCATTCTGGCTTCAAGGCTGTATTGCCCTACGAAAACTCACCCCTCGCAGATTACAGGTCCAGTCCTGGAAGCTACTGACAGACGTGAGGCTTTTGCATTTCCCTGTCTCAGACTCGAGTTTCTGCATGCCCTTGGTTTTGTTCCATTTCAGTTCTGCTTGGGGCAGGCACCTCTCATTTCGGTGGCCAGTTCACTGTTTTTCAGGGATGGCTGCATTTCTTCTGCCTTCGTGCATGTGGTTCTGCTCTGGTAATTTCTGCTTTCAGACCAGACATTTCCTTTCTCGTGCAGCTGTTTTAGAAGTGTTCTTTAGCAGCTGGTGGCACCTAGCTCTTGTAGCAGTGAGAAGATCACGGGACGTGCTTATGCTCCTGCCTGCCTCTGCAACTCAAATAGCAAGCATGCCTTGCACATGCATAAAGCCAAGAATTCATTGTTAATATCACTCAATTCTTAACACTGTAATCCAATGTAATTACTCATCTGGACCCAACTGATACAAAAAGAAGTAGGGTGTCTGCTATGTGTGGTGCCTTTAGCATGTTAGATACTAATTCCTGTTCTCTTTGCAGCCCCTAAGGCCAGCTCTGCCCATCTCCTTTCTTTGGCTGACTGTGGGTGAGCTGTGCACAGCCATGGGGTCTCCACCTGTGCCCATGCATCCCCTGCACCCCTCTGCATCGTGCCCCATGCCCGCTGCATTCCCCGGCGCTGCCGCACATGTCTCAGCACCGCATGCCTGCTTGTTCCTGCTAGGTGCACAACCTGCAGCCGGCCTGGGCCCGGAAAGCTAAGGCAGCACCCGGGGCTGCTGCTGGCAATGTGGGACTGCCCTGAGCAAGTGGGGACAGACCTGATGGAAGTGGCCGGGACCACAAGGCAGTGTGGCACCAGACAGTGTTCTGCCTCGGGGGACCTGCAGCTGGAACAGCTTTGGTAAGGTTCGCCTTGTTCATTCAAAAACATTTTTCTTAAAAGGTTAAAGAGGCAGAAATGTGATGACTTCCATTTTGTGCAAATGAAATGTTTTTGTAGGCTCGAAACATGTTTTTGCCTGGCTCTATTTATAAAGAGCTGCCAGCGGTGGGAGGAACCTGCAGCTTCTTCTCCCTTGTGTCCAGCTCCGACTCCGCCTGCGTGAAAATCGGCTGGGACCACACCGGTGCCTGAGCAGTGCCAGGCCCTTGGCCACCATGGCAGCCATGGGACAGGGAAAAGGGTGGGGACAGGGTGGGCAGCTCCTTGCTGCTGGCGTCGCTCTGGCACAGGACCTGTGCCGGCGGTGCCTGTGGCCGGGTGGGATGCTCTCCCACCATCAGCCATCGCTTTGGTCTCTTCTCACCGGGCTTCCCAGAAAGCAAGCAGCAGTGGTCTGTTTTTCAGGGTGTCAGCACTTGAACTACTCTGCTTGTGCCCATGACCTGCAGGTAGCGTGCCCCTGCTTCGCCACTCCTGAACGCATTCCTGTTTGGAAGAGAGGCAAAGAGCTGCTCCTCCTACGGCGTCCCCTCTGACGCTGAGCGGCAGGAGGCAGCCTCATCCAGCCCTGAGGACAGCACACACACGTGCGCCTTCTCACACAGCTCGGCTGGGGACGACTCACACGTTTACGTTTCCTTTCATCCCTTGGTGGGGTGGCAAGTTAGGATTTTGAAATCTTCTGTGGGAGAGGAATCCCAAGGTACTTTTTTCATAAACGTAAGGTATTTATCTAGCTGACAAAATGGAAATGCCTCGCTGCAGGTTGTTGAAAGGATGCACAGCGCTCGGTCTTTGGGTGAACCTCTCCTGGTTTGTGCAGCTGCGGGACACTGGTCTCCAGAGCCACCCTGCCCTGTCCTTTGGGTGGCACTGCATCCCCAGCGGTAACGCTGGGTTACGCAGCTTCTGCTGTGGACCTGCTACAGAGACCTGCTACGGTGCACGTGTTCCTCCCAGGCTGGGAGGTGGGGACACTGCTGCTCCTAGGAATGTGTGACTGGAGCAGGAACTGGGGGGTAGGCGATTAATGATAGATGAGCCTAAAGAACCCTGCAAATACCCTGCAGCACCTGCTTCTTAATATTTCTGATATGAATTTGAGTTACTGTGGCCCTAATGAGGCTCACCTACTTTCAAATTCCTGATGTGCTCTGGTGTCTCTGCAATCACGGGTGTTACTTAAGAAATTTTAGAAAAAAGGAGGACTTGTTGAATGGAAACTTCCTTCTTAAAAGGTCACTCGGAAAATGGTTTATAATAGATTCATGCAAATAGAGCTTCAACCACGAGCCGCTAATTTGGGACATTGTGAATGGGTGAGAGCTGGTTGTGTCACCAATAGATGGCACCAGGAAGTATCTCAGCATGTTCCCAGAGCTTTTTGCAACAAGAAGAAAGGCAGGTGCTGGGCAGAGGTGGATAGGACCTGTCCCTGTCCTGTCCCCACCGGGATCGGGGGACAGCTGGGCTCCCAGGGCCTGCCCCGACCTGTGGGACACCGTGCTGCTCGTGCTTACAGCACTGCCTCCCGCACTCTGTGGATCAGCCTTGCTGCTCCCCTTGGCAGCGCTGTCCTGAGGTGCTGAGCTGCCTCCCAGCCGCCAGACCTTTCTCAATGGTGTTTCCAGACCACGGGAACCCTAGGGACAGGACCTGGCAAATAAGGAATCGCATGCAAGGGCTCTTCAGATTATTTCAGGGCTGTGGAAATAGCTTGGGAAGAACAGAAAATGATCTTTCTGCCCTCCAGCTGTCAGCCTGTGCCACATACCCACCCCTCTCCTCATGAGGGTACCTGCAACTGGGCGCTGCCAACTGCTTCCAAATGTCATCATCCATTTGTCTTGGACAAATTTTTCCAACAAAGGATTGATTTTTTAAATCAATTACACCAAACTCATTTACAGCACAGTGAAAAGTTGTTGATTAAAAGATGCAAACTCACAGGTGAACAAGAACAGTCAAAGTGTTTTGGCTCTGTTTCTAATCAAGGTCTGATCTCAACAAGAGGATTTCTAAATCCCAAAGCCCAAAGATGTCAAAAATGTTGTATTGTATGAAAACAAAAAATCATTCAGAGCAGGCGATTACGTTCTTATGTAAACCTGGCTTCATTCGGCAGAGTTGAGATGAGCTCAGCTGTGGTCAGGAAATGGCCAGCGCTGTTCACACGACCCTCGCACCCCTGCTAGCTTGTAGGTCCGTCTGCTGGTTCACAATGTGTTTATCTTTTTCCTTGCCCCTTTCACGTTCCTTTAAGGAGCATTTCAGCTGCTGTGGCCCAAAGCTGCCTCCCGGAGGCACGTTACATTCTGCAGCCACTGGGCATCGTGCAGGATGTGCCCGGGCCCAGCCGTGGGCCACACGTGCCCCTCAAACCACGCTGACAGCGCGAATTGAGGCCCTTGTCCGGCCGCAGCCCACGGGGCTTACGGGGCAGGAACCGGGGGCTGCGTTAAGCCGGTTACACGGCGGTGGTAGGAGCGAGGTCACCCTCCGTGGATTAGGAGGCGAGAACAGTCGGTGCTCCTGTCGCAGGGGGAAGCACAAAGGGCCATTGTGTGCAGGATACAAAATCCCTGTGTATTACCGCGGGCTGACATGCTGAAAGACCCGCTCTACATGCCAGCACAAAAGCTGCCTTGCTTCAGATTGTTTGTTTATGTAAATTTCAGCGGTGCATCTAATTATGAGGCCGGAGCAGCCGAGCGCCAGGCGAGGTGCTGATTGGGTCCCAGTGGCGGTGCTGGCGGACAAGCCCCCACCAGCCCGTGGCTGTCACCGCCGGCCCCGTCTCGCCGCCGCACCACAGAGGGGACACGCGGTGACCGCGAGGACATCCCCGGAGCAGCGGCCCAGCCCGGGAGCGGAGCGGGACGGAGCCGGCAGGTGCACGGCCTGAGTGCCCCGGGCACGGTGCTCAGCATGACCGAGGACGTGCCGGTGGTGCCCAGCGTGCCCGAGTGCAACGGGAGCATGGTTCCTGAGAAGGGACCGCTCCAGGTCATTGGCATCATCGATGACATCGCGAGGTCTGTCGGGACGGGGCCCTACACAAATGCAGACACCAGCCCTGATGCTCCGCTCGCAAAAGGAAATCAGGAGGAAAGTAGAAACTCGCTGGTGGAGGACATAGAGTGTGGAGATTTTGACGGAGAGAAGCAATGCGAAGGTAAAGTATGATGCTGCCTTTATTTGAGTATTTGGACAGAAAAGCCTCTATTTTATGTATAGCCTTATGAATAATGGCATGTATTATGTGTGTTATTCAAAACTCCAAAGCTACAGTTAGTAGTAACAACAGCTCAGAATAATGGAGAGTCGGGGACAGATTTGAGCTAGAGGTTACAGAGGCTGAGATGAAAAGTATATGACCAAAGAAAAAAAGCAATTTTTTCACTTTGCTCTAAAATTCTGCTGCCAATCTGCAGCCATTAAAACCTAATTATTGGCACTAACTGCTCCATAAGTACATTTCTCATGCTTTATATTTCCTAAAGAAAAGCAAGAGGAAAATGATGCGACGCTACAGCAGGGATCAGTTGATCTCCAGGACACAGGAACCGGTGGCCAGGAGTCAGAGGAAGGTAATGAAGAATGCCGTGTGATGTGACTTGTTCTTCTGAGGCATAGCAATGAGTAGCCTTCAGAGATGATATTATACAGATGTTTATCTTTTTCAAATTCGTTCAAACCCTCATGCTGCAGAGGAGGGTGACTTACTCCCATTTGTAGGATTGCAGCAGCTGCTGCCTCTCCTCCCGCGGTCTGTGCATGACACCTTTACTGTGGGGTCGAAGCACCCTGGGGCCTTGACACACGGGGTCTCCAGCCCTCCTGTCAGGATGGGAGATGCTTCGTCTTCTGCTCCATGCAGGATAACGTTTACCTGCTGATTTGTTGGATGGCTGTAAGTCTGAATTTTGCATCCTCAGAACCCAAACTCTTTCCTTCCCGATTTATGAAGTGTCTAAAATGCCCTGATCCCTAAGTAACTAGCAAAAAATTGTCTGCCCTCTGGAACATCTGTTCCTGTGTCCTTCCACTCGCACCTGGGTGGAAACAGAAAAACATGCTCCAGCCAATCCTGGCCCCCCCTGCCCCTGCACAGAGCAGTGCTGGGGGCACGGTACGCTCTCTGTCTCTGTGGGTACGCCAAAATACAGTCAATGTCTATCAGCATATTTAGTTATACCATGTGAAAGGTCACTGAAAAAGGAGGAGTATTTTATGGCCTTGGGGACAGACCTGCATGCTGATGGTGCAGGCTGAAGTCCTCTTGAAGATTTGGGATATCCTCTTGGATGTCCCAAATGCTGGCGGGATGCTCTCCTGGCCACAGCCATCCCGCATCTCTCCCTCCATTGGCGCACCCACCAGGCTGCGATAAGCTGGTGTGTCTATATGTCAGCTGTCACATAAATATTGAACCTCTCCTCCCAGAAGAGCAGATTAACAACTCAGAGTAGTTGTCGTGGTGCTGGCAAAGCTAAAGTCATTTGAACAGAACTATAAAAGATATATGGTCGTGCCTTGTAAACAGAAACTGGTGCTGCTTTGATTAAGAAAAGAAAAAAAAATGTATGAACATTTGTCCTGTGCAAAATAATATTTCCTAGCAACTGCATGGGCTTTGAGGAGGTGAATCATGATGGTGGCTTTCCCACTCGGAGCTGACATCTACACTCCAGCTGTGCTGCTTTACAAGTGCACAATAAAACCTATTAAACGATCTTGCACAGCCCCCCATCCATCTCAGCCACAAGCACTTTATCTCTAAATTGCAGGCAGCTTTTTAGTACCCAACCAATTTAGTCTAATTAATACTCAGGACTCCACAGGCAAAACGTTGAATAGACTGTTTGTTGTGACACTGGAGCAGAGATGTGCCAAACAGGACAAATACCAGATAGCCACCCAAGTGTCGCCCGCCACCTCTGAAGCAGGGACGTGCGTGTGCCCATGTCCCTGGGAAGGCTGCACGTGGGGTCCCCGCCCCACGGCCACGCAGATGGGTGCAGGAGGGTGAGCTGCAGCTGGGGGTGCCTCCCGTGACACCGCAGCGTGCCTGGGGGCTGTAGCTCTGGTCCCAGGTGGGGTGGGTGGGAGCAGCTCGTCCTGCTGAACCTTCCCGCAGGGCCGAACGTCCTGACTGGGGCGTCAGGGGTGCTAGCAGCAGCCAGGAGGTGGCACAGGGTATGGAGCAGGTTATGAAACACCTGAGCAATACCTCTGATGCCCTTCCAGAACAGGGAGTTCAGCTGATGGAAGTGTCAGGGGCTGGTACCTGCCCAGGCCAATAACCAAAGAGCTTTGGGACTGCCCTTCCTTCCAAAGTAGTGAAACGGCTCGTGAGGAGGCGCTGTAGCAGGGCCCCACATGGGGGTACGTGTCAGCTGAGATCTAGGAGGGTGAGCAGAGATGCAGTGCATGCAGACAGACACGATGCCTCTGGTCCTGGGGCGCAGGAGCGGCACGTTGCACGGCCCTCAGGTCCGCACCGCCTCTCGTTAACAGGGGGCTGTAGGGAGGGCTCCCAGGAAGGTGGTACAGGAGGGGCGGTCACTAAAAAATGCAGGGGCAGGTGGCCGTGAACAACGTGTCTGTGAGCGTGCGAAGCCTTGCTGAGATAGGTGCGGGCACGGTGGGATTCAGCCCGGAGATGTCGCACGCCCAACGCGGGCGGCCTCTGGAGGGGTGAGGCGGGAGGAGCGGTGCCAGGCAGCAGGCGGGCAGCCCCCACCCGCACAACTCTGTGTTGCTGCAGGGCCGGGCAGCGGGCAGCCAGCGCTGGGGACAGCGGCCGGCCCCAGCGGGGAGGTGGCGGGGACCCCCGTGGGCACCGCCGAGCAGAGAGGGAACGATGCTGAGGAGGAGGAGGAGGAGGTGGAAGAAGAAGAGGAGGACACCGAGGAGGACGAAGTGCAGGTGATAGAGATGCAGGAGACCAGCGAGGCGTCCCGTCGGCAGCAGCAAGAGAGCGGCAAGGAGGTATCGCCCCCCACCAGCCCCGGCTGCAACGCCCAGGCGGAGAAAGCTGGGGAGCAGCCCAGCCTGGGGAAAAAAAATGACATCTCCAGACACAGCTACTCCCGGTACAACACCATCTCCTACCGGAAGATTAGGAAAGGAAACACCAAACAAAGAATTGATGAATTTGAATCCATGATGCACTTATAAACTGAAGTGGAGAATTGCTTACTGAGACAACAGTTCACTTTGTTTTTTGTTTTGTCTCCCTTCCCCCGCCCCCTGACATATTTCTTCATGCAACATGAAGTCACTGCTTTTTGGCTTTTTGTATGATTTCATAAAACGTTGTGAAAATGTAACTTCTATGCTTCACTTTGCCAGCAGGCAGAGGCATCCGTAGAACAGGAGAATAATCAGTTCACTAAGTGTAATACCATTTGATTTGAAGTTTACCCTTTATTTTCTATCCCTTTTTTTTTTTTTTTTTTTTTTTTTTTGTAACCATATTCAAACTCTGGTATGTCTGGAATGAGCTGGGGCTTCTGTAGCTGCAGGCACACAGGTGATCCATGCCGGCAGCCGTGCTGGTAACGAGTTGGCAGTGCAGCCATCCCAGTGGCGCTGGGCAGCACAGGGTGAATAATAAACGCCACGGCTGTTTGCAGCTGCAGCGCACTCCTTTGCTGTCTGTCCTTGCTGCCATCCGGTGCCTCTCGTGCTGTGCTAGAAAGCACCGTATGCGTTTGCAGCTCCACGTTGTGCTGGTGGGATGGAGGGCTGGCTGCATTCCTGGGTAAGTGCAGCGGGCAGGAATTAAGCAAGCTGTCACCCGAGAAGGCAGTAAGTCTGCTGTGGCTGTCAGAAGGCCAGGGCAGTTCTGGTGCTGCATGGGTGCCGTGCGGTGCAGCACGGACACACACTGGTGCAGCTCACGCATGCCACCTGGGCATCCAGTAAAACCAGCTGGCACCAGAAATCTGTTCTGAATGCCAGCAGTTTGGATGGTGAGTTTTTGCTCTCATACATTTCTTCTCAATTTCCAGGGTAAGTTTAGATGCAAAATTTAAAGACATTTTTCAAGGCAGGGCAGATTTTTAACACGATTTATTTTTGTCATCTGAACACAGCCTTTCTCCATTTTTAAAAATCTTTGCGTAATTACAGTGCTGTTCATTTAGTCTCTTTCAAACTGTTTTACAGAAAGCTTTGTCTTGAGTTGGAACTAAGCTTTGCAGATGTCATCCCAGAAAGAATTGGGGAAAGTTGAGAGAAGCTGAAAAGGGAGAGGAGGTAAGAATGGGGGTTAGGCTGTGACTTCAGCTCCAGGTCTCCTTTAGCCACAATTGCTTTTTTAAACTATTAGTTTTACATTTCCAGCAGCACTGAATATTGCTTTGATTTTTTTTTTGTTCCACATAAAGGCAATTATTTATTGGCAACGTCAAAATAATAAATGGCAATTCTGTATTGTACAAACAAAACACAGTCCTCATTGTACTATTCAGAATTGTTTATTTGCTCTTTGGCTTGCAAAAATTCAGAGGTTTGCTTGTATAAACTTATACTGCCAGTTTGTTTGCCTGCTCTCCAACAGCTGCCCCGCGCCCCCACCCACTTCTGCTCTCAGCGATTCCTGTAAGGATGACAACACGTTCCTCCTAACGATTAGATTGTTACTGGGCTGTCTGGGAGAGACGGGGCGCGCCGACATCTCCCCGTGACCTGCCGACGGTCACCTCCCGACACACAGCCTGCCCTGCAGCGAGGCCAGCTCTGTTCACTGGGACAATGGGCCAGTTGCAGATGTGCTCAGCCGCAGCTACAGAGTGTAATGGGGAAGAAAACGGCAAAGACCCCAGGTGAAACAAAAACCTGAGGGTAAGGCCGGTGCCTGGATGTGTATGGCACAGGGCGGTGCATGCAGGTGTCTGCAGGAGGAGCAGTGGGGGCTTGGGTGGAAGACAGGGGCGGCTGTAGCACAAAAGGCAGACGTCCCTCAAGTTACCGTGTCTGTCCCTGCCGGTCTGCAACGTTGGCTTACGCTCCTGGAGCCAGCCAGCGCACTGCTCCCCACGCTGTCAGGGCCGTGCATGGTGGGGACGCTTGCTGTGCTGACCGTAGGGTCAGGCTCCAGCTGAGCATGGCCTCCCACTGAGGCTTGGATGAGTTTTTTGCTTCTGTGGAAAGCAAATCTGATCATCTGAGAGCAATGACCCCCCTCTCCTGCTTGGCTTGGTGGCTGGAAAAGTAAAATGTAAACTCTGGGGATGCTCTGAGGGCCTCTTCTGCAGACAGACCTCCTGCCAAACCCTCAGGGGAGCTGGAAAATGGAAATCAAGGGGCACACAGCAGCAAGTGAGCAGTACTGAGCTGAATGCTCTCCCATGGGTGCTGCCACCCAGCCCACCCCAGGGCACAGCACAGAGCAGGGGCTGCTTCTGCCCAAAGCATGTCTGCAGAGAGCTGGAGCAGGAGCTGTGAGCAGCTGGGGGGAGAGTGTGCTACAGGGCACCTGGGGGGGCACAGGACCCTGGAAACGCCCCTGCTCCACGTGGGGAAATTTTGCACGGAAAACAGAGTGGGGATGGTGAGTAGGGTGACCAGCTCTAGGATGCTGTAACAGCAGGCCCAGACTTGTTCTGAAAATAATTCCTCTCTATTTTCACAGTGCTAGGTTAGGGGATGGCCAGGCACGTGCCCCATGCACCTGTGAGCGTGCCAGGAAAATGCTCTCCTTTCTGAAAATCCGGTTGATGGGGAGATCTGGGTGTTTCTGGGTGTTGTGTAACAGCGCCACCAAGTTCATGGCCAGCAGTCCCTGAAGGCATGCTCAGGTCTGTAAGTAAAAGATACCAGCATCGAAGTGAGCATTTACACAACAGGGGATAAAAGTGCAAGTGACAAGCCTGGAGATGTGATGTGACCATGACATGAGAACACTCGCTGCCTATTCAGTGACAAATGATTGAATGTCAGCAAACAGCATTTAATGAAATTCATGCTCCTGATAAAACATGACTGCACAAACAACATCTGTGTAATTTTTCTGATAGTGACTGCAGGCGAGCAGCACCAAAGGAGGGAGATAAAATCAGGAAGACATTTGGAACAGGAGCCAATTGTGAAAATCTGTTAGGCCAGTCAATATTTTGGCAGACGCAGCCTGTCAAGTGCTGTCAGCATTGATCCTTGACGTGAGAGGTAACATTATGCTGGTGCCACTTGAAAAATCAAAGGAGAGATGTGAGTTGCTTTGTATCAGCCTGCAAATGCTGGATGGTGAAGGCTCGGCCATCGTAAGCAGCAGTGTCAGAGCCAGAGCAGTGCTCAGTCCTGCAGATCCCGAGGTGCAAAGCAGAAGGCCCGTCTTTGGAGAAGCCCGTTTGGTACCCGGGGAACCGGCACCACCTTCCTGTTGGCGACACCGCCGTGTGCGGGTGGCAGCTCCTCGTGGCGAGCCCCTGGGAGCTGTGTGACACGGGGCTGGCGATGTCCTTTCTGTGGCGCTGCAGCGTCACCTATCTCAAAGCTCATGTCTTGTCACATCTAAATTTGTTCTCCTGTCTAATCCAGACTTTCAAAAACCATGGACAGCTTTTGGAGATGAAAGTTTCACAGTCAGAACAAAAGCTGCCTGCGACACCAAGTTCAGAGGGACTTGTGGTGTGCGGGGCCTGACAGCCCGGCACGGCCTAGCCACACGAGGGCCGGTGAGGGGCGAACTCCACGGTGCCACGCTCCCTGTGCAAGGCCTGCGTGCCTTCATGGCCGCCATTGTATCAGGAGAAGCGCCTGCTGGCTCCCGTGGGTGCCTCTGTCCATCCTGATCATGGCAGGGAGCGGCCATGGGTTACGAAGCATCCTGCTGGGGGCTGCTGCCTGCCCCAGGTCCCACGGGGCCACCTGCACCATCACCATGCAGGGCTGCAGGTGGGGGGCACTGCCCCAGCTGGCTATCAACCCACGCTTGCCTTCCGTTATCAAGAACAGGCTTTTTCAATGCACAATCAATTCCTAAGTGAACTCTGATGCTTAACTGTCAGAGGCAACAGGTCCTGCTGGGCGGGATCCTGCCACCAGGCCCAGCATGGGCATGTTGGATGGATTTTTGTAATGCATTGTTCAATAAGCTTCCATTTCCCCAGGCCGTTGAAAAACAAATGGCCCAATTTACTGTTTACAGACTGGAGAGCCCTGGAATTATTTCTGTTAGCTTATATTGTTGTCTGGAGGTAACTACTGAACGTTTGCTTAGAGTAGGATGGGGGGGGGTCTTCAGGAAATGTTTCCATTTAATAACAGAAAAATTATTTGAGTTTTTGCCAAAGTGTCTCACAGTTGAAGGAAACCCACATTTCAAACGTTGTTAAACCAGATGTGCTACTCTTGGTATTTTGATCTCTCAATATGTCGGTTTAAATTACGGATTTCAATTACCATTTGGAAATGAACTTCCAGTTCTGTAATTGCTGTCACAAGTCCCACAGATGCCATTGCTGAATTCACAAGATGAAAGCACGCTGTTTCTGGTTCGATTGTGTTCCCTTCAGTCTGCATAGTAATTGCCAAACTGCCACTTCTGATAAGGATTTGCAGAGTTGCAGGCGCTCACCCTCAGGGCCTGGAGAGATGGATCCACTTCCAGACAGGCGGGCGGCTGGAGGTGCTCTGAAACGAGGTGGTCTGCCTGCAGGGGAGAGGGACGGTAGGTCCTTGGACTCACGCAGCAAATGCTGTTTGAAGCCCAAGAAAGCACATTGCTCTGCTTTTCTACTGAGAGAGCTTGATTCTTTATGATATGCTTTTTTTTTTTTTTCTGCATTTCCCTAACACGAGGTCTCTTTGCTGACTCAAAGGAATTTTGGGTGGGATCCAGCACTTACACCTGTTGCTGAGCTACGATTACAGCATACCTTCTGTGCCTCGTGGCTTTTAGCTCCCTGGAAATTGAAGATTAGTTCTCTCCCTGTCCGAGTGGCAATTACCATGCAAAGGAAATCACTCCAGATGGTATTTGCAATATAGGGAAACGTATGGCAGGAGACGGATTTTTGTGTTTTGGAGTTTCTCTGCTAATGAACTCAAAGCACATTTACTGCAATGAAAAGGACACTAGGTAATTCAGCAGTGAACTTCAAATGCTGGGGTAGTAAATTGGATTATGAAAGAATGAAGAGTTTGAGTGATATCAGTCCTTTTGGTTTTCACATCTGCTCATCTTTATCTACTTAACCCATGTGGCCAGCAAGGCAATACGATGAGTGCTGCTGAAGGTAAGGGATGCTCCATTTCGCTTCCTAGCATTGCAATGGTTCTTACAATCATTTGGTTAATACCTGGATGGAATGTTCCTGAAAGGACAAGTAAATTGTTGTCTGGGCAAAAATCGGGTCTTTTTGTAAGTGGAAAATATGCTTCCCATCATTAATCTGACACAATCACTGTGGCATCAGAAGGTAAAGCATCGTAATTCCCACATTCCCAATCCCCAGAGGGATTTAAGAGACGTGTGGACATGGCACTAATGGACATGGTGTAGTGATGGGACTTGGCAGGTCAGGTCGGTGGTCGGACTTGATTATCTTGATGGTATTTTCCAACCTAAATGATTCTATCATTCTATGATTCCTCAGCAATTGAGCTTTTTTCCAGATTTCCCACTCTGTGGCCAGTAAGGCTGATGCAAACACACTGACCCTCGCTTGCTGCCACCCTTGGACACAGCTCGTGAAGGATTCTTAGGAGGCGTGGCGTGAACCTGGCCGGGCTGCGGCTCTGTCACTGCTGGGGCAGCAGCGTGCAGGGTCTGGGCTCGGTGGCAGTGACACTGCCCCGCTGCTTTGCTCATGCAGGGACTGTCCCATGAATGCCAGCACAGAGGTCAGCCAGCTCCGCAACTTGAGATGAATAAAGTGACTGTGCAGAGATGGTAAAACTGCAGCACATCAGAGCCTGGCACATTCACTTGGCTCCTATATCCAGCTGTGCCTTGCACACCAGCCCAGGTAGGGCGGCAGCACCAGGTGTCTGGGACCAGAAGACGGGACTGACCCTGGGGAGAGTGGCACTGCCCATGCCCTCGGGGACCTGCTGCAGCCGGCGATGGGCCAGCCTTGCCGGGGCATGGGCACGGCCGGGTGCTGCCCGCACCCAGCCCCTCTGGAGCAGCTGGGCTTTGGGGGGCACCACAGCTTTCCCCGTGCTGGCTGGGACCTTCGGACATGACTAACGCCAGCTCAGTCTGCAACAGGTGACAACAATTGACTGTGTACCTGTACTGCTGTCTGGACTCCTAAGTGGAGGACAATTTTCTTGTATTTTTCACAAAATATCGTGGCTTTTGTCAGCCTTGATGCTGCAGTGTTTTGGCTTTGAAAGTATTATCTTTTTAGACTAAAGAGGAATGGGATCTTGTCTATAGGATGAGTGTGCTACTTAACAGCTACTCTTCCTTTCCTAAATTAAGTGTTGTAAAGTATGCCATTTTATAGCTTTTTAGGGAGAATGCCACTTACAGAAGGCTGACACAGATACAGCCATGACCTTCTGTCTTTTTGCAGCGCAGGTAGTAAATGTAAGTACCCATTTTCTTCCTTTTCATAAATGTTTTCTGTTAGAAAAACAACACTGTGAACTGAATGCCAATCGATATCAAGTAACATCCATGTAAGTGCTATTGATCGCCTCTATGTAAAACCAGGACTTTCTGCTATTGTTGTGCTGCAAATGGCAAAGCCCCGCTGGAGCAAGTGCCTCGGCATAGCAAGTTTCCATCTCGCTCTCTGGCCATGCTGCGCAGTAGCATCAGGCTACGGTTCGTGTTGGGTGGCGAAACCTACAGCAGAGCGCAGGTTTACAGCCAGGCGGTGAAAGGCCGTGTGGGCAGGGGACCGAAGGGGCTACCTTCATCTCTGGGTGACAGCTGGCTTTGGTGAGACCGGCGGGCCCCCAGGCTCTGGGCCCCACGGTGGGCTTGTGCCGCTCCGCGTGTGCGTGGTGGGACCGCCGCCACCGAGGCCACTTACCAGGTCTGGCCGGGCCGCCGCTAGGCTGCCGTGCTGCCAGACCAGGCTGCCGTGCTGCCAGGCCAGGCTGCTCTCCCAGCCCGCGCACGGCCGCAGCCCCAGCGCTCCCGTGGTGCCTGCCGGGGCGACGCACAGGTCTCTGTGCCGGAGCAGCCGCAGCCAGGTGTAGTTGAATTTCTGGTCCTGTGGGAGGGATGGCAGGGAGCTGTCAGCCTGCGCCCCGCGCTGCCCTGCCGCAGCCCACCCGCTCGATGCTCTCGGCACCCACCGTGAGAGCTGTGCCCCGGGAGAGGACATCTCAGGGACTGGCAGAGCTCAGGAGAGAGCTTGTGCCAGGGCAGCCCGACCCCAGCACGTGTGCGCCCCTCGGCAGTGCCCGCTCCCCCTGGTGCACCGGGGCGAGCGCTCAGCAGGGTGCAGCTGGTGCTACAGCAGCACACTAAGCAACAGTTTGGATGTGTCTGTCCCCGTTCTCACGTGCAGGCTCATGGATTTATCTGACCTTCCTGCTAGTTCTGGGGCAGTGAGCTTGTGCCTGGCTACAGCCCCTGCAAGCAGGCAAATCCTGCCCCTCGGTGCTCCCAGCTCCGCTTGGTGCATCTGGGGCAGGAAGGACAGCAAGGTCAGCATCTGCCCTGCAGGCGAGGTGAGGTCAGTGTGGGGAGGTGCTGTTGCGTGCTCAGTACGCAGGGCATCCTTACCTCGTTGTTAACATCACACGTCTGAAGAGCTAGAGTGGTGTTTTCCACAGTGATGCATCTTGCTGTGGCTATGTTAACAAGCTAGAAAATAACAAAATGCAAATTTAGACACAAATTGTCAAGAAAGAGGAGAGGCTGTTACAATACAGACACTGATTAATACTGCCAACGGAGCGAAGCAGAGGCATTGTGTCGCAGTCCTTGGTAGGGTGTGTAAGTGCACACGTGCTCTGTTACACGTTTTTCTAGCATGAGAAGCCTGAAACCATCCCTTTCTGGGAGCATCCACAGCTGGATGAGACAGGCTTTTTCCTGGGATTCCTTTGGACACAGCTGATGTTCCCATTCTGCAGATGCCCCAAGCACCAGCTGCCCACCATGACCCCTGTCTCGCTGCCACCCCAGGAAGGAGTGCGACCCCCTGGGGACGCCATCCCCCACTGCCACCCTCCTACTGCTGCCACCCCCAGGGACCTGCCTTCCCTCTTCCCCTGGCAGAAAGCAGAGGGATTTCTGCATTTAGTGCCGCACCCGACGCGCTCGCTGCCCCACCTGCCTGTTTGTCACCTAGGCTGGCTGCCCTGGCACTGTCACCCGTGGGGGAACGCAGCTGTGGTTAGGCCAGGCCTGTCCTTGATTCCTTGCAAATGTAGATTGCTGAAGAATTTCTGAATTAATCCCAGTGAATAAGTAGGCTATTCAGAAAAAAAGTTCTCAAATAAATTTGTTCAGCACAGCTGGAATTTGCAGAGCTAGCTGAAAAACAGATTTTCTGCCCTATTAAATTTTGAGAATGAAGATAAAAGAGCCATTCAGGTGGCCTGAATCAGGACAAAGCAAGGCACCGTTGTGAACATTTTCATGAACACAAAACTGAAAAGTGGAGATTTTGCTTCTGTTGAAACAAAGGTCTCTATACATGATCTGACCACTTTGCACTGATTTGACATAAGGTTTTATTGCTCTGAGTGAAAGAGCTGAAAAAGTAGACGTTTTCCAAAAATTCATTTTTTTTGACGTTCTCAAGATTATTACTGCTAATCATTTTTTAAAAAAAGTCACCATTTTTAAAAAAAAGTCAACTATGCTGGTGTTTCACGGAAACCTTTGTTCTAACCCAAATGGTGTTTCCTAAAAGAAAGCATAGGGGGCCAGGTACCAGCGGCCGACGGGCTGCCCTTGCGGGCAGTGCTCAGCACGTGTGTTCGTGGCTGCAGGAGGCAACAACCGAGGCTGCGGGCACGCTGGGACGGACGGCGGCCTCCGAAGGGATAAGCTGCTCATAATGCGCTGACGTGCCCAACCCCAGGGGTTTCCTACTCCTTTTCCATGAGCAGTGAGAGGTCACACTGTGCTTGCAGAGCCACCGCCCGGTGCCTTTACGGTTCGGCCATGGAACCGCAGCATGGACCGCAGCCAGCAGGCAGCCTGGCTGGGCTGCGAGGGATGCCCGTGAGTGGGAGCCTGCACGTTACGCCCTTGGCCTGCAGACAAGCCTGAAGCGTGGCCAAAGGGCTGCTGTGCTTTCCCCGGTTCCCTGAGCAGCCTGTGGAGAGGTTCGAGGCTGCATGCCTTGGCAGGGAGACAGGGGACAGGCAGTGCTTGTTCTCACTGCCTTAGCCGTGCCAGCCCCGTGGTCACTGGGTCCTGGCCACCTCCTCTCTGCGAGAGCCTCTCCTGTGGCTACACTCGGAGACACGGGGCGGGCACGGAAGGCAGCAAGCCCTTTGGTTTTGAACCCTGACATCACTGCAATTTGTCTTACAAACCAGGTATTTAACTTACATTATTGCAATTATAAATAAATTGCAAGCAATCGAGCGTGTTTGCTGAGCAGCACATTTCAGGTTTCAGGATGCTCCAAGCAGCAGCTGATATTCTGCCAGGGGCCAGGCCCGGGCCGGGTTCAGCAGCCACGCTTTGTCCCGGTGTCATTCCCCTCCTGCCTGTGCTGAAGCGGCCCCACGGCATGCAGGGCCCTGGGTGGTGGCAGCAGCCCTGTGCTGTGCCCTGCTGGACCCCAGGCAGGCTCCCAGCAGGAAGTCAGACCCTGGAGCTGGGGCTTTTAGTTCTTCCCAAACACACTATGGGATCCCGACCGCCGTAACAGGCTGGGTACTCAAAAGTGCTACCACATGCCATGCATACAGAGACAGGCGTACCAGGATGCTGCCACATCTCTAGCTGAAAGCACTTTTAAATGAAGAACACCAAGCAGTTTGGGTACGTACCAGCCCGCTGGCTTTCACCAGGGGAGCCTCCAGGTCCGGGTAGACGTTCTCCAGGTACCACTTGAAACTTCTGCACTGAAGCTTCTTTCGCAGCGCGATTTGCTGGGTCAGGTCGCCCACGTCCAGGCGTCTCAGGACCAGGTGGTACGCGTGGCCGTAGAACAGCTCCTTGTACTCGTCCAGCCAGACCTCTGCGACACGGGCCAAGTTCCTCTCCACCGTTCTTATCCGATCTTTCGGGAAGGAGTAAGGGTTGTCATTCCTGAAAATATGCCCAACTCTGGAGCACGGAATAATCTCAATCTCTCCTCCGCACATCCAGACCTGAGGAGCAGAGGTTGCTTTGAGAGAAACACGGGCCCGGGTTGTGCTCTGGCTTTGCGCACGCCAGGAGAGAAGCAGCGAGGGGGCCAGCAGGGGGCTCGCTGGGCTGTGCCCTGCCAGGAGGGACAGGGTCCCCCAAGCACCCAAACCAGACATACGGTAGCTTGGAGAAGAGGAGACTGAGGGGTGACCTGATTAATGTTTATAACTATGTAAAGGGTGAGTGTCAGGAAGACGGAGCCAGGTTCGTCTCGGTGACACCCAATGACAGGACAAGGGGCGATGGGTGCAAGCTGGAACGTAGGAGGTTCCGCTTAAGTATGAGACAAAACTTTTTCATAGTGAGGGTAACAGAGCACTGGAACAGGCTGCCCAGGGGGGTTGTGGAGTCTCCTTCTCTGGAGACATTCAAAACCCTTTCTGTGTGACCTGACCTAGCTGTTCCTGCTCCGGCAGGGGGGCTGGACTAGGTGATCTTTCAAGGCCCCTCCCAATCCCTAACATTCTGTGATTCTGTGATTCTGAGATAAGGGACAGGCTGCCGAGAGCAACGTACCTTGAATGAAATCTCCATATTTTCACCTCCCCAAACATCCAGTCCTGAGTCGTATGTTCCCAGCTCGAAGAAATACTTCTTGTCGATGGAAAACAGGCCACCCGCCATGACCGGGCACCTGGGAACAGACGAGCAAGGTGGCACATCAGTCGGTCACAAAATACCCGTCCCTTTCACCTTGCTTCTACAAAGGAATCATCAAGAAACTGTCAGTTACTGAATGCTCGGGGATGGTGCCCAAATTTGCACTTACAGCATGGACCATAGGATTTGTCCCTTCAGTGCCCACTGACAAATGCAAGATTAAGAAGATAGTGTTTCGGAGCCTGAACTCTGTAATGGGAATGGGAGGGAAACACGGGGTGGCACAGCGTGCAACGGTATGTCCTGGCAGCACCACGATGCACCCACAGGGCTGCAGGAACAGGAAACACTTGGTGGGCTTTGGTGAGGTGAGGTGATCTCCTGCGCTGGGCCACTGCATCCATCGTCCTTACCAGCAAAATGCTTGGCCTGGAAGAAGCCTCTGTTGCTAAATCAGTAACAGCAGAACAGGCTGGTTCACAAACCTCTCAGATTCACTTTCTTTACCTTATTATATCAGTTTCCTTGATTTTATTTTTCTCAATGACCTCTTGTGGAATCTGCCTCCATCCAAAATTCATGGGCCAAGTAAAAATCCCACGTTGAAAGTTATCCACGGTCATGTAGCTAAACACAGAAAAGATGGAGATGACTAATTCTGAGTCACATTCCCGATTGAAATGTCACACTTAATGAGCAAAGAGGAATATCTGTACATAATTAAAACAAGATTCTAACAAATTTCATCAGGAATCCTGCTAAAATTCATGAAAAAGTGAAAAGGTGTGTGCAGTAAATAAAGTGGCCATGGCTGCTGCTAATGTTAATTTGATTGTGTAGAAGTCAGCTATATTGCACATCTCCTGTGAAATACTGTGGAAGGCTGGTTAGAATGTTTGTACGTATGTCTTTTTAAAATTAACATTTTTATGGCCAGGGTAAGAGGTTTTCTCAGGGCAATGGTAGGAATCTCTGGGTTTCCCAGTGCTGTGAGAGCGTTACCTCATGTCCTTGTCGCTGATGACCTCAATAACGGGGCAGGCGACCTTGGCCCGGCTCAGGCGGACCCTCTCCAGCAGCGGCTCCAGCCACCCCACATTGCACTCCACGTGCGAGTCCAGGAAGGTCAGGACGTCACCTGTGGGCAGAAGCCACGGGCACCATCAGGCTCTCACATCCCAGGCACCCCACGGGCTGACGGTGCCACAGCCCCGCACGCCGGCACTTCCCGAAATTTCTCCGGGCAGCAGAGCTACAGCGAGTGGAGCTGCAGATCCGAATGGATGCTTGCTGACACCTTCAGGTGCCAGACAGCCTCTGCCTGGCTGCTGGGTTTGGCACACCAAAATGCCCTCCTCCCAGCCACTTGCGAGCCACCAGCCCCTCAGCTCTGCAGGCTGGTGTCGCTAGGGCAGGGCTGCAGAACGGTGTCTGCTCAGCACGGCGTCTGTCCGTCTGCTCAGCACGGTGTCCAGCCGCCCGCCACGCGAGCTCAGCTCGGGCAGCAAAGCGGGGTGCGGGCAGCCGGGATGCGGCACGGCGGGGAGCTTGTGCAGGCGTGTGGCCGGGCCTCGCCTTACCTTTGGCAACCTGTGCTCCCGCCAGCCTGGCCCGTATCAGACCGTGCCTCTCTTTGAGATGCAGGATCTTCACTTTTGGGAACTGTGACATGTATGCGTCGAGCTTCTCCTTGAGGTACTCTGTGGAGAAGGAGAGAGCGAGGCTGATGTACCTGTCCTATGCCTCCTTCCAGCTGTGGGAAGCCGCGGGCAGAGTCTTCCTGGAGGCATCTCCAGGACACACGGGGGTCCAGAGGTTTGGGGTGCAAACTGGGGTAGTTCATCATCCAAAATGGGTATTTAACTGGGTATTTAACTGGGTCAGAGACTCCAAAAAATATTTTTATTTTTAATTGCAGTATAACTGCAATTAAAATTTGGTTGTCAATTTTTTCCCTTTGGCTAAAACAACTTTCTGTGTGTGTGCTTTACAAATTTCTTGGTATTACGCACCACATCTGAAGACCCAGCACAAGGGTGTGCTGTGGCACATCACTGCTTTTCAGGTCACATTTGCCACGGCTTCCCATGCTGTGGGGACAGCTGGTAGAAAAAACGCTCAGGACAAAGAGGGTGTGAGGAAGGTGGCACGGGGCTGGCATGCGGGGCTGCCTCCGTCCGCCCCCGGCACAAGGTGTGTGGGCAGGGCCCAGCTCCCCCACGGGCAGTCCCACCCCTGCTTTGTGTCTGCAGGAGGGCGCAGCTGTTTGCCACCCACAGGTTTCGAAAGGCTCCACGAGCAAAGCATTTGCAGACACGTTTGCAGGGGGTCACTGCTGCTGCTATTAGGTGACAGCAATGTAGAGTATGGCTCCCTGTAACTCACTCGCGCTAGCAAGGTTTCTGCTGCTTCATTGGCTCATAAGCAGACACCAAGGGAAGCCAGGAGGAAAGTAAAGAGTAAAATTGCAGAGACATTTTGGAGAGGAGATGGTATGAACATGTTTAACAATTATTTAAAAAATGAGCAAACAGAGCCCCTTTCCTTGTCTCTCACATGTATTGCCTTGTTGCATTATGGACTCTTTTGGAAAACGTTATGTGCTGCCATGAGCCTTGCTGTCGAGACAGCACCTTCACTGAAGAACCAGCAGTTGAAAAATTACATCATTTTAAAAACTGTAAGGGCTGAAGACAGCAGGGAGCCAAAGTATTACAAAGCAGAGGTTCGATATGATGTGAAATGTCTGTGACTACACAAGTGAAGTCACTGTGCATGCAGACAGGGACAGATCCTGAACGCGTTTATCACAACCACCCCCGCATCTGAGCAACCCTGGACGTGTGCGCCCGCCACCAGCACTGAAAACCACGTGCACCCATCTGGAAACTGTGCAGAGAAGGCCGAGAACATCTTTATAAACACACGTGCCCTCGAGCCAGGACACCTCGTGTGTGCGCGGGCTGCGTAAGCACTTCAATACATCGAAAGAAGAAAATGCGATTTCTTCCTGCAATTCAGAATTGAATTACAGAGAACAAATTGTATTTTGGCCTCAAGTTATATTAGTTTCATAAAGGTAGAAGCAGCTTCGCCTACCTTTCGTGCTGAAGTCGTCCACCAAAATGATTTCCTCGACCAGGTGGGGAGGCGACCGGCTGAGGACGCTGTGAACGGAGCGCAGGAGGGTGGACCACACCTCGTCCACGAAGCACATGATGATGGTGGTGGTCGGGAGGTCGTCATGGACCCGCTGCTCGGAGCACCTGCAACGGCAGCACAGCTGCTGTGCCCTGAACGCCTCCGGGCTGAGCACTGCTGGGAAATGTGCAGGGAGGGGGAAGTGGGAAACGTGGAACAGGGGGGCTCGGCCTGCCACGGGGCTGGGTCAGGAGAGCAGGGGGCAGCCCTGCGGGGACGGGATGCACCCACCCTTTCTTTCCAGCAGGGACCTCTCTTTTCCTCCCCACCCCCAGATGACAACATCTCCTACCCACAAGCAATAGGAAGGCGCTGGGGAGCGAGGCCGGTCCCAGCTCTGCACCCTGGTCTTGGGGACACCTGCGGGGAAAGGACCCCTGTGCACAGGGTGCCCTGCTGTGATGCTCTGAGCACCTGCAGGCGTGGGACCCCGGGCTTCAGGAGGTTGCCTTGTCTGGGAAAAGTCAGCAGCACACTCAGAGTGCAGGGAATGGCCGTTTCCATGAGGGGCCACTCGGCAGGGCAACTTGTGGAGCTGGCAGATGGTGAGGAAGGGTCTCGCGGCACAACCTCCGCACCTAACTGCCGTGCACGACGGGAAGATGCCCAAAAATCCGCCTGTTGTGTACCGGTATTGGCGGGTCCGCTCCCCCAGCACCCTGCGTCTCATGGCCCAGCACCCACACCTCCCCGGGAACACCCAGCGCCGCCGGCCGTGCCCCAGCCCTGCCCAGGGGCTCCGAGCAGCACCCACATCCCTCGCAAACCGCCCGCAGCACACGTCCCGGGGGCTGAGGGAGCGATAACATCTCTCCCCTGCCTGTGAGTTTGTCATTTTCTTCTGTGACAGCCCAAAACGCAACGGCTGGGTCAGGCCTGTGTCTGCAGTGCTTGAACAAAAGGTCGATGAGCAGCTTTTCTCATCGCTATTTGCAATTCAAGCACCGCTTCGCTGCCTGCCTGCGGGGAGCTGGGCTCCTGCAGCAATCCATCTCCAAGGGCATCTCGAGGCGCCCGGGACGCCTCAAGGAAGAGCTGCTCGCCCCCGAATGCGCCGCTTTATCCAGAATATTCATGACGTACTGGGACTTGCTTTCTCTCATCCATAAGCTGAGGTCTGATAACAGGTTTTCCTCTCTTTCTTTCAGAGCAGACCTCCTGCAGGCAGGACAGGCACCAGCCTGCGTGCAGATGCAGAAAACGAATTTATCGATGATGAATCAAAGCTCCTGTTCACTCTGTTATCAATAGTGGACAGCAAACAGGGCCATATACACATATATATATATACATATGTATATATGTGGGACTGTATGGAGAAGTGACTTCTTCCTCTCGTCTGGATGAAGGGGCCCTCGGGTTCGGCTGGTGCCAGCCCAGATGCTGACACCAGGGCACCACACAGCCCAGCACACGCGGTGCTTTGAAGAAAACTCAGAGGTGTTGGCTAACCAGGAGTGCTCTGGGTAAGTGAAAATAGACCCCAAATTACAGACCCCTCACAAGGCAGCTTCCCCAGCACCTGGCCCTTGCCTCCAAGGGGCAGCCGTGCAGGATGTGGGATGGGGCCAAGGCAGCACGTGGCGGAGGGAAGTGGCTGCAACAGGCTGAAGCAGCTCTTTGAGGCAACCTCAAAGTGAGGAGTGCCTTTTCTCCCCCATTACATAAAAAATAGGGCTTCTAGGCAGAGTAGTGGGTTCATTACTGTTGACCCACAGCTAAAGCTATTTCACAATGTTCTATATGAGTTTGGGCTCTGTTTCTTTGCTAATTACATAAATACATATATTACATATGTATGTATAATGCTTAATATATATAACTACTATTAAGCAGAAGTCAAATTCTGTTGGAATTCCACCCCCAGAGAGGCTTCTAAAGAAAAACAGTCCATAGCCTCTATGTTTGGCTAACTTCATCCTTGAAGTCAATGGAGTGCAGGCTCTTGGGTCGCTGAAGTTGCTTTGGAAGATCTTTACGTTGGGTCTCCTGCTCCCGAGCCTGGCAGCAGCCTGGCACTGCAGCCCTGCTCTGCCCCACCTGCCCAGCGCAGCCAGCATGCCACGCTTGCTGGCACCCAGGGCTGACTCACTAAACTGTACAGTGGCTTGCAGCACTTTTTTTTTTTTTTGCCAAGCCATGAAATCTGGGTCCCTATCTAAAGCCAGATAAATCGACTGTTCCAGGGAAACTACCGTGGTAGCCTGGGAGAAGCCTGGGGCATACAGGGAACTGTGCTGCCAGCACTTGAGCTGAGGCAGGGTGCAGGGCTCCTGAACCAGGCTCTGCATCGAGTGCTAGGCCTACAAACGTCACGGCTGCCCTGGGACATTTAACCCAGGCTGCGTGGCTTTTGCATCTTGCCCCTCCGTGGATGGGACTCTGCCTGCATTCATCGCTGCAGAGAGACAGCGCTCAGCATGCACCAGTGCTGGTCAGTAATGCTCAGCAAGATCGAGACAGACTGCGGTGAGCTGGCCTTCACGTCCGGCTTTCCCTGTGCCAACAGGCTGCATGCTCAGAGCCTGCATGGCTCCTGCCAGCGCTGGGTTGCCCGCGGGTGCTCCCCACGTCACCATCCGTAGGGTGCAGCCTGACCCCATGTGGCAGCACACATCCCGGAGCCAGGGTGCTGGGACCAGCCCCTGTTTGGCTAAGGTGTTATCCCGGATACCCCAGCGGCTACGCCTTCCTTCCCGGCAGGTGCCTGATTCATCGGAGGCGGGTGGGTGCTCCTGGAAGGCAGGTGTTCTGCTCTACAGCTCTCCAGGGCTCATCTTTCAAGTCTGGTTTTGAGTCACGTCAGCTCTTTTTCTGTATGCAGCTGGCTCCCATAGCTGGCATCTTCTGCACGCTGGAAAGGTGCTGCAGCTCCTTCCCTGCCTTGCTCCTGCCTCTCCAGGACTTCACCTTGGCTCACAAAGCGAGTAACGACAGCGGCACAGGAACACCGGCATATTGTCCTGTGTGATGCGGAACGGGTCACAGCACAAAGCCCATGCCACTGCTCCCATAGTGGGGGCAGGAGGATTCACCTGAATTTGCACCAGTTCTAGACCTTGTCTGCAGTTATTCAGGCACACCTGCTCTAGAAAGGAGCCCCGTGAATGTCTGCCCCTTCTGTTGGCAAGGTACTGCCCACATCTTGCTTTGCTTTTGTATGTGGACTATGGCAGGGGGTTGGTTTGTTTTTCGAAGTGCAATACTGACATTTGCAGACTCAGCCACGCATTGCAGGGGGATGGCTGTGAAGCAATTGCTTACCAAATCACAATTCTGCCCACAGGTCCCGAGCTCAGACAGTGCACACCCACGTGGTGCTGGGCAGCACAAGAGTAAAAGTGCCAGCGATGCTGGTGGGAAAAAGGAGCGATCCCACGGACATCCCAGCGCTGTCTCAGCTGCAGGCAGCCACGTGCCGTGTCCTTGTCTCAGCATTCGTCAGGTGGCTTTGCCCAGGAGCCCCCTCCATGCCCTTTAGGTGGGTGAGGCCAGCGGGGTAGCTCCGGGGGGGAGAGGGACAGGCAGCGGCAGCTCCAGGCATGAGAGCACCAGTGCTCCCGGGCAGGGAGGGCTTCAGCTGCCCGGGCACATTGGTGGCGTGCAGAAGTGGTTGAGGAACCAAACGTACGGAGAGCAATACAAAGCAGTGCTCGGTGCTACACCCAATAAGGCAAATAAAACATTTTAAGGCACAAAAAGGCCCGAGCCCCTCATGTGCCCCAACCTCTTTGTAGAGCAGGGAATAGCTGAGCTAGGAATTTTACCCAGCTTTACTGTTAGTAAGGAGCTCCTCTCACCTGGGAACACGGAGCCCTCTCACTGCTGGCATGCCCGCAGCCAAGGCCTCGGTGCGCCCGCTGCCCTCCCCGGGAGCCCCCCGGCAGCGCGACGCAGCCCCTGCGCAGGGAAGCACATCTTACCCGGCAGGCCTGGTGTCCGCCACGGCTCGGTCTACAGGGATCAGATCGCTGAGGTAGACGTTAAAGTTTCCTTCTTTCCACCTGCTTCTAGCTTCCTCTCGCTTGTCGTCAGGGACTGCCACAGGATGCCCAAACTGCCCGGGAGCCTGGGGGTCTCTGGGGGCCAGCGTTGCATCCACGGCCAAGACCCTGTGTGTCCCGGGGCTGCGCCCCGGCCGGGCCGCGCGGCTGCTGCTGCCCGCCACCCCCTGCCTGCCCCGCTCCGCGGGCCCCCCGGCAGCTCCTGCTGCCCCTGCACCTGCTGCCCCAGGGGAGCCGCGGGCTGGGGAGCGCGGTGCTGCGGCCCTGCCGGTGGTGCTGGGGGCGAGGGTGCTGCCGCGCCTCGTGGCAGCGAGCTCCGGTGCTCCGCGCGGCTCGGGGCTCCGCGAGAAGTTTCCCGCGGCGTCAGACGCGAGGCTCGGGGTTGCGGCGCTGCTGCTGGGTTTTGCCCCCGCTTCGCTGATGAGGACGAAGCGTTTTTCAGGGGGCGCCGCCGCCCCTCCCGCTCGGGCTCCCTGGTGCCCGGGCGCGGCTCCCCGTCCCGCTGCCCGGGAAGGCAGCCGCGGTGGGCTGCCGGGGGGGGCCGGGCTCCCGTGCGCGGCTCCCTGCGGCACGGCCGCCCCAGCCCCGGCTTGCTCCGCGGGCTCAGGCGCTGGCAGGCCCGGGCTCCGGGCCTCGTCCCACGGTCCCCCGGCGCTTGCCGTGGATGGCGGTGCCCCGGGCAGTCGGGCCGCGCTTGCAGCCGCGCTCGCTGCCGTGCCCGCTGCCGCCCTCGCAGCCTGTGCCGGGGCTCTGCTCGCCGCCGGTGCCACGTCGCTCCGCGCGGCCGCCGCAGCCGGGGGCCGCCCGTCCCGTCGGGGCGCGGCCGGCTCGAGGGAGCCCCCCGCCCGGCCCGGCCCCGGCCCCGGCCCCGCTCCCCGGCCCGGCGCAGCGGAGGGCTGCGGGCCCCGCGGACCGCCCGGGGGGGGCCCCGCCGTGCCGCTCGCCGCCTGCCGGGCTGCGCCCCCGGCCGGGCTCCCCGCCGCCGCCGCCGCCGCCGCCGTCGTCGCGCTCTCCGCGGCTCGGCCCCCGCCCGGCCCCCGCGGCGCCGCCGCCCGGGGGGGGCCGGGGTCCCGCCGCCCGCCGCCCGCCGGCCCCGGGGGGCCCCGCCAGAGCCGGCCCCGCTCCCGCTGCCCCCGTACCGCCGCCGCCAGCGCCCGCTGCCCGGCGGCGTCGCCGAAGGAGAGCCGGAGCGCTGCCATGTCAAAGAGCAGCCACACGACAGAGGCCACGAAGACGAAGGCCAGCGCTCTCCCGCTGCCGCGGAAAAGCTTCCGGAGCTTGTGCATCCTCACCGCGATCCCCGTCCGCCCGGGCGGCGCCGGGGCCGCTGGCCCGAGGGGGGGGGCGGTGCAGTCCCCGGCCCGGCCCTGCCTTGCCCTGCCCGGCCCGGCTCGGCCCGGCCCGGCCCGGCCCGGCCCGGCGAGGGGAGCCTCAGCCCCGGCCGCCCGCCGGCCGCTGCCTGCGTGGCATCCTGCGGCCGGCCCGGGGCAGGGAGAGCGGCCCCGCAGCGCGCCCCGCGCCCCGGCCCGGCTGCTGCACACGTTGCCCGGACAGAAAGGAAGGTGGCGGGGCAGATTTCTTTTTTTTTTCTTTTTTTTTCCCCTCTCTCCACCCAGCCCTCAAAGCCTGCGCTGTAACTCAACACCTCCTCGCATAAGGAAACTATTTCAGGCCATTACCCAGCAAACTTTCTGCCGGGCTCTTACCTCCCGGGTCCTCCCGGCTGTTAACCGTTTAGGCGGGGCTTTGCCCGAGCCGGAGCTCTCCTCCCGGCCTGCGGCTCCCCGCCGCCCCCCGCCGCCCCCCGCAGCCCGGCCGCACGGCGCTACCCCCGCCGAGCCCCGCTCCCCGCAGCGCTCCCGCAGCACGCACGGGACCGGCTCGCGGGGGATGCGCAAAGCGGCTCAGTGCCGGCTCAGCTCACGGGGTTTCTGCGGGTGAAGAAGAGGAATAGGATGCAAGGTGTCTATTGTAGGTACTGCAGCCGGTGCACAGCGGGTGACGGGGCAGCCCGGGTGGGAATACGGATGTGACCAGGGCTCTGCCTGGCGGTGACACGGCACGGTCCTGGAGCAGCGCTGGTGTGTGTTTTACGTGGCAGTTGTCGCTGCGGCATGTAGGTTAAGCCTCTGCTGAACATGTGGATGTTCGTCCCACGCCGCTTTAATTCCAGGGCACGCGAGCCACAACTGCACGGCGCTGGCTCGGGCAGCTGGCACAGAAGCCGTGCTTGCTGAGCCTGGGCTAAAAAAGGGGTTGGGGAAGCACCTGCCTTGCTCCTGCCCTGGGCAGCGGGTGAGGACACGGTGGGCTTCCTGGAGCTCTATAAGCACCCACAGGGCAGTGCTGCTGGTCTGCACGGCCGTGGTTATGGATTATGGCACAGCATGGTTACGGTTGTGGGCACGCCTGGGTGCGGTGTCCCCTCGTGTCCCCTGCTGCCCAGGCCCCCAGGCTGCGTGTGGACAAAACCCACTGAATCGTCAGCGGAAGCTGTTCTGCAGAGATGGTCGCGTAGGGTGGCTTGCATGGGCCCAGGGTGTTCAGGAGATGTTCCGCGTGGGGTCGGGATGCGTCCATCGACACGCGCAGGGCAGCCAGCGAGCGGGGACAACGCTGGGCGGTCGCTGTCATGGCGGGTGCAGCCTGTAGGCACGGTCAGCTTAAAGAGCTGAGACCACTTGTGGTGTATGGGCACCGCTTGCAAAAACTCAGGATATGGGTACGGATGTGGAAGAGGGAAAAGCTCAAGTCAATATTTTGCAGCTCTCTTAAAATCTGGTATTAACAAATTTAAAAGCAATGCACAGTATCCCAAATCACAAAACAACATATTTTTAAAGCATTTTTTAAGTCTTCAACCCACTGTAGTGCATATATGAATACTGAAAGAAATAAGTGGAAAAAAATTGCATTCCTATTCATACTTAAGAAAAAATAGTAGTTTCAAAGCCCAGCCTGTGTTTACCTTGTGAGATCTGAGGCATACCTTTTTGAAATAAATGGCAATTCTGTTGTTCTTCCAAGGCTTTTCTTTGTAAAGCAAGCTCACTCAGACGTGCCAGGCAGATCTGATTTCAGCAGGATTTGTTTGTGCGGGTGGTACACATTTAAGGACTTTCAGGAAGAGGGAGTGAAGGATAAGGTTGCAAAGGGATTGTTAAAAGGGAAAAAATGAGTAGCTGTCTGAGACTAGGATAGCTCTGAGTCAAGATTAAACTCAAATAATACCTTCAGTTTAGAAGTAAAGATTTAAGAGAGACCACAGACTGTGGTTTCCTTTACCATGCTGGCACCAGTTCTTTGTTTTTATTCTGGTTTCTTCCCTCACTGCTTCTGTCTGCGTGTCCCAGCGGCAGGAGTGCTCGGGGTCCTGCTGTGGTGCGATGTCTCAGCGGGGCCATGTGTCCCCTCTGACCCTGCGGGGTGCTCTGTGATGGGAAGGGAAGGGAAGGGAAGGGAAGGGAAGGGAAGGGAAGGGAAGGGAAGGGAAGGGAAGGGACGGGACGGGACGGGACGGGATGGAAGGGAAAAGCTTCCCTAACCCCTGGGCTTGTCCCTGCGATGTCCGACCCATGGGAAGGGGAGGTCTGTAACGTTTCCCCAAGCTTCGGCTTCAGTTTGTGAGTTACAACAAAGTTGTCACTGGTTGGGTATGGTCAGGCATTCCCACTGTTAGCTCTACGCCTTGGCTTTCCTCCTTGGCAAATATAAACGTTCCAGATACTTGAACAGATTCCTTGACACAAGACAGCTGCTTCTGTAGGGAGAAATTATTTAATCAAGGCTACTCCATCATTAAAATAATCTAAAGTGTCAGACTGAAAAGCACAGAAGCAAGCTAACTTGAAGATGAAAACTCTACATTTTTTTTCCAGCCAGAGGTGTGCCAGAAGGTGAAGTAACATTACAATACGTCGCTCTGGCTCTCTGTATAACATTTTCTTAACGTATTAAAAAATACTGTCCGAAGAGCGGCTGGGGAGGAATGATCCCATACTAAAGACAGGCTGGCCTGGTAACTTGTCTTTCTGCTCTGGAACATAAGAGACCAAACATAGCTGAAGACAACACCTTGGTCCACAAATGGCAAGACTAGACCCCTGTGGTTAATCATACCATGCAGAATACAAGGGCCCTTTTGGCTGAAAATAGCAGAAAATAGTGCAAATGGATAGTTCTGAAAGCCATCAGGCTCTTCCTCTTGCCATAAGGCAGGATCTGCTATATCTTAATTACTTGATGACTTAATCACTTCTGACATGGATATGGACACGGGCATTGCACTAAGCAAGCCATGCTGAGAACCACCTTCGTTTAAAGAAACCCTGCTCTGTGCACAGAAGGGGACAGCAGCAGTATAGATGTACATAAGCATGAACGCCAGTAGAAGAAGGGAAAACTTTGCATTTAAGGATCTCACTCAGAAATTGGTGTATATATCCTATCATCACTTTTGCTACATTTGAAGATTAAATTTTGTACGCATTTCTCAGCGGTGGTGCATGAGATGGGTCCGTCTTCTCCTCCCAGCACCCCAGGCATCTCGGTCGTTAAAGCCACCTGAGCGCTCTGGCTCTTTCCATCTAGCTCACGCCATATCTTCGTATGTGTTCCCAGTTACGAATAATGTTTTCATTTCTGAAATACAATCGTGCCTACCAAATGATAATCAACTCACCGTAATAACTTTATTTGTGAATGGTTTGTTCATTAAGATATTGAGTTCCATAAGCTATTAATTATACTAATTAAGAATGTGTGATAAATCTTTCTCTGTGTCCGTGCACCTTCTCTGAGGTCTGCTAGCTTTTGCATCTGCTGATCAACCTTAACTGAATTTGACAGAGCAGTACTTATCTTGAACACCGTAGGTACTCAAGTGGAGGACAGACAGCCCCAGCTCAGCACCCCGCTGAACGAAAAGGTGAATGCTCACCCACACTATTAGGCATCAGAGAATCCACACCGGTGGGCTGGTAGGAAGGTCTCAGCGGCAGGATCTGCTGCAGCAGACTTACCTTGTTCGGTGGGGTACTGGACATCTGGGAGCACAGGGGCTGGGAGAACCACGTGGCGGAGCTACTTGTTTTGCTTTGCTTTCTGCTTTCCCTGGCCAGGCGCTGAGCGTGTTTTGGCAGGGGCGCCGGACTGGGATCCAGGCAGTGACTAACGGGGCAGGAATCCACGCGGGGGACGTGCAGGCGATGAGCTGACCTGGCCGTGCTCCCCGCGGGATGGGGCAGGGGCTCCCCCAGCTCGGGGGAGGCGGGCACGGGGCACGGGTGGCTGATGTGATACTTGTCCTGCGGTCTGTGGCTCGTAATGCAGTCCTTCCCAAACACATCGGAGCTTCTGCCTACCAAACAGTTGTTACTGCTGGGTGGAAATGCTTCTCTCCTTTCGACATTAAAGGGCGGGCTGTATTTACAGGCAGCGCTGCAGAGAGGCTTCAGGCATCACAGCCTGCAGAGAGCACAAAGCCATCGAGCGCCTATCGGGATGGCGCAGCGTCTGCTTTCCGTCCGCGCAGCATCACCGCGTCCAGAAACTTGAACCCGTGAAGTTTTCCATAGCGAGCAGTGGAACAAGTTAGCCCTGGAATGAGGAGCGAGCGGATGATTCGTGCGTCAGCAAATGTTTGTGCTACAGAAACAAGCATCTGCCCTCTGCATCGCCGAGAGCCTGTTCCTGGACAAAATTCACAGCCCTTTATTAAATAATGTATAATAAAGTGTAACACAGTGTTACTGTAATGAAGTAGCAGGTATGCGCAGTACCTAAACACAGATGTGTCCTACAGTAAGTTGGCAAATCACAGGTAAGTGTCAAAACTTGAGCCAAGTCTCTGGTTCTCCTGTGTGTGCCAAAAAGGAGTTTCACCCTTCTCTGTGGATTTTGCTAGTGGTCCAGTCCATAAGTTACCACACTGTAACGCCTGTGGTGAGTGGGGTCCTGCTCAGCGGTATCTTATATCTCTTATTAAGGAAATTCAGGAAGAAAAACATAGGAAACATTAAACTGGGAGTATGCTTGTAATTTATGTGGAATGCCGGGATGCTGGTGATTTTCCCGAAATCCCAACACAAAATAGTTAGTCCTACAGTCAGACAAGAATAGAAGCTTTGGCTCTGAAAGGAAAGTTTATGGTCTTGTTCTGCAGTAAAGCTGCCAAGCTGTAGATGTAGAGAACTAGCAAATATTGGAAAACTATGTGTTGGAGGCTTAAACATCTGAAGATTAAGACACTAAACTTTACATTTCCGTTTTTAAAGATGTCTTGATTTTTAGGCTGACCCCATTATTCTGGGGACAGGGTGATTTTTGATGTGTGATGGTGGAGAAGCTCTATTTTTAGATGTCTGTTTGCACAAACTATAACTGAGAACAGTTTTCCCCAAAACGGAGCTGGTTATGTAATAAAAGATTAGAACAGCCATTTAGTTTGCTTTTTTTTTTTGGTATAAATAGTGACTTACTTTCACAGTGGCTCTCCTGGGCCACGCACGGGCGCGTGTGCTGCTGTGCAGCGTGGATGCTGGGATGCCAGCGAGGGCGGTCGGGGCTCCCGCACGCGCGGGAGGGAGCGCGCCCCAGCGCCTGCGCCGGGATTGGGAATGGAAATAGCAGCGGGTCTCTGTAATTTGCATAGAGGTCATGTTTTGCTAATATGTGTCTTGTAGAAGCAGACAGCATGTAAAAGAGGATGGTTAAAACCTGACCCAGAGATGTTTTTAAATTTCAAATTATGCATAAAGTATGCATTAAATTAATTAGGGAATTCATTAAGAAGAGAAGAGTAAAGAAACTAGTTAGCAGTGTGCAACATTTAGTAATGTAAGCCGTTTTCTATAATTGTTATATATAATTTGTCTCATAACATTATCCTTTGATAAATTATTGCAGCATAATATGATATATGTAGCTTATTAACAGTTTCATTAATTACTATTAGAGCAAAGACACTCTGAAATCTGGCACACACAGGAACAAATGTTGAAGCAGATGGTTGAAATTAGTGAAACGCAATCGGTTGCTGAACCCTTTTACCTAATTACGTTATTACATCAAAATAGTTAAAGGAAATTTGTCAAGTTGTCGGCGAAGCGCTGGGGACGCTCGGAGGTGCCGTCGTGGCGCGGGACCCCCCGGGCAGGTCGGTGGTCGACGGCGTTTGACTCTGCTGGGCCGGGGAGGCGAGGAGGCGTGAGCAGCAGGGATGGGAACGGCTGGTGCCTAGCTCGGGAAGGTGCCAACACGCCTGATGGAGAAACGGTGCTCGACCTGCGGCAGGCACCGAAGGCAGAGGCGATTTGCTGTCCTGACATCTCTCTGCGAAGAAAACCAGACAGATAGCACCGTGCAGGTACCAGCTGCTTCGACAGCAGCAGGGTCCTGGCAGGGCGATTTGCTGATTCTAAGAAAGAAAGACTTCGGCTTCCACATCTGGCCTTCCTACAGCAAGGAGAGCTTACGTTTGGAGGCCAGCATAAACACTGCACCGAAGTGGAAGCATTGTTTGCTGTGCTTGGTGGTACACGTGCTTTCCTTCCCGGTGCTGGGCAGCTTTCAGGGCATTCTTCTGGTGCCAGGCAGCGTTGCGTCTTTCCTTGTCTACCTGACTAAACCCGAAGAAATATGGAGTACACAACCTTTCTGCGTCCTCAGCCCAGCTGGCCCTCCTGCTAACAGCCCAGGTCAGTGCCCTTCCTCTCCTCCCGCAGCTGAAGTGGTACCCAGGGCATCACCATCCCGTGCTTCTCCCGCGTCAGGGCTGGCCTAACGAGCACAGCTTTGTAGAGGGGGAGGGCTTCCCTTTGCAGAGGATTTTGAGATTTCAATGTCTTTGAGCTCAAATTATTATCAAAAGTGTCCAGCTTTGCAAGAAAATTCTGGAAAAAAAAAACAAAAACCTTTAGAATAACTTCAAAATATATTAATCTAACTATTACTTTTAGGCGTTTTCATGAAGCAGAATACAAGAGAAATTATTTTCAGAATTATTAAAGGAGGAAATTTAGAAAAGAAGCAATGTTGCAACAACATTGGCATAAGCATGTTAATTTCATTAGGGCTGGTTTTCCTTTTTTCTCTAAATTAATTTTAGCAACATGCAGCAGTTCCTGGAGGACGGGGCAAATGGGTGCTCTCTGATGAAAAGCTTCCACCCAAGACTTTCTGACAAGCCCTGCTGCCAGGGCCATCCTACCTCTTACCTCCACCCATCAGTGCTGCAAAGGCCCTGTCCTCAGCTTTGCTCTGCGATGAAGGCACTCCTCATCTGACATCCCCGCTCCCACCCCTCCATCTCACCCACCACAACACTTCCCTGCACTGTTCCCTCCCCAGCAGCTGCCAGCAGCCCCCTGCCCACTTGGCACATCTTTTTCTCGCTCTTTGCTTCCAAATAGTGAAATCTGCATGGTCTACCCCAAAATATTGCTGCAATACAGCGTGGCTGCAGGCAGCCCCCAGGCCGGGGCGCACAGCGCGTAGCCCAGCCATTTCTTCACGGTGCTGCTCGCTCTGTATTTCAAGGATGACAGCCCCACCATGAATACATTAGCAGGCGAGCTCAACCTTTTATTCTGATCCTAATTAATGCATGAAGGGATCCAGATTTTTGTAAATATATACTTCTGTATGTGCTCAGCTCACAAGGTAGGGTGTTCAAAGCCTGTTCAAAATAATTATTTAATATTTGAGGTACTTGACTGCTCTCCTAAGTTATACATTATTTTCTCTGCCTCCTGCCTGAAGGGCTAAAACCGTTAATAAACGTATCACAAGTGCTGGCTAATATATGATGAATTATAGGTGTGCAATCATGTATACCTTTGTTTGCATGTGGAAGTGGACATTAGCACCAAAGGCAACGCTCCTCTAATATTTGCATGAACAGGACCAGGCACACACATGTTGGTGAATAGCAAATACTGGGGGACCGAGACATGGCTGACCTATGCAGCCGCCGGGAATTGAGACAAATGTCTTCAAACATGGTTTAGGAGACGTTTGTCTGGCTACAGTCACACTTCTGCCTCGTCAAGTCGCTCCTGTATTTCATTCCATGGGCAGCGACCTGAATTGAATGGAGGTGCAGCCTCACCGTGGGTCTCCTGCCTGCCCTGTGTCTTGGTCAGCCGCAGGAGCCAAGTTTCGCTTTGGGAGGTTCTGCTTCCACCGATTGATTTTTCTCCTGTCCTCTGAGTGATGTTGGATAAAATTTGCAAAATCGTTTAAGTAACTTAGGAAGTAAAGTCTTCTGGAAGTTTCTGCAGGTGGGAGAGAAAGGCCCAGCTGTTCCCTTAATATGTGTAGCAGCACGTCACCCCAATACACCGCTGCGGTGTCTCCTTTGAGCTAAGCTTCATCTGTCCTGGAAGACACTAGGCAGTGCATGCTATGTGTCCTCAATTGCTCGTGCAATATGTTAATATTTTAAAAATATTCTAAATGTTAAAAGAGCTAATAGCAGGAAATGCCTGTTCCTTATGTAATATTTTAACGAGAGTGGTCACAGGAATGGATCGATCTAAAAAAACCTGCCATGAAATCCGGGGTAACCAGGCGGTCATTGTACTTGACAGTCCTGTCCTGAGAATGAGTGACGATGTTTTGGTAGTTTGATGGCCATGAAACGATATGTCATGTAAAGATAGTCAGCATGATCGCCATAAGGCAGTCTGTCATTGTCTTGCTGAGCGATTCGCATGCATGATGCATAAGAAAGTAAAAATAATCAGTAATCTATTGCTAGCTGGGGAAAGTAATCAGTAATATGTAATGTACTGTTTAGACTTGCCAATCAAAATAGTTTCCTAAGCAATTTCAAAAGCCCATAGGTTATTTGAAAATGCACTCCTGATCTTGTTTCTGCTGCATCCAAAATAAAATCTCGTGTCCCCACTGCACATGGGTGCCTGTAGCAAGGAGCTGGGACACCAGGCCACCTCTGCTGACCCTGCATAGAAAGGAAGAAGCAAATAACCAGGGCCTGATATTTTAAAGTTGTTTTAATGCAGTAGGGATAGTAAACTGAGAAACTGGTCCTTCCTACTGAGGGTGATCAGAGCGAGATCTTCCATATCTGTACACGCAGGGAAACTGATGCAAAACCACTGCAACGAGTTTTTTTTGGCAGCCAGCAAGGCTGATGACTGGGCAGGCGGCCGTGCCCGTTGGTGCTGGTGTGAGCTGCCTCAGGGCAGGGGCTGCCCACAGGACACCCGTTTGCATCAGCCTGAGAGACTGGCACCAGCCCCGGGCCTTCTTGGGAGAACATCTTTGGTGGACTATCAACAGAGCCCAGATTTAAGGGCTTACGCCGAAAATACTGTTTATCATAGAGTAACACGATGCATTTACCTCGTTTCCATTGCAGGATCAGGAGCCTAGAGGAACCAGCAGGAATCCCCCGGCACATCTGATGCTGCTCTGGGCAAGGGAGGTACGCTCACTTTTAGCGAGGAACATGGGCAGTGTTTTCAGAAAACAGCTGCTGCAAGAACAAACGCGATTGTCTGAGTGCCTCGTCGAGAAACGTATTTCTCCTCTAGCCACAGGGTGGTGCTTTTGCCCTCTTTATAGCCTGGCAGTACAGCAAAAATAGCTCGGGAACTGTTGACGAAAGTCTTTAATTTTAGAAGAATCATTAGGGATCAAAGCAGTTGTCCTTAGGCTCCGCAGAGCCCCCCGCCGCGCGGTGCGGTACCGGGCCGAGGCGCTTGCCCGGGCTGTGCCGGCAGGCCGGGGCTCGGCAGGGCTCGCAGGCCGCACTCCGCCTGGCGCTGGGTGCTGGTCACCGGGGTGCTGGTCACCGCCGTGCAGGCTTTCTGTGCAAACAACAAGTAAAGCGACTCCGAATCCTCGCAGCTTGCTCCATGTGGGAAAGTCTGTCGGGATTTCCTGGTGACTCAGCCCAGGTGAGCCGTGCTCTGCAAACACATAAATGAAATACATTTTCCGTTTGTTTTATTGGATGTCCCAGAATGTTTTGTAACACGGCTCTAATTGCCTATTTATTTTCCACAGGACACTGGAGTACCTACACCAGCGCCGTCATTTCCTATTCAGCTCCAGAGGAGTTTCAGGCACCGAGGCACAAGCCCAGCAATCCCGTGCCTTGTCCTTTGGCAGCAGTGTGCGGTGCTGCACTGGAGCAAGAGCCGCTTGTGGCCATGCTCAGACTCGCTCAGCACGGGGTGCAAGGACTCCCTGAGAGCCTGGCTGCTCCACGGCCACAGGGACAAGTCCTGGTGGGAGCAGACCCCCACGGTGTGCCCCTTCCCCGCCGTGACCACCGGCCCTGAGCCAGCCCCACACCAGGTCAGCAAGGGAAGGGCTGTGCTACGGCAAAAAACAAGTTCCCAGGTCGTGGCTGGGCATGCTTCCAACAGTTGGCTTGCTCTGTCCAAAAATGTTAAATAGAGTGGAAATGACACTGCTTTCCTCTTTTCACGTGTCCCAAGTTTAGCTAGCTTTAATTTTTTTCTAAGAGTTTAGTATAAATTTGTTTTAATTTTACAACGCCTCCGGCTCCATCAGGAGACAGATTGGGGGGCTCTCCTGGGTAAGTACTAGTACCACTTTTCAGTGGGTTAAAATGAATCAGACTTTTTGCAAAAGTTACTTTCAAGAGAGATCTGAGAGCTAAAACTATGTGCTTCTGTGTGTGTGGAGCCATAATAGCCTATTCCAATGCACAGACAAATGTCTTTGACTGACCCTCCACATGTCACCAGCTAATATGCTACCTGCACTTAATGCCCTGACCTGTTAATCACCCCATTATTTTGCTGAATTGCACATATTGTAGATGGAACTGGTGGCTTTGAAAATGATAATCAATCATCTGTCCAGCATGCTATTTGTTCAAATCTTCCTGATGTTCATGTCTGAAGAATTATTCCCATCCTACAGAGGTCTGCCAGTGTGGAAGGAGCTGATGACCCCAGGGACAGATTTTTAAGAATGCTTTAAAGGATCTTGGAACACAAGACCTGTTGCAAGGCATATTCACTACAGCGTGGAGATGAGCTTGAAAATCCTTGTTGAGGCCTGTCCCAAGGACTAGCAAATCACACAGTTGTGACTGAGGAACGGTTGTCCTTAGCAGGCAAGTACGCAGACACCACCGATGGAGTTTTGTGAGTCAGAAGAGGTTGTGCCTCAGAGCTGGGCAGCCCTTGGAAAGCCCCATCCTATGCAGACAGGTTTCTTGAAGTCTGAAGATGTGCAAGGTGCCTGACACGTGGGAGATGTCCAGCTCCTGGCACCACGGCGGCTCATGTCACACATGCCCTCGCTACAAGGTGTGCTGCCGCATACAGACACCTCTGTCCAGTCCCCAGGCTTCCTGAAAGCTCAGAAACTCCTGTCTGTTGATACGCGGCCAGGTGCAGTGGCCACCTTGGGTGAAATCAAGTGTTTTAGCTGGCTGGGCTTGGAGCTTTTTCTGAGTACTCTTGCGTTTTAGCCCAGTTTTTAAACTAAAAGGAAAGAAGAGTCAGGCTAAGAACGTATGGCTTAATGATATATTTGGAGATGGTCATTTGTTCTATTTTCCACCTGAATAAATTTAAAGGCACAGCTGAAATTAAAATGTCAAGTCTCCATTTGAAATGTAATCTACTGTCATATGGATGCTATCGAATCTGTTAATAATTAGAACCTGGCACCTCAGTTTAAGTGAAGCCACTAATTCAAAGTCATGGTATTTAACTTACTTCACAGCAATGCTGGAAATAAGGACACTGAATTGTTGACACCAGATCTTTTATATATATTTAAACAGATTTGTTTACCTTTTTCTTAATTAAAGCAAATGAGATGTAGGCACCTTGCTGCCTTCTATGCTTTTGGATTTTTTTTTTCTTTAAACATAGTGTTTGTTACCTCCATAATAAAACTGCATATATTGTAATGGATTTGGAAGAAATGAAAAGAAACTAAAGTGCTTAAGAGCAGTTTTCCCTTTTTCTTTCCCTCTAGGTTCCTGACTTTAATGTGATTGTTCTCATACAGAAGCCTCTGGATGCTATGGGAAGAGCTGGCTCCGGGCGAAGGCCAGCATGCCAGCTAGAGGAGCCTCGCATCGCATCAGGTGTGTGTGATTTTCTCAGGTTTTCCAGGAGAACCATGAGAACATTTCTGGAAAATATCTCCACTAACAAAGCATTCAGCAACAGACTGCAAAAACAGAAACAATTTGTGAACTACTTCAACCACAGAGGTGGGAGACAAGCAAAATGATTGCACATTATTCTGCAAAAAGTCCATCAAAGTCATAATGAGCATAATTCACAATAAATTTGAGCCCTGTTCAGAACCTTGAAACTGGTAATTGTATGATCGCTCAGTTTTTTAAAAAGCCCATTGTGAATTGGGTACTTTAAATAAAACCATAAGCAATGTAAAGTCATTATCTTAAAAATGCAGCTGTGCTGCTGTGAGTCTTCTCTGCAGAAGCATTTCGGGTTAGCTGGGATGGGTGAAGGCATCTCCAGTAGGTTTGCAAACTCATTGTCATGCTGAAGGTAGCCTCAGATGAGAAGGAGAGAGAAAATGCAAGGCTGTAAGTACAAAACATGAGAAAACCTTAAGCGCTTAATTTCTCCCAGAGCATCAGAAGGCATGTGGGAGGAGAGAGTGGGAGTGTGTGGACTGAGTCACTGAACATAATTTTATGTGTTTGGGTATTTTTTTAATTATCCACACTGGCAATTTTCAGGAAATCTCCCACCTTTGTACTACTCCTAATGCTTCCCTGTCAGTGCCCATAACGATGCTCACGTCAATGGGAGGTATGGGTTAGCTCTGCTGTTTTTACTAGCATACTTTTACAGAAAATACTCAGCAGCCCTCCTCCTCTCCTGGCCCGATACATGGGTTGATCACAACCATGATGGCAAGGCTGGGGAAGAGATTTACCCTTCAGTAATCTGTGCCTGTGCTTTCCCAGAAATGTACTTACAAGGTGAAATTATGGAACAAATATCCAATTTATTAATCACAGATACCTTTCTCTAAGCAGGTTGCTATATTTAATATCAGTCTGCATTTACAGGTGGTCTAATGCTGCAACCATGCATGTAGGATGTGAAATGAAGGCTTCAGTCTCCATGTAACAGCAGCATGGATAACGGTACTGTTCTGTGCCTGGAAGAAGGCACTGCACATTTTTGTCATCCCAGCTACAGGTGGGAAAACCCTAACAAACTCTCCAGTTACAGGTGTTATGGAATTACTAACAGAGCCTTTTAGCAAAGCTGCCTCCTAGGCAGCAGAAGCATTTCTGTATTCAATGTGCTGAAAATTATTACAGCCAACACTTCCCTTTGCTTTCCCTAGCACACAGCTTTGCCTTGTCTTGCAAGGACCAGATCTCAGGCTAGGATATCCTTGACTGATCCCATGAAGATGTACAAGGGGCTGGAGCACCTGTCAGGGGGTGTAGGGATAGGACAAGGGGAATGGTTTTAAACCAAAAAAGGGTAGATTTAGATTAGATATGAGGAAGAAATTCTTTACTCAGAGAGTGGTGAGGCACTGGGACAGGGTGCCCAGAGAAGCTGTGGATGCCCCATCGCTGGAGGTGTTTAAGGCCAGGTTGGATGGGGCTTTGGGCAACCTGGTCTAGTGGGAGGTGTCCCTGCCAGCAGAGCCACCCCACAACTGCTGCCAGGGAGGGGCGGCCGATTTCTGCAGTGCCATCTCACGCTGCCCCTTCTAGGCTTCTGTCCAGAATCTGGCGAGGTGCAATTTTCCTTCGCCTAGTTTTCTTGTTAACCATTTCCCTGAGGGGAGATAGCCAGTGGGAGCAGCGGAGGAAAGGAGCAGGTGAATCAGCAGCTTCAACAGTGGCAGCACAGAAGAGCTTCTGACTTCAGAGAGCTGATCTGCAGAGGATAAATGATGCTTTTATTTAAAACCATCATTTTAAAAGCTAGAGAATTAGTTCTTTTGGGTTGCAAAGACAAACTCTTTACATTTAGGAAATATCAGGGTTACTTTGCTTCTTGGTGAGGGACCACCAAGGCATATGTAATTAATTTCAGGGCTGGGGAAGAGGAAAAATCTAGATCCTAGTTAGGATCTGGAAGGCTGGGTAGAGGCTGGAAGGCAGTTGGCACAGATAAGCAGCATGGAGGACTATTAGCTCCAAATCCATCTTCTTCAGGGCATTTAGGAGGTCTGGCAGCAAGGTCTGACTTGGTGAGGCACACAAAGCATCTAAAAATGCGGGTGAAAAATCAGTATCATAGTATGATCTTTAAAAAAAGTGCTTGATTTCTGAGATAAGCTCATGGGCTTGAGGGTGGTGATGTGACCTGAACGTTTTGGTGCCCATGCTGTGTTTCCCCAGAGGTCCCAGCTGATCGGTAGAGCTGCCATGCAGCCGGTTAAACCTCGGGTTTGTATGGCAGCTCTAGCTGAGGAACTGTGGTTTTGCTACCGGTTTCTTGGGTTGAGCTCAGCTCTAACCACATTTGCTTATCTTCCCTTTGCTGCATTGCCCTGGTGCCTGCGGGAAGGCACGTGGCCACCGGCTGAGCGCAGCCTGCAGCCGGGACGGGGAACGAGCCCTGGGGCAGGGGGCTGGCTGCCCGTCGGAGCCGCTGCCAGCAGCGCCCCAGCGTGAGACCAGCACAGCATATGGTGAGTAGGTACGGCAGCATCTGAGCGGGGTGGTGGGCAGCGAAGCGGGACCGTATATGATCATCCCATGAGCTTGGAGAGGAAGGATTCCAGGCCCAGAATATCAGTGCAATGCTGTCCTGAGCTTGTGCACATATGGCAAGAAGATACACAATTATGAGTCATTTAGAAATGTAATAAAAATAGGTTCTGCTACTGTGTAAAGAAAATAACAGGTACTAATTAATCCGGGTGCTCTTTATGGCGTGCGGAGCGGCAGCGGGAGCAGTGCCTGCAGCACGCGGCCCCGTGCCTGCGGGCAAAGCGAGGGGCCGGCGGCCACGTGTCGAGGGGACCGGCAGCAAGGCTAGGAAACCCTGCTCGGTCGTGGCTGGGTGAGTCCTCAGATATTTTCTAATGCTATTTGTAATGCATATGCAATTGAGCAGGCACTCTTTTTTATTTCTATTCCAAAGGAATTAAATTAATTTTAGAAATGACACTATAACTATTTTCCTGCCTCAGGGACCATTTGTTTTAAAATCATTAAAGATTTTTATATGACACCGCACTGACATTTGGTGTGAATAAATTAAGGGAATTAGTATAAAACTGCGTTCTTTCTTCATAGACTTCCCAGCGCATATTTGCATGCATGTGCTTTCTGTAAGGCCATCCTGTGCAAAGGCAATGGTTTGCATGTGTCCATGTAGGAACAAGAGCACAGCATCAGGGCAGCCCTGCAGCTGCAAGTGCAGTGTGGGATTGTCTGTGCTTAGCTGTCCTCTGGACCTTTGCCCTTCATGGCAGCCAAACCCAGCAGTGCTCTGTTGTACTGTGGGAATACAGAAGAGTAAAGCAGTGCTAGCGGAGGGAAGGTCCAAAACTGAGGCCATTTCACTAATTGTTATCCCCTACCTCCAGCTCAGCCAGCCCTGACCTGATTCTGGAGCCAAAGCATCTCCATGTGGGTTTTGTTCACCACCACACAGCCTTGGTGCCAGCTGTGAAGGATGTATTGTCCTGCACGCAAGCCTGCGCTCAGGGGAGTGCTGCCAGTGCAGCGGGGTCGAGTGCTGGGAGGACCTAGGGCGGGCTGGCGTGGCAGTCTGCCACGGGGCTAAACACCCGAAGTATTTACAGCAGGAATAAAGTAGTATTGGCACCTTGTAGAGGGGGAAGTGGGACACGTGGGGGTTAAGGTCAAGAGCACCTGCCAGCCTGGACTTTAGACACGGAAATCACCTCGGAGGTGTTGGCACTGTGATGTGGTCTGTCAGCAGCCGTCAGAGTTTGCCTGGGCAGAACCTGGAGAAGGAACCAGGCCCGGGGAAACCTCCGACGTCCCGCACACCCGGGCGGCTGCGTGGGTGCCAAGCCCGGAGCCAGGCACTGGGGACGGCGCCTGCGGGCCCTGCCCCTTGCTCCAACAGTGAGGGAGGCAGGGCTGGCCCTGCCACGCGTCCCCTGGGAGGCGTAATTTCTCCCCAGTGCATTCCTGGCTGCTTGTAGGTCTGGTGTGTCAGGGTGGAAGACCCCAGGGGGGCCATCAGCTGCTGGAAGAAGGTACACGTCATGCACACCTCATGTACGCCAGAGAGAAAATCGCTTGTAGACAAACACCGTATCATTAGAGCTTGCAAGGAACAGTGTGATGCTATGATCTGAATGCAACCTGAATTCAAACTTCAAATAAAAACTAGTAAAAACTTTGATTTTTTATTTTTTTACTATTTTGAAAGAACGCTCAGAGCTCATCATGTTTAACTCCTGGGATGAGCACTTCTAGATACAGCCCATGGGGCTGCTTCTGTGCCTGTAACTGCGTCTAACTCCAGCTCTGCCTGGGTTTTCTAAAAGGGCTTACTGCTTTATTTCCTACAACCCCGTAATTTTAGACAGCAGTGTAATTGCCACCTGCACATTATTGAAACCAGTAAGGGAAATTAAAGGCATCAGAAAGTATGTTAAAAGACGACGCACTTTTTTGTGTTTTAACCCCACCACGCGATATGTAAGCAAATTACACGATTCCATTACTGCTTCTCTCTGTGGCCGGCTGCGGTTGGAAGGCTGCTGGGCAGCAGCACTGCACAAGCCTCCTGCTCGCCCCCGTGCTGACCGCAGCCGAGGGCCTGGGGCAAGGGCCAGGAGGTGCTGCTGCTGCCACTGCTGCTCAGAGCCAGGAGGAGAGGACGGGCTGGCCGAGGCTCCAGCTGAGCAGTGCGTGGCATCCCAATCCCTGCCGCAGCACCCTGGACCCCCTCGCATCCCTCAGCACTACGCCTTTCTCTCTCCACCCCTCCACATCACCCCTCCAAAAACGCCCTGCTGTCTCACAGCCTCCCCTTCATGGAGCTCACTGCTGCGCCCCAGCACAGCTCTGTAAATGCTTGGAAATGTGGGAAGAGAGAACCCGTACCTCAATTTTTGTTTCCAATAGCAGCTGGAAAAGAGACTGCATTTCACATGGAGAGGAGCAGACTGTTCCCACTGAAATCAATGGCAAGTTTCTCAGGCCCATCAGCATCAGTGAGAGCACATACATAAAGCGAAATCACTTAATGAAATACCTGAGTGTGCAGCGCCATTAAGGACAGATTAATGCAATAGGCTCAACGTGGGGCTATACTGTAAAACCCCTGGGGAAATGAAGTTAATACAGGCGGTGGCCGCCCTTCTGCTAGGAGCAGCATCATGTGGGGCCGTCGCAGCTGTGATCCCATCTCTGCCAGCTGCAGGTGGGAGCCCAGGCGGGACCCACAGGGCTGCCTTCACCCGTCCGGCACGGATGGCTTCTGCTTGGGTTTCTCGTGGGTTTCCCATGTTCCCACCCCTCTATCCATCTCAAACCATCTGTGGGTTTGCCTTTGTTTATCTATAGCAGGCAATAGAGAACCTGTTTAACTTTCCATCCACATGAAGCATACCACAATAACCAGCCTGGTGGTGGCTGCTCTTCTGGGATTCTGGATGCTCTGGGTTGCCCGTCGTGGTACCCTTGCCATGCCTCGGATATTCAAAGTGTACTCAGATGGGTTCAAAGGATAACAGGTGTAAAAACAAGGGCATCTGAAGGCAACCAATTTTTCTGACAAAGACCAGGGAGACAAGAGGACCTCAGACCTGGTCACAGTTGCCTTCTTCCAGCACCACCAGGCACATTTCCCCCAGACTGGAATTTGGCAGAAGCAGCAAGAAGACTGGCAGCACGGGGAGAGCTGTCTTAAAGAGGCATTTACAACTGCTTGCTCTGGGGATAACCAGAAAACAGACGCCTGCCCTCTGCGAGTGTCTCGGGCATCGAGTCCCCCCCTGAGCACCCCCTGCGGCCGCTCTCCCCCTGCTCCCCAGCCCCTGCCCGTGGCAGGGTTTGCCCGGCAGAGGCTCTGCAGGCTGCCGGGCTGGGAACCACTCCCCTGAGTGCAGGGGATGTGCTGCAAGGCCCAGGGGCACAGCGAGCACCCTGTGAGGCAGGCTGGGCGCTGGAGCCAGGCGCTCTCCTTCCGACCGCTTTACCCGGCTTTTGGTGGGTGCCGCGCTGTTTTGTCAAAACAATCTCCTACAGACTAGGTCTAGCTAAAGTGGATTAGTTTAAATCAGGCATTTATCCTTTCTAAATGTCAGGAGAAGGCACTTTCAGCTTTCTGAGGGGAAGGAGCAGTCTGGGCTGTGTTGGTGGGGTCCCCACTCACACCTGTTGCTCTTGCCAGCCCCATCAGCAGCCCTGGTTGCAGGTGGGACCACTGCCCCACCCTGGCACATGGTATGTGAAATGTGAGGTTTTCCATGAGCAGGGATTTGGGGTTTGGCCTCTCCGGTGCCCTGGGGACTGCTGCAGGACAGGAGGTGTGGGTTTGGGGCAGCACCACCTCCTCCAAGGTCACCCTGCCTTGTTCAGGCGGCACTGTGAGCCAGGCTGTAAGTGCGTATGCAGCCTGCTGAGCACAGGAACAACATTTAGCAGGCAGGTACCTTGTCAGGCTTTGCTGGTAAATGTTTTAAACTACCGGGACCTTCAAATGTAGGATGATTTGTAAGTGTGTAAGTGCAAAACACGTGGTGCTGGAGGTTTCTGCGATGTGTTATTTCGCTGATAAAGGTAGGAGATGAGGTCTGTCTTAACCTGGGGAGACCAGGACCGCAACGCAGTGCCAGGGCTTGGGGAAGAGAAGAACGAGCAGGATGGTATCAAGGACAACTTTGTACTTGTGGGGAGAGCAGGGGTAGGGGGTGAAGGAGCACAGGGTGCAGGGTGTGGGCACCCCCTCCAGCGTGGAGGAGCTGCTGCGGCACCCGGCCACTTGCAGGAGGTCCCATGGGGGGGGGGGGCCTGCTGTTGAGCCCCGGGTATTTAACCTGGAGAGGGAGGGAACAAGAAGGGCTTGTCAGCTTTTCCGCTGTCATCTGATACTTGTACAGCAAAGTACTGTTAATAATAATTTAAATGCTTTGGTTGTCAGTCACTGCTCTTTCTTTGTAAATGTTACTCGTTTCATAAATAAATCAAAACCTGCAGACCCTAGGTTTTCAGAAACTTGAATGCTTTTGTTAAAATTGTATGAAGCAAATTCACAAACACGTGATTTATATTATCTCGGCACAGCACAGGAGATGATAGAATATACTATTTAAATTAACTTCTCTCCCAACAAATGAAATCAATTCTGTTCTTGGGTTACTTTTCATCTGCCTTTTGTCTTGTTGCTGAATCTTTTCTATTTCTTTCACTCATTCATCTATTGTGCCCTTTCCTTGATCTGATAGCATTAAACATATAATTAAGTCATAAAGGAGGGAACTGATGAGTATAGCAGATGGTAATTGCTTCCTACATTTGAATGAAATGATATGCATTGCTACAATTTACAGCTCTCGCCTCATATTTTATTCAGGAACCTTTTATCTCTTTTCCTGCAGAATTATTCTGCAATAAATTTAGACATCTTATCAATAGCTTGTATGATAGTGGTAGAAACGGGGAAAAACTGAACTTTGTGCATCTTAATGTTTAAAATAATTTTTTATAATAATTGAATTATCTACCAGCAAATATCATATATAGAACCTGACTGACTTTGCTGGATTTCTTTCTTTTTTTTTTTTTTTTTTTTCCAAAGCTAACTCTGTAATTATAGAGCTCGTATAATTATAAGTTATGGAGCTAGGAGACGCTGGGAGTCCAATAACGCCAAGTCTCTTTTGGGTGTGCTCTGGCTCTCAGCACTGTGAGGCCTCTGCTGAGCTCAGGGTGTCAGAGGGAGGCAGAGCTGGAGCGCTGTGTGCTGGGAGCGAGAGGTGCACACCTGGATGGCAAAACTGGCAGCATGAGAGGAGTTCACGGTATGCTGCATGTTTCTTCTTGCTTAGAATTAAAAAAAAAAAAAGTTTAAATATGTTACCTCTGCAAATCCAGACTCAGGGATCTCTGCTGGAGCTGCTGTGCTGGAGCACCTGGCATCCCACAAATCCGCCCGCAAAAATGATGCAGGTGGGAGAAGGGTTCCTCTTGTTGCTCCTTGGATCCTGAGAGCTGTGCAATGCTTCAAGGTAAAAGGACTTGGCACTTGCATGGGAAATGGAACAGGCACATGACTAAAAATAAAGGTAAAGAGAAAAGGGGGTGTTCTGGGGAAGAAGGTCCACATTTTGTGACAATTTGTTAAAAAGCCAAAAAGGTCACAAGCAAAAGGGCACAGGAACATAATCACTTCCCTTTGTTTTACATAGCTGGACAGTCTGGAGGAAAGCAAGAGGCATATGAAAAGTTAAAAGTTTTTGTTTTTAAGTCCAACTTCAGGACTTAGTCCACGCCACTTTGGCTTTGTGGTTAAGAAAGAAACAACTGCCATCACTCAGGGCAGCGGGGACCCGCAGCGGTCTGGGACCTGCTGCGTGCTGCTGAGCGCTGTCCCCACTGCCCCCTGAGAGACAGGGGCTGGGGAAGCCCGCTTGCAAATTGAGGCCAGCATCACCACGAGTGTCACCTTGCCTGTGGGAGTTTTGTTTTCCTTTTGGCTTTGTTAGCAGAAACTCAGAGCATCCGTGGGACATAGGGGACTTTGTCACAAGGTGCCCCTAAACCTACATGACACCAAGAACAAGCCTTGGGCTCCTTCCCCAAAGAGCCAAGTGCCTCCAGCAGCTCCAGCCCACTTTTCTTTGCCCTCTGGGGATGTGTGGCAACCCATGCCCCTGACCTCTTCACTTTGGGCTGCTAGTAGCATTGCCGCCAACCCAGGGGACTTGCGTTCCCATAGCCTGGAAATGAAACACAAAAGGCAGGCAGTGGAAAAGTGGAATACTAATGCAAAACCCTTATAGGATTGTGGGGCTGATACTGCGAATTACTGTGATTGCACTGTCATGTTGCTCACTTCCAAAGTGCGGACACACCCGAGTGAAATGCAGGGAGTGCATCCTATTCCTCCTCTCCATTGTCCTCCTTCCTCCTGTGAATCCAGCACTGGAGACACTCCCAGTCAGTCCCACCGCAAATTAGCTGGTATGGGGCTCAGGTTGGTAAGTTATAATTTACAGAGGCAGCGCTGTCAGGGAGGGCTGCCCCAGCCATTTGACAGCAGGAACACCTTGCTGTCTCTCCGAAGTAATTGCATCTAGGCGTGCAAAAATAAGAAAGCAGAAAAAGCCCATGCATTTTTCTAAATGAAACGCCTGACAGCATGCAGTACAGATAAAGTAGTTTTAATGTCAGGTGCTGGCACTCTTGCCCAGCCTACAGATACAACTGAGCATGAAAGCATTGAACCTGGTAGGTTGATGACTGGGGATGAAGATGCTGCCGCCACAAAGCCTCATGCTCCCCATATTTCAGCGGCCTTTCATAGCTCCTGACAAATGAGCAAGTTTTGGTCTTCAAAGATGGTTCAGAAACATCCCCCTGGGTTTGAGTGTGTTTCCCCCATCTCTTCCCTGGAGCAGCTGGGGTGCCACGGCCCGGCCTTTGGGCAGAAGTGGGCTGAGCTGCTTTGTGGGATCCATTTTCCATGCTGGGGGGGCACCATGAGTGGCATAGGAGTGTGTACATAGACCACCATGTGCTCCTGCTGTTCCAAGGGCAACATCAACATTTTAAAATATTCTGAAAAAAATGGCTCTTTTCCTCTCTGTGAGTGATGAAGTAGAAATCATGCCGCTGTTTGTATGATAGCCCGGTTATGAAATGGCACAGGTGGAAAACCCCGCTGTGGGGCTGGTCAGAGGAGCCCCGCAGGTGACCAAGGCGAACCCCAGCCAGTAACAGCAAAGGATGGCTGCCTCCGGAGGGACAATCCCGGGCGGCAATAACGCAGCGCCTCGGCCAACAACCTTCAGGACAGAAATGGATGTTGCCACACGTGTTCATGTTTTTTTTTTCACAGAAGATTGTTATAATAGTATGTAATGCAACAATATTGGCAAGAAACTGGTCTTTATGTCATTTCCCCAGTCATCTTTTTTATTAGGTTAAAAGTCTGATTGATAAAAGTAACTTCATTGAGACCACATTCCCAGCTGAAGCACAGGCAGAGGTCATCGTCTTTATTAGACCAGCTCGTACAGTTGCAAAAGGCAAGGGTTTGGCACACGGGCTCCTGCTGAGCTCTGAAAGAGCAGCAGGGAGCTTTGGGCTAAATGCTGCCCCAAGGTGTGCCCAGCGCTGAGGTGGGCACCTGGGGAGTGGGAGCTCAGTGAGGGGTGAGGGCGTCCGCCCGGGGGGACGGGGGTGGTGGGGAGATCACAGCAGGGCGATGTCCAGCTCTGGGCTCTGCTCCTCAGGAAGGAGATTTTGAAGCATGAAAGAGCTCAGAAAACAGCTGTGGGAGTAGCCAGAGCTCCAGACAAGCTCCTCGTGGCAGGGCAGGTTTGCCATGGCTTGCTCCACGAGTGGGGAGCAGCAACCTCCCGGCAGGGCTTTTGTGCCTCCCTGGGGAACAGAGAGCGTGAAGTGCAGCCAGGGGATGCGAGCTGGGTTGGTGCGGGCTAAAACACAGCCCAGGTTTGTGAGGGCAATTAACAGTCAGGCTGTCTGGGGATGGAGCTGATACTGTGCTGTGGCAAGATAAGAGTGTTTGTTTGTTTATTTGTTTGTTTTTTACAAAGATATGCCAGATACACTGGAACAGGAGATATGAGCTTCGTATGGGAGTCACTGGCTGAAGTTTTCAGTCTGGGAGCAAAAAACCCCTGACTGCATGCTAGCATCCCTTGCAGGCCGGGGTCCCGCTGACGGCTGGTGGTTCCAGGCAGCCCACAGCATCCCGCGGGGGCAGGCCGGGGGCAGCTTCCCCCACGTGAGCAGGGGCAGGGGATCCTTTCGCTGCGGTGTCACTGGTCTGGGATCTGGAGAGGAGATGGGCTCCGGACGCTGGGTTAAGAGCAGGGAGAGGAAGGAGGACGAGGCCCTGCAGCTGCCCCCTTCCCGCTGCCCCCTTCCCACTGCCCCTGCGGGTGAGGAGCCGCTGCATGCCCGGCCGAGGGCTCTGCCCAACCTCATGCCGTCAGTGCTGTCTCTGCTACCTCTTCTCCGTGTTTGAATGTTCAGTACATGAGCAGACGCTAAAGGCACCCCAAATATTTCACTGTTAATTACTTCCTTAATGTGCAGTTTCTGTCATATTTAACAGAAATTAGCCACTTGCAACAAAACTTGCATTCAAAGCTTTTATTACTCCAAGTAAAATTTCAGGATCATTTTATTCTCGATGTATTTGTTTGCCACTGTTGCAAGGAATTGCATTATAAAGTTTTCTACGTCCTGAGTGTATGTGGCAGCAAAACCATGAGCTTACCTCTTGAAAGGCATTTTAACTACTCATTGCTTTCCTTCTACATGGTGAGTCAAGAAAGAGTTGTCAGTAATAATTTCCTGAGTGATTTTTAAAAACCCGTGACTCTCACCCTTATTAGTTTTAATAAAGAGTCACTGCTCCCTAAGCTTGCTTGGAAAATTATTACCTATCAGCAAGACAGAAGACAAACATATGAGCTATTGACAGCAGCAGAGAGTAAGCCCCTCATGATGGCTATTAAGAGACAAGAGTTACCTTTTTTTCACAGCCTACCTGAAATTAAGTTCTTTTTGAAGATCGGTGCTCAGCTGAGCTGCTGGGAGTTCACTTCAGACAACCTCAAAATGTCTCTGAAGCAAATTGATTTAGAAAGGTGCACCGAGGCTGCGTCCTCGGGAGGTGGTGGTGGTGCTGTGAGCACCAGCAGAGTGGGGTGGCCCCGCTGCTCTCCGTGCACACGCGGGAGCAGTGCTGCCCGCAGCATGTGGGTACAGAAACACGTGCGCATGTGCATGCACTGCCCATCAGAGCATCCTCCCACAGAGAGCACCGTGAGATACGCCTCACCCTGGGGTGGCGAAGGTTCCCCTGCAGAAAGCACTGGCTACTGCTGGGAGAGGAATCTGTCAAACCCTGGAATAAACCAGCTCACGTGGCACAATATTTCCTCATCCTTACATAATTCATAGAATCACAGAATCATAGCACCACAGAGCAGCCCAGGCTGGAAGGGACCTTGAAAGGTCACTGGGTCTGACCTTTCATGGGAAAAGGGAGCCTAGATGAGATTATCCAGCACCCAGCCCAATCGCATCTCAACAGCCTCCAGTGATGGAGACTGTACCACGTCCCTTTCTTATACCAAGGTGAAACCTCTCCCAGTGCAGCTTGTACCCCTTGTCCCTGGTCTTCTCCTTGTCTAGAGAGAACCGCTGTCTTCATAGCCGTCCTTTAGGCAAAAAGGCCCTTTAGTCAGAAAAGCATGTATGAACTTCCTCTCCTTCCCAGCTTTTCTCTAGGTTGTGAAGATGAGGAGCACCACGTAGAGGACTGGTAGGTAACATTGTGACCCATTAAAGTGCTGTTATGCTCTGTGTCTGCATTTTCAGCCCAGACACACTGGATGTGCCGCATCCCATTGCTCTCTGGCAGAGTGGGAGCCGTATGGCACACACAGGGGACTGGCTCAAGGGCAGGGACTGGAAGGAATGCAACCAGCTGTGGCTGAGGAACGGATTCCTGGAGCCAGCAGGAGCAGAGGATGAGCCCCGCTGAGCCAAGCCCCGCACGGCTCACCCCGAGCAGGGGCTGCAGTAGAGATCCAGGGTGTGCGCCAGCCCTGCAGCCGGTGCCCAGCCATTACCATGAGGCTGGAGTTTAACACGACACAAATGATTTCCAGCGCTTTATTAAATTTAATTTTTTCTAACCTTCAGCTCGGGAAAAATATAGTCATCATGCAGGGGTCCAGCTGTTTGCAGAGAAAGGAGGGGGACCAGAATAACTCACATTTTGGGAGCTGATAGGCTAAGTTTGCAGTTTGTGTGGGCAAGCTGCTATTGATGCTTGAGAGTTTCCAATTGCTGGTAATAGACTGGGGAAAAAAAGATAATGTGTTTGATCGATCAGCATGGACAAATTTCATTTAGGGGATCAATAACAGTTTATACTTGACAGAGCGGAGGGACCACATTTATTTTTCCCTTTGATTGAATAAATGTTTTCAATGAGACTGCAAATGTAAACCAATCCTAACCATTTCTTAACTTGAGGCACAGCTTCCTGCTCCAGTGTTATTGCAAGCAATGTGTATTTAAAACTAATATACAGTACAATGGATAGCCAGAGGCTGGAGCTGCTGAATGAAACTAATGTGCAGTTTATTAAAACAGAAGACATGGCAAGTGCATGGGCTAGTTTTCCTGACTCCCAGCGATGTGAAATACCAGAAAGAGACATCACTTTGGCGTATTTTTCAAGGGTAGGTAGAACAGGGAAGATTTCTTTCTGACTTTTTTTGTGTCTCTTTCTGCATTAGGAATAATTCCTTCAAGCCTCCGAGAAGATATGTAGGAGGGTAAACACGTAACAGAACACAGCCACCACTCCGCTGACATATGCTGCCTCTTTTCCCGCGCAGCCCGCACATCTTCGTGTCCTCCTGCGCATTGTGATGGGCGTGAGGAGAGGGCAGCGGGGTGGGGGGCAGCTCCCACAGCCCTGGGCGGCCAGGATGGGCTTCATCCCTGCTGCGTGCAGGCTGCGGCCCTGTCAGGATGGCGGAGGTGCCCCCGGAAGGCTTGGCACGGACCTGCAGAGAAGGGGAGTCTGCGGGTCCGGCTTCTGCCGTAGAAGCTTTTGGTTATCTGGTGGGAGGGCTGAAACTGCAGCAGGTGGTGGGGAGTCCCCACTGGGCCTCTGCCAGCTCTCAGGGTGAGGTCACACTCTCCAGCAAAGCCTGCCCATGGCTGTATTTCGGACATTGTTCCTTCCAGGCCCTCGCTCAGCAACACATGGTGGTCCTGCAAAAGTGTCCCCAAACAGAGGATCATTAAATAATGTCCTTCGTGATCGTAATGGTTGATGCTGACTTTAGCTTTTGTATTCAAGGGAGTTTTCATCTCCCTCCTTGTAGTTTTTTTTTTTCTTTTTTTTTTTTCTTTTGATCCATTTTAATGCCTGGCACAAGCCCCGCAGGCAGAACCTGCTGACCCAGCAAAGCTAAGCCAGGCTTCCAGGGCGGCTGCTTTTGCTGGGGTTTGGTTGGGTTTCTTCTTTAATGCAGAATTCCTTCCCCACTGGTCCCCCCTCTTTTGTTGTTGTGTTTTATGAACTCTCTCTTAAAGAGGCTTAAAATCAAATTTGGCTGGTGGCAGATAGTAATTAAGTTCCAGATGACGCAGATGATAACTTTCCCTTGCAATATGGAGCAAATGCCAATAATAAATGCAGCTAGTTTCTAGCTCCAGATGCATCAGATTGTTTCGTTAGCTGACTTGCTCATCAAAGTGAGAGAGCTGAAATAGCGAGAAGCCTGCTTCGGAAAGGGATCTGTGGCCCAATGACTATTTTAGGCACGCAGTTTTGAATTGTTTAAAATGCATATTGTCTGTGTACATTTCAATAAGGCAAATGCCAAGTACAAGAGCCTTAGGGCTCCTTGTATGTCAGATGATTAAGTCTTCAAGACTTGCAGCCATAGGGTCATTATCGATGGTACTTCCAGGTCATTGTATGCACAGCAAAGTTAGAGGCAATGGTTGACCTTTTGACAGCACTGCAGGGTAACATAGCTTCATAAGACATAAATAATCATTTCTAATTTGTTTCTGTGAGGGGTATTTATTTAAAAATGCAAATATATTATAACATATGTGACTTAAGGATATTCAGATGGGAAAGCAGAATGCATTTCCTCCCGTTTTCTCCCCAGTGAATTTCCAAGTAAAATGCTTAATGGGGAAAAAGAGAAGAGATGGGCTAAATAATAATAATAATGAAGATCACTTACCTTGTTCTCTTTACAATTGTCTAGTACCTTTTTTTCAATGACAAGTTCTAAGCAAAGAGTCTTCTAGCACCTAAATTAAGTTTGTGATATTAACAGAAACACACAGAAAATGGCTTGTCAGCCTTGTTTCATTTCATTCCTAATGTATGACATAAAGATAATACATACATGACCTTGTTTTATACATAATGTACTGTGGTGCACACAAAATCAGTAGGCTTTCAAGAGACATCTTTCTTTCGTCTTCAATAAATTCGAAAAACAGACCTTTTAAAATCCTGCCTATTGCACTTTGTGGTGACCTGACTTAAATGCAGAAGCCATTGGCTGACTTTATTTTTATCCTTGCAGGAAGAATAGTTGTTTATAAAACTCAACAAGCATAAAACAATATGCTTCAGGATTATAAATAGCATTTGAAAAGGTTCTGAGATTATACACGTTTGCCTGAAATACTGTAGGGCAAAATTCTTCATCTTTATTCAGGTAAATGAGGAGTTTTGATCAAGTAAGGACAGTCAGAGCTTCAGGATGTGTCCAATAACAACTCAATAAATCAGCAATGATATGATCTGATGGTATTAAGCTTCCTCTCAACACATAATCAGTAAGCACTTAATTGTTCGGAGTTGTGTAATTACAGCACTGCCACACAGGGCTGTGCCTTCTGTAACACTACCATTTCCTGTATTTGTGGTGGGGGGGGCTCTCATCAAACTGCAGCTCATCAAACCCGCTCTGATGGCAATGCACATTTCGTAGGTGTCTGACAAATCATTTAAAGCAGTGTTTGGAGTCCTTAGTACGCTAAGCAGGCAAAATAGAAAGTATAGCTATTTATGCATACTTTATAGAGAGATTTAGAAAACTGATTTGGAAGCTACAAGAATTAGATGCACATACAAGCACGAAGGGATCTGATGAATTAATGGCACAAAGTAATGGGGTGATCACAGGCAAGACAACAGCACAACAACTGCCTGCGGTTCTCAGCTGCAGCTCTACATGCTGGCCTCAACCTCGGCTTGAGAATTTGCATCTTCCTAGCCACATAAATGGGATCTCTGCTAGGAGTTGGACAGGACCCGCGTTTTACCTCCACCAAGTCTATAGCCGTGTGCTGATGCTGCAGTGGAAGTGACAGCGTGGTCATTGTCAGCTGAGTGCAGGGCTCAGCTGAAAGAACAAAACGTTTATGGCAGGAACGTTCTGCTGGGTCTTCTGCTCATGCAGAAGATGTAGCTTTCCTCCAGGCTTTAAAGAGTAGTCCACTGAAGAAGTTTGGGAAGAGGAGATCTATCTCCATCACCACATACCAATGGATTGGCTGTGGTTGTGTAAGATTTTTTATGCAGCAGATGGTGTGCTATTTCAGAATACGTATTCTTATTTCTGGTCCATTTTCCTATGTGGCTCTTAGTGATATTTTTACATATTCATCAGAGCAGTCAGAGCTCGCTGCTTCTGACACTTGTCTTACATTGTGAGCATGTGTCACTGTTGTGTTGTATTGCATACGTTCTGGTGATGAGCAGGATAGAAGGAGAGGTGTTCCTGGTGCAACGTGTTTTCAGTCATATGAGGTCATGTCCAAGAAAGTGTGCTGCCAGGAGAGAGCAGTCTGGGCGGCTCTGCCAGCGCCTTCAGAAATATTCCAGCTCAGACATCAGCAGTGCGTGTTGTACCCAGAGTGCTAGGCACAGCAAGACACCATGAATGTAGCAGTTACAGAGATGATTCCACCTCACAAGCATGCTATCATGGCTACGTTTGTTGGAGTGCATCTTTGGTCCTTTGAAGCAAGTGCAGTACCAGAAATGGGTTGTATGAAGGTGGCCAGGCACAGGAGAAGGCAACACTGAACTGGAGCCCTGCCCCAGGTCACCACCTGGGCTCTGTGAATGCTGCTGCCTTGGGAAACCTTTAGTCAGGAGGCACAGCACCAAAAGGAAGAGCTAGCTCTCTAACAGGAGCCCTGGTTGTTACAGGGTTGGCATGAGGGAGCATGAGAAATGCTTAAGAGGCTCCAGGGTTGTTTTTGGTGACCACGGTGTTTAATCCAGTGCCTAATGGCTTAGGAGATGAGAGAGGTTCATGGACATGAGAGTGCACAGCAGTGAAGTGTCCCAGCCCCACGGAGGCCGGTGCGGGCACCTGTTTGTGCATGCTTGCTGCTGGTGTCAGCATGCTATCTTTCAGCTTCACCCTGCTAAAATTAGCTTGGACTTGTTTCTTCGTTCAGCCTTGGGTGAAGGGTGTTGGCAGCCCAGAACAAGCTGGGGAAGAAAAGCAAGGATGGCAGAAACAGTCCGCATCGGCTGCCGAGTGGACACCAGCGGCTCCTCAACCAAGCTGGGAAAGGCGAGGGCTGAGATGGACACAGCTGCTCCGCTGAGCAGGAGGGGCCTCTCCTGGTGGGATAATGCCTCTCCTTCCAGCACGGTGGCAGCTCTGTCCCTCAGCACCCACTGCTAGTGCACAGCAATGACAACAGGGACGGCAGGTACGAGCAAGGTGCTGCTGTTCCAAGAAGCCCATGTGCCACTGAGAGGGAGCATCTGCCATTTTGTGGACACTTAGGAAATTGCTGTGACATTTGGGTGACATTTTACTTTGCGCTCTGACCAATTGCCTCTTACCTGGTAGCATCGAATAGCAACTCTGCTGCCAAATCGTTAGCAGGGAGCCTGCAGAAGGGCTGATTCACGCTGGGGAGAGCAGAGCGCACGTGGGGCTGGACGTGCCTCGCGTTGAAGTGGACCAAGAAGGTGTGGGGCAGGACTGCGGGAGGCAGGGGCGGCTCAGCTTCGTGTTGTGCTGTCCTGGAGCACACACCTGCGTGCACTGCGCCGAGGGGCACGCACGGGACAGGCAGCGGCAGCGGTGTGGTTGGTGCACATGATGTGCGACCCCCTGTACCTTGCCTGGGGGCTGGGCCATGCGTGGGGCCTGGGGGCGCTGAGCCCCATCCTCGCTGAGCAGATGGCCCCGGAAAGAGACGTTAATTAAGAACAGGGCTCTGCTGTGCGCAGGGAGCCTGCTATTTGTGCTCACGAGGATTTGCAGAACAGCAAAAGCTGGAAGGGCCTTCCCTGCCTGCCAAATAGCAGGGAAAGCAGACTAGGAGGCATGCAGCCTGTTTCCAAATATGAGTTATTCTCTGCAAGAAAATGTCAGTGTGGCTGAGAGGCTCTCCTGCTGAGCCCATGGCCCGCTGTGCCCGCAGCGGGCATGTCGTGACGTGGAGGTGCGGCAGAGGCAGAGCTCACGGAGGCACTGGAGGCTGGGGGCCTGCTCACAATTCCTGGCCACCAAAACCCCCGGACCTTCCCAGCTTGGGGCTAAGCTTGTCGCTGGGACCAGAGCCACTGCTCGCTCCCTGCTCCCTGCTCCCCACTCTGGCCATTGCCAAGCAGCCGCCCTGCAGGGTACTGGGAACTGGGCTGAACAGCTCTCCGTTTTTTGGTCACACAGCGAACCAGTCTGAAATCTTTCACATGCTAGAAAGGAGGTTTAATCACTTGCTTTATTGCACAAGAAAAATCCTGCATTCTGATAATGTTATGAATTAGCAGAAATTAAAAAATAGGGTTGTCTACGCATTGCTTGGAAATTGTTTACAGCAAATAATGAACAAAGCACAGCATATTGCCAAAGGCCTAGTTGTTGAGACACTGCATCGCATTATTAATTAAAATACAAGTCAGCTTTTTCCAGTACTCGTAGCCTGTGGGTATCCAATGTACTCCACTTGATTGAATCAGGTAGTGGCAGCACAGGCATTTTTTATTTTGTGCTTGAAGGGATAACAAAAATGTAAAGCTGTTTTCTGCTACTTCATTTGAAAAAATATTATTTTGGAATGAAGGCGTAGCAGCTGCAGCAGACAGGCAGGAATAATATAAGATATACCCTTATACCTTTGCACTATGATTTAAACATGGGGTCCACATCCTCAGAAACTCTTATGACATTGTATTGTAGGCAGACCTTTGTCTATGGCCAAGGCAACTGTTTCCATGGAGATGCAAGGCACTTGACAATGGTCACTGTTTTGGTGAACTAAATTAATCCGAGCAGTAGACCACTGTATAGTTATAAGGGTTTTCTTCCCTCCCTTCTTTTCTTGTGGGGGAGGAGTTGGTGAATTGCAGGAAACAAAAGCAGTTCTGTCTTTTTGGTTATTCAAAGGAATCTGTAAAAGTTAATAAGATATCAGAGCCGTAACATGCGACCTGCACTTTGTATGTGGCAGCCCGATAGGAACTGCAGCTCTTAAGCAGCTGCAGTCAAAACCAACCCGAAACCTTGCTGACACCTCTCAGAGGCCGGTGGGGCCGGAGACGTTCCCCTTCCCCGCGGGAGGCGCAGGGCCCACGGAGCTGGCAGCCAGCGCCTGCTGCTCTCCAGCTGACATCGGCGTCTGGGAGTGCCGAAGAGCGGCGTTTGAGACCTGTGCAGGCTTGTAAATGAAGACACGGTCACCACGTGGCACGATTTTGCCATGATTTTGCACGATTTTGCCAAAATCATTGCCTGAGGCCCCCCAGGTTTGCGGAACCAGGCACTCGCTCTGCTGCTGGGTGTGAGCGGGGCTGACGAGGCGCAGTCTGCAAAGGGCCGCTCAGTGCCTGCTGGGGGCAGGAGCCCACCTGCCGCTGCTCAGAGTCCCTGGCGCCTCCAGTATCCCCAGAGCTGCCCCAGTACAGGTACTGCGCCAAGCGACACAGCCTCAGCCCCCAGGAAAGGAGCAGAGCCAACCCATTGCGGATTTAAAGCCTGTCTTTAGGAAATGTTCCCCCTTTAGGTTGAAGGGCTTCATACCTGGCCCATTCCCAAAGCCACATGGCCTTTTGCTCCTCTTCTTTCAAAGAATTAATTTAATCTTCTTTCATGTATTTCCAAGATAATAAAGGAAACACACTCTTCCCACTTAAACAAAACAAAAACAAAGAGACGTGTTTTGAAGAAACAGCGATAGCAGAATCATTACCATGCTTGAGGTTTGGCATGCTCCATTATAGCCCCCAATGAGGACAGATGCCTTTCTCTGAATTTGAACAGATTTGATTTAACAATAGCGTTACAATTCAGAGAACAGCACTGAACTGCCGTGTGGATACACTCCTCACTGCCGCCTGCGAGCACTAAGCTTCAAGAGATTCAGGCACAGCCCGGCAGTGGGGCTGGCGAGAAAACAGCTCAGGGCTTTTTCCCCCATAGAAAAGTTTGGTTTGGGTTGTTGTTTTGTTTTCTTTTTTGTTATATCGTTAAAGGGAGAAAGGAGAGTTAGGGTGTTTGGAACCAGCTGTGCAGCAGGTGTCCCCCCGCAGTGGCACAGGTGGCGCCGCGCAGGGCAGGGGGAGGCCGGGAGGCAGCACGGCTGCGTGGAGGGCAGCAGCACCCCAGCACCTTCCCCAGGCCTCTGTCTTTGAGCTGTTTTCATGCAAGAAAATTGGAAAATCACCATGGTGAAAGGACACTTCTCAGCCCCGAGCACACTGCTTTGTCAAAACTCCGGTTTACCTCCTCGAAACCGCTTTGTCAGACCATTATCTATAGCAAGGAAGGGCATCTTGAAGGGCCTCCTAGTAGACATGGCGTTTTCTACTAAGCTTTCCTTTATTTTGGTATTAGCTGCAGTACTAGCAATATTCTAATACTCTTTATCATATGCCACAAAAGACATAGGATGGGTGATGTATCAGCTCAACGTCACTGGAGCCACCACAAGTTACGGAATTCCCTGACTTTTAAATGCTTGATCTTGCAACATTAACATTGCATTAACACTGGGGGGTTTTGCATTTAATTTTATAAAGGCCAGGGGGGAAATAAGCTATTTCCCTGCTGCCCATATTTGAAATCCATGCTTAAGTGCACATTGGGTCAACCCCTAACCAGATGTAAGTACACAGCCAAGTTATTGGATTTCTTGATGATGAATAGAGATCAGAAAACGCACCTGTCTGGCTGCAGAGAGATTTGCATAAAAATGAAGATTATGTACACCTGCATATGTAAAATATTGATGAACAGAATGAACTGTATGTATGTAAAAACCACAACACCAGTTTTCAAATAAAGCAAAGCACAGTAGTTTTAAACATAAATCTCCGCTCAGGAGGCTAAGAGTGAAATGAGAAGTTGGTAGCCAGGTCCTCGTTAGCTGACTTGATTTCCTGCTGCATAAATCAGCTGGAAAGGTGCAACAGCTCTCATCTGTCAGTCAGCTCCAGGTTAGGCCTGTAAACACACTAAGTACTGCTTGTCTCTTGCTCTGTACCCAAAAAGGATCGGTTGCGGACGCGTTCAGGAGGGACTGGCTGAGTGCGGTCAGCGCAGAGAGCAGCAGCATACTCCACAGGGCTGGCCAAGCCCTCGCAGCATCCTCAGCATCCCCGATGTCTGCAGCACCCCCAGGGTCACCCGTGTCCCCGGCACCCCCCTTCAGCCACAAGTCTCCCAGCTGATGGCCGATGTGAGCCTGCTGCAGCCAGACCACACGGCGTGCTGGGCACCTGGGCTCCCGTGAGCCTGCCTGTGAATTCTGACTTCTGGAGGTGCTGAAGCCACCTCTGGCACCACCTCAGATGCTTATTGGCTTATTTTGAGTTTCATAAAAATCTCCAGCCCTCTGTGGTTTCTAGCTCAGCAGTGCACCCTCTGCTCATTTTCCATCCCCTTGGCTGAGCACAGGCAGAGCAGGGCACAGCTTCTGGGGGGCTCCCGTGCCAGGGTCCCCACATGGCCGGTGCTGCCTCTGCCTGCCAGGCACCCAAGGCTGCAGGGGCCAGAGCCTCACCTTCCCTGCTGCCGGCACGAATGGTGGCAAGACATGAAGCTGCCACTCAGTGGGCTCTCTTTTCTGTGCTAGTACTGCTTGGCTCGATGTATTTTGTTCTACCCTAAAGGGGAATGCTTCCAAGTTGATTTCTCACCGGTTTTATATTCCCTTTAATTTAGAAAAACACATATAAATAGCAGAAGGTATATTTCATGTGTACACACCACTTTTGCAATGGCTTCATTATTGTGTGTGAAATTAAAATAACATATTGATGATAATTTTAGCCCGCTTTATTGTTAGTGAGCGTGCAGGGAAGGCGGGCACTGGTGGAGCAGCAGGTCCCCAGCTGTGTGCTCCGTCCCCGCACCAGGGGACAGTGCTTGGGGCTGGGCTGCTGCAGCTTTGCAGTGGGCAGAAGGGCTGGGTGAAGGGACACGGGGCTGGGTGCCGGGGGGCTAGGGGACGCGAGGGGCCCACACATCCCTGGCATTTCCTCCCTGCGGGGCCCTCAGCAGCTCTGCCTTAACGGCGTGGTTAAGCCCGTAAAAGAACTACAATTAATTAAGCAGTATTTTTAAATTAAGAAAAATCTCTCCCATGTCAGGGCAGTTCCATGCCATGGCAACCAAGCCCTTCTCGCTTGCTCAACTCCGCAGCATAGCTGCCAGGGAACAAATCTTGCAGCACCGACAGCTGGCGATGCGAAGACGCCGGGGTGCTGGTGGCGCGGTCCCGTGAGCCACCAGGTGTCACGCTGGCCTCAATTTTCAGCCTGGCTGCGTGGGTGTGCCATGGCTGCCCCACCGGGGATGTGGGCTCAGCGGCCTGGGAGGGTGCAGGTCGCGGGGCAGGGAAGCAGGGCGAGGGCACACGGTGCTTCACACCTCCGTCCTGTCCTGCCTGCCCCGCTCCGGCGCGCACAGCTCGGCACACTGGTGTGGGCTTGGTCGCTTGGGTGGCATGGAGAGGCTGGTAGTGCAGGGATTTATGGCAGGCGGTTTGCGTGGGAAAGGAAGCAGAGAAAGTAGGTGCTGCAAAAGGACCCTTACAAAAAGTAGGTTAGAAAATACCAGTGATAACCATTTTAATTCATCTCCCCTGACACGAATAGGAAGTTTCTCTTACAACTGAATATAAATAGGAGTCGGACATAGCATTACTATATGAATAAATGAATTAATCAATCAATGACAAAAACATACTATGTAATCAAAAGATTTTTCATGTTAAGATTAATTTAGTGTAATACACACCTAAATATTACATAAGCCCCCTTGACATTGAATTATATTACCCACAATAGGAGGGAGCGGGCTGCGAGCCGCAGGAAGGCAGGACAGGAGACGCACGTTATCAGCCTCGTCCCCTTTGTTCCTCTGGCAGCCGATAAGGAGGGAGGCAGAGGGGTGGGGGCGGCCGGACCCGAAACCCTCCAGCTCTCAGGCCAAGGGTGCTCCCCGAGGGGCCGCAGGGACACCCGTCTTCAGCCGCCAGGACCTCCTGAGGGGCAGCATGGGCAGAAAGAAAAGCTGCGTATTCCTTCGTGCTGAGGATTTTGGGCTTTGCCCTTCTGAGCTCGCGGGAGTCCGGGTGTTCCTGCAGGACCCCGCACGCCCCGCTTCCCCAAAAGCGCTGGCAGCTGAGGGCTCTGCGATCCTTCTAGAACTGGCATGTAAGGCTTTGCCTGCACAAGTTAATTAATCTAATGAGGTAACATCTCCTGATATGTGTTCTATACTCTTTCTCTGAGCAAATGATCACACATCCTAAAAATATAATCTTTATTCTTCATTTAAAATTATGCTTGGAAGTTGAGGTTAGACAAATTCAGCCTTGAAAGAAAATGTAATTTCTTAGCAGTGAGCATAATTAAACATATGGAACAGTTTCCAGGGAGGTAGCACACCCCCGTGGCTTAGTCATTAAAATGAGATTACGTATCCGTCCAGCCGATCTGCTTTAACTCCGCTCGGTGGTGGACGCTCGCGCTGGTCAGTGCTTGGCCTTAGCCCTGCAGCCCCCTGTCCGTGCTGAGGCTCGGGGCCCTGGGGAGCAGAGGTTCGCCCGCAGCCACGCGCAGTGTGCGCAGGCAGTCCTGCGGCACAGCTGGGGCAGGCAAGGGGACGTCGGTCCTCCTGCGCCCATGGCGCGTACAGAGGATACAGTGTGTAGAAGATACAGCATGTAAAACACTTTTCTCTTTCGGCTACTGGGACTACACCATCATCCATCTGAGAAGTCTTGAAATAAACAGGCTGCTCCTATTTGTCCTTGTGAGAGTCTGAAAGCCACTCATCCTCAGAGTTGTGTTGTACAAAAAATACTCCTGGCTTGCGTGTGGTTGTGCAGAGGATGACAGGACTGAGGTGTTCACACTGCCCCGTGTGCCAGGAACCCACAGGCACCAAGCACGGCTGATGGCAGCAGCCAAGGACATCTGTCCCCACAGGTGCCTCCGGGTGGCTCTGCCAAAGGCAGGACCGTGATCTTCAGAAGCTCACGCGTCATGGATGCCATTCTCCCTGCACATCCAGGGCGTGATCTTGGAACTTCCGGGCAATTCAAGTAAGATGAATGGGCCAAAAGCAGTAAAAGTTGATGTGGTGCGTATTTGTTCAGTGCTGGTAAGATGATGCCATCTGGGGAAGAACCTTTTGATTTTGCATTTGTGTTGTATATTGATTTCCTTTAAAAAAGAGACACAGGCTATTGCTAACACCTGTCTAGTTAATACCTAATGGCAACTCTGGTCTTACAGTGAATAAAGTAATTTTGTAATGTACGTAAGAAAACATATTTCTGTGCATCTAATACTTTGTTTTTCTATATTTCCAATCCCAATTGGCATAGATTTCAAATGAAAAAAATGGAGTGTTGAGGATCAAATATGCTATCCAAGGAGATTCTTGCAAGGTAGACTTAGGTTAGACATTCATCTGGCTGGTGCTGCAGGAGGAGGTAATCTCATTTTGCAAGAACCAAAGAGGGGCCATCATAATGAAATTTTTTTCAACACATTTCTCTACGGAATTATCCACAGCAATTTGCTCCCGCAATTTTGCGGGCACAGCTCTCCCGTGGTGGGCACTGAAGGAGCTGGAGATGTTGGCCAGGCATGGGCAGAAGGCTCTGCACTGAAGGACCAGGAAGGTGCAGGAGGCAGCTCCCCTCCCTTGCCGTACCGACACAACTACGCCTTGGTCCTTGCATCTCCAAATGCTGGGCTGCAGGTGCAAACCAGGTAGTAGGAAATGCATGCATTTGCTTTGCACCTGCAAAAGAAATGAGCCTTATTCTTTTGCAAATTTACCCCATAATGAGAAGCATATGTTATAGAACATGATTTTCTACAAACCAAGCATTTGCTTCATAGTTTATGGTTAAGTCTGAATGTAGTCACAGCTGTCATGGGAATTATGGGTTCCTTGATTTTCATAATTAAAAAGAGATAGAGGAAAAGAGGGGGGGAAAGGAAGCAGCAGGCGGGTGCTGTGGGCACTGCCCGCAAACATGCAGCAGGGCTGCTCTGTGGGAAGGAAAACTCCCTGGATGGAAATTCAGTGAAATGTTTCTTGCACCAGTAGGCTGTTCACAGAACACTGTCTGCCTGATTCGGTGGTCAATTAAATAGAAGACATTCCAAAAAAAACCCAACAGATTCTGTTTTGGGGCTCTTGGGAAATCATTACTGACTAGTGACCTCTCTTAACCTGGATAAGGTTCACGCAGGAGATGTCAAAGCATGAAGCATAGCAAATATCCTTGAGCATGTACAATTACAAATGTATTAAAGGGAAACAAGGACCAAATGATAAATGGAAAAAAAATGGTTTATAAGGGACAGTGAGTGGAAGTTTTCAAAAAAAGCCAAACCAATTTCAGCAGGGGTTGTACCTCTGGAGCTCCAGCCACGATGTCCCACCAGGAATGAAGGTATGGAGACAGACCCGTTGTCTTGTGGTCTTGGCAGCACGGATACTTGCCTGTGCACTGCAGGGGATGACACAGTGTGTGAAGGAGGCATTAAAGGTCTGCCCAGTGAGGAGTCTGGGGACAGAAAGGGCTCTCTGCATAACGCTGAGTTTTGTGGACCAGCTCAAAGCCTGGGGCTTCTTCCTGAAAGGCACGGTCACAGCACAGCCACGCAGGACCAGAGGACTACCCAAGTTTCCCAGGTGGCTTTCCACTGCCATTGATGTCCTTCCTGGAGGAGGCTCCAGCAGCTGGCTGCGAGAAGCTGTGGGACACTGCTATGTTCGTGGTGCTGCTCCAGTCCCCAGCAAGGGGACCCCCGGCCGTGCCCCCAGCACCGCTGAGCTCTGAGCTTATGGCACAGGATGCAGCACTCAGCATCTGACAGGGCTGAGCCCCCTCCTCTGTGCTGAAACCTCTTGGAACCTTTGCTGCTTCTGCTGCTCCTGATCAGCACCGTGAACCAGAGAAATAGCTTTGGCACAAAACTCCGGGGTGGTGCAGGCATAACTTTATTTGGAAACACCTCTGGAAATAAAAGGCACGATCCTCCTGCCACTGCAACACCGCTCGTGCTGCCTCTGTCCTGGTGTCAACTGTGTCTGTGACCACAAAGAAACTGAAGACGCAAGGTGCAGGCCATAAAGATCTGGCCGAGGGATCCAGGCAAAGTCTAGTGCTGCACAAACAGGGCCTGCTTCTGTGTCAGCTGCCTGCCTCTTCTGAAGCATTCCCTACAATTATAGCTCTATGTAATTAATAATGTTTTCATGAAGGGCATTTTCCTTGCATTGGGAAACAATGGCAATCACATTGACTGTATATCAACCAAAATACAAGTCACTTGGGGAATAAAGCAAAGATGTAATTGAGGATCCACTATTTATCACTCTTTCCAGAATTATTGAACACACGGCACTAATACTTCTGACATACACGCTCTTCTCAAGCACTTGTTTCATTGTCGTCAGATTTTTTTAAAGGAAATAAAACATCTAACTACTTTAAAAAGTCTCTTTGACTTTCAATCATGAGCGTGTTGCTTATTAGTGAGATGAATTTATAGGTAAGGCGCTAATCTTTTATAATCATCCTTTTATAGGCAGATGCCATCAGGTTTGCATAAGTAGTGACATTAACCATTATAGCTTTAAGTAGAAATCAGAGTGCAGAAATGTAAATAACTACTGGATTTTAATATGTAATTAGTGATGTGAAACTGTAGTTGCAGTATTTAATTACAAAAAAATCGTTATGTTTCACCACGCTCACCAGCCCGGGGACCTGTGGTGAGGGGAGCAGAGCCGCGGGCTCGCGGCACTGACCCAGGACTCCCCCCAGGGCTCCCCAGCTCCGGGACAGCTCTGCAAGGGTTTGTGCTGCTGGGAAAGAAAATCCCAGAACCAAATCCTAAATCCCGTCTATTTCCAGGGGTTAGCCTGTTCAGCTCGTTCATGGTGGCAGGAGTTTTAGCTGTTCGACTAATCCTTAAGACTGTGTCCTGGGGGGAATTGGGCAGCCCCCGCTGGGACTGGACTAGGGTCGTCCTGCCTGAGGCAGCTGGGATGGCCACACATGGGGAAGGAAGGACTGTCCCACCTTGGTGTCTGTGGCCCAGCTGCACAGGGGTTGGGAAGTTCTTTTTTCTACCCTGGAGCAGCAGCCCAACTCCCCACCCGTCACCCAGCCAAACACTGCAGTATTTTGCAGTAAGTCTCCAGTGTCCCTTCAGAAAGGCTGATGGTAGAGGTAAGGAGGAGGGGATGAAAGAAGAGAAGCAGACAAATAAAGGACAAAGGGCAAGGTGTGACTCAGTTTATGTAGAGCACGCCCAGGAGAAACTCCCTCTGACTTCAGGGGGGTAGAAGTAAGCATGGCAGGGTCTGTCCCGAGATGTGCAGGGGGAGTTTCCCTTCAATCGCCCTCCGTCACTGCTGCCTTCAGGGTAGCTCTGGTGAGTGGGACTGCTAAATCCCAGCTCCCGCTATGGGAATACCCTGCAGGGGCTGGAGGCACCTCTCAGGATGGATGTTTCAGCTTTTTGCCCCGTGCCATTCACGCCAGGCCGCTCTGTGCAAGCCGCTCAGAGTGCTGGCACTCACCCGCGGGCTGCTGGCTGGTCTGCAGCCCCGAGCAGAGCGCGGTGCTGGGCCGCCCTAGAGCTGAAAAGTGGGACATGGAGCCCAAAGCCCTGCGGGGCAGCTCTTGTCCCACAGCCCTGGGGCTGAGGCCGCTACTGGAGCGAGGGCTGCCTGAGAGCCAGACATGGCACAGCCTGCGCGGACAGGACGCCGGGCGCTGAGGCTCCCACGCGGAGCTCGTCCCCGCTCGGTGCAGGCAAAGCTTGCCTCGGGCTGGCAGTGTGCGGAAGGCAGCCCTGGCGAGACGCGCCGCGGGTTTAAATTTGGTTCTGGAGGCTCCCACGTCGGCAGCACACCAGCGCCTAATATAGCTCGTAAGGAGCAGTAGACCGGAGCACGCTGCACTTGTTTCTAACTCCGCTCACTGCCGAGGACTTTTCCTATTTTGAATAAATGAATGAAAAGGGTATTATGACAAAATTATAGAAAGTGGGGAATGAGAAGTGTAGCAAGCATAAAATAATTCAGAACAATGGGCGTCTTTCATATCAGCAGTACGGCTAACAGAGGAGCACCAGAGCGGCTTTCAGAGCAATAAATAACAGTAGGGCGAGGGGGAAATTGGGCAGCAATGGCAAGAGAAATAACGTGTGATTTTAGATGCAGTTTGGCAAGAGGAGCCCGGGCACCATGTCCAGCTACTGGCGATTAGGATTTTGTTGTATTTGTAACATACCGGTCCTCATTCCTGAAACTTCAGAAGTAGTTGCTGGGAGTTAAACAATTCTTTGACACTCATTAATGCTGATAATACCTGATCAAAGGCCAGATATTAGCTGTGTAAATACAGGCAAAACTCTTTTGCATAAGAAACATCTTTTAAAAGTTGCAAACCTCCCCAGAACCAGCGGTTGGGAGGTATTCATTGTGTCATACGCATTAATTCAGTTGGCACATTACAATGTTAAACTAAATGACATTATTACAAAGCTGTGCTAAGAAGTGTTGACAGGTCCATATGGTAATTTTACAATGTATAATGAACACACAGACTCCTTTCTTGCAGAAATTTATAGTTCAAATCTATACCCAGGATATCCAGTTTTATTTCCAGAAACTTAAATTGACTTATTACGATGTAGTGAATGTATAAATTAGTTCCAGTAGTTAAACTGAAGCATTTCCCTACAGACTCAATTAGATTCATTAATCTACTGTGTAGACCTGTAAACGGTCCATTGTTCTTTTCCCCCCCAAAATGTCAAAAACTGTTTCTCTAACTATAAAATATTTCCTACAAAAACTGTTTTAAATGGTAAGAATTATTTAATATTAGGAACCCAGATCCACAAATTATTTCAGCGCCCTTGTTCTTCTTCAAAAGAAAAATAGGGTTCAGCCCTTGCCGGATAATTTAGTGGGACAGAGGCTGAATTCACTGTTCTATTAAGCTTAAGACCTAGAGAAATAAAAAGAGATTGCTTTCCACACTCATCCAGGAGAATAAATCGGCTGGAAAGGGGATCGTTGTGTGTTTTCTTAACCTACAACACATGTTGCTCTGCACTTTTGTGTACAAGCAGATGCTACCAGGAGGCAGACACGGATACGGGTCCTGTGCAGCACCCGCAGGGAGCCGCGGGCTGGGGGAGAGCCGCCGGCACAGGCAGGCGCTGTGCAAACGTCGTTGTGGGGACCCCAAAACCTGCTCCCAGGTCAAAGAGACAGCCTGAAAAATACCACTTCCTTAGAACAAAATCCACTTTATTCATACCCACTGGCACTGCTCCAACCTGATTCATCGTTTCTTCCTTTTTGGTTCTGTTGCATAATGAGATCGATTATGTGCTGCTTTTTGGAAGGAGCACAAAAACAAAACCCAGGCAGCCCAACAGTGCAGCCCTTTATTGCCGGGGCCTCATCGAAGCGGTTACACTTCCATGGTGACAATTGCAGGTCACCGTTTCCAAAAAAGAGGCGTCAGACCTGACCTATGGCCCGCAGGGAGGCAGGGGGCGAGCTCCGAGGGCCAGACACGGACTCGGGCACCCAGCCCAGTGCTGCCACGTGTGTGCTGGCAGGGGCGGGCTGGTGCTTTGGCACTGCTGTCACACATTCCCTCTGCCCAAAATGTGGGTGCAGGTGCCAGGGCAGGGCTTTGTGGGTGGCCCCAAACCTGAGCACTGCGGGGCTGTTCCCTGCAGCACTGCTCACGCCTGCGGCTGTGTGGGTGTTTCCACCGCGGTTTGTAGGCGTGAAGCACCCATGGGTGTGGTGGGGACATAGGGGGGATGCGCTGAGTTCAGTCAGGTTGGGATCCAGCCCCAACAGCACCCAAAAGCACGTTATCTACGTGAGAAATCTGAGCATGGGACTTGTTCTGACCTTGGTAGACAGCGAGCACATTAAACGAAACGCAGAAGTGTAGCCTGTAACTGTTGTGACTCTCTTGTTTAACTGAAAATTTTTACAGGTAAAAAAATTGTTTGTTTCAAAGTACCACTTCCATCAGACAATTCAACCCTCCCATGCCACTGGACAAATATCAACTGTTTTGTAAACACTGTATCTTGAAAGTAGATATTTCACGACTCATCTCCACACAAGGAAGTTGGACAATTGAACATCAGAAAAATTAAATTTTGGCATTACAAGGATTTTACGGAGCATTTGAAACAAAATCCAGTCCCTGCCGTGCCAGGTCAGAGCAGAGCTGTGCCTGCCAGGTGACTTCGTGGTGGCGTCCTCACCCCTGCACCAGAGAGGAGGGTGGCGTTGGTGCCGAGTGTGATCTGCTTGGGCTTCCTTGGCTCTGAAACAGGCAACCACCTGCAGAAATAGGAGGGAGGGGACAAGTGTGAATGTGAATAAATCCCGCAGCCAGATAGAGGGAGTCTGTAATAAAGCGTAGGCAGAGCGATGGGGGCGCATGGTCCAGTCCCTCCGCCCCGCACAGGTTTGCACCCGTAGCCGAAGACAAGGGCCCAGCAGCAGCAGGAGATGTGCCCCAGTGCCATGGGAGGTGGGTCTGCCCGGGGCACCCTCGCATGCTGCGATGCAGCCAGGCAGTGCTGCACCTCTTACACACAAGGACTGGCGCCAAATGTGATAACACAAATACAAACACGCAGCATCGTCACAGCTGCTGGTCACTCATACGGCTCCAAGCGCTCCTTCCTGCGGAGCTGACTGTGACCCAGTGGGGGAAAAACCCAAACATCAAACCTTGGTCTCCAAGAAGACCCAGAAAGAGACCTTCACAACAAGGCCCTCAGTTGTCCTAAGGCTCCTGTGCTGCTCTCTGTGCTCAACTTTAGGGCTGAAAAAAAAATAATAAAAATGTTTCTGAAAGCTCTCTGGCAAAACCTAAATCAGAACCTCAAGCTAGGACCAACTACAAGATATTTAAGTCAGGGAGCACTGAGGTTTCACGTTAAGGCAAAGGTAAATGAAGAAGGCATTCCTGGGGATCCTGCTCTGGATCCCAGGGAGCCTCTCGCTCCCAGCCCCGCGGTGCGAGCTGTGCCTGACCCCCCCCTGCAGCCGGCCCTGACGCCTGCGCCGTCTGGCAGGGTGCTGCAGGGTGCTGCAGGAATCGCCGGGACGCTCCCTAAGCTGCCGGCTTCAGCAGAGAAATGAGTCATCTCGCACAAACTGGAATCTCAACAGCAAAATCTGGCCATGAGAGAAGCGAGCAAATTGCTTTTCCCTCTCTCATGAATTAGCAATGAAATTGCCAGGTCCTGATTCTCAAATCTTTACTGCTGGCAATGTGCAAAGCAAAAAGACCACCGCATGATTTTTCAGGTATGAGGTCAAGTTTGCAGCATTCGTAGTCATAAAACTTTGGCTCTGACTTTTATGCTGAGCAAATTTTATATGGGAGTCACTGAGAGAGAATAAATATGAAATGCTAAGGTGCCATTTACCATCCCTGCAACCATGACCCTGATCTGGCATCCCTGCAACATGCAAAAATGTGCTCTGATTTCAGTGCAAATTTTGCCTTCAGATAGGTTGCAAGTCTGAGGGTCAGCCTGTGCTCTGCCTTAAAAAATGTCCAGCAGGCACCATGTTTTCACCAGCTTTCCTTAATACTTTAATAGCTCCCCTCCAATCCACCTGGCTACTTTAGAAATAGCTACCACCAGCAAAGAGAATAGCCTGCTGCAAGCTGCTGAGGGCATTTAATAGCAGATATGTTCCAGCGCATCCCAAAAGAGGAGCTGCAGAGAGGGAGGGGAGCCAGGTTAGCTTTAAACTTTTTCTCCCAGGAGAGATTTCCACCCTACTCTGCAGCATCCTCTGTCTCTTGAGATTCTCTCCCACTCCCTCTCTCCCACATTGGCTTTTTTCCCTGAGCAATGGCATTTTAAAAACATCTTGGTTCTGCTTTGAGGGCAACTCTGCTCTCCCCCTAATTAATGCAAATTATCCTGGGCAACTCATGGAAACGGTGTGTGCAATGGAAGTCCCCAGGTGGGACACAGGGCCCTATCACCAGGGAGTTGATGGTCAATGCCAGGAAACCATTTCATGTAGCTGCTGGTGCCACTGTCACCGGTGGTATCACTTCTGTCACCAGCATTTTTGCCTTGTCATCAGGCAGCAAATGATCTGCTGATGGCGGTGAGGCTTTTCTGGTGCCCCTTTACAAAGACATGCTGGCTATTCATTTCAGGGCATTCTTCCTCCCCTTATTTGGTTTTAAAAATTTACTGTGTAAATCAAGAAGTGGCTATGCCTTCACAAGCGAGTGACTAGTGGCTAAATTTGTTCTTCTTTCTGCTTCAGCAGGCCCTACACATTCGGGTTACCATGTTTTGTGGCAAAACGGAGAATGGACTCAATTAATTTGGTGTCAGAAGTGAGGTAGCAGAGGTAGGAAGTGGCCCCACGTTAATGACGGAGGAGGCTTGGATCTGACACCAAAAAGCTTGGGAAAACCCCTGTGTGGAGCTGCTGGTGACAGGCAGGATGCTGGCAGGGCTGCAGGCAGGCACTGTGCACCTGCAGGGCGGCAGCAACGTCCCCTGTAGGTCCCCGTCTGTGAGTCAGGGCTTCATGGAGCCGGGGAAAAGGCTGACGTTGTCCGGCACAGGCATCTTCGGGCTGGTGGGAGGACAGTGCCTCTCGCAGGGAGGAGCGGTCTGCGGGGACGTGCCAAGGGACAGGGGCCCTGCACCAGCACAGCACCAGCAGCAGTGCCAGGGCTTGCACAAAACCTCCCCTCTTGCAAGCTACAAGGGTCTTGCATTTGCCTCTTTCCAAGTTGTTCCATTTGGGTTCAGATTCAGTCGTTAATAAATCTGTGTTTCACTACCTGAGCAAACGAGGTTGGTTAGCGTGTCCTGGTCAGCCACAGCTGGGTTTCACCCACACAGCCCAGGTCACTGCATTGGACCCGGTGCTCAGCGCAGCTCCAGAGATGCTCAGCCCCCCGGGGCATGTGAAGGCACCCCCCGTCCTGTCTCTGCCAGCATGGCCACGGCAGCTGGGTGAGCCGGGCAGGTTGGTGAGGGGCCTTGATGCCCGCCCGTGGTGCTGAGCACGTCCCCAGCCCCCCCAGGCGCCTGGCATGGCCGGTCCCTGGGCTGCTGCCCGCATGGACGGGGTGCACAACACATCAGTGCTTGTTCCTCTGGAGCTAAAATTGTTTCTAAACTGGAAAGAACTCGAACACAGTCACAGAAGCTCTGAGTCACGTTGCGGTATTTTCTGCCTACTGGATGGCGAAAGAAAGTGAACATTCATCCAGTGGAGCCTCTTTGCTTGCAGAGTCCACTTAAAAGCCACAATAGGAAGATTGTCGAGGAAAAATTTGAAGCAAATAATCTGGAAAATATTTAAGATAAATGTGAACAGAGTGTTATTTTTTTATTCCCTGGGAGAATCCGGAGCAGAGCAGCAGCAGCTGCTGAGCCGCTCGAGAATCACCACCAGCCTCGGATCCCTGCGGCGCAGGCACCTGCGGGACGGCTGGCCTCGGGGGGCTGCGACGGGGGAAGGTGCCGACGGCATGGATGGCAATGTGTGGGGAAAAATAAAAATATAAACACATAACTATGTGTGTTTCAGGGGCAGTAACTGCTCTAGAGGCACACTGCTGGTTGTGTTATCTGTGTTCAGCATCCATGGGAGCACAGGATGGGGCCGTGGCCCCATGGACACCCCCATGTATGTCACCGAGGTGACCTGCATGGCTTTGCCTGCATGGCTCAGGTGCACGACTGAGGGAGCAGAAGAGGAGCAGCAAACTCATTTTCACTTCTGAACCAAATCTCATCCTGAGCACAACCTGCTGCAAAGGACGGCAGGCTGACTCACCTTCCAGCCCACACTGCTGAAAGGCAGCCGAGGGGAGAGGTGCACGGGGCTGCTTCACAGGTTGCACTGAGGTATTCGGAGGGGTCCCAAAGCTTTCCGCTCACTTTCACCACTCGCTCTCATCTTCTGCCACCTGGATAACCCAGCCAAGTGTCCCCCACTGGGATCGGCAGTGCTGGGTGTCAGGGCTCATCCTTCTGATTGCTTCTTGGGTAAGAGGTGAGACCAGGACCTGCAGGAAATGATGGTGCTGAATCCGGGAGCTGAACCCCTCGTGAACACACATTCTCTGCAGGTCCATCTGTTGTCGGTGCGTGCAGTGCTGCCATGTTCGGACCCCAGGTGCAGGAGCAGCTCTCAGGGACAACGTGCCTACACTTTTGGCCCTACCCCAAGGCTATGGGACCAAAACTCTCCCACTGTGTGGGGCTCCCGAGCACAAGCTGACACACGGACAGCTCCTACACCTCCGGCTCCACCTGCTCGCACGTCGCAGCCACAGGTACCTCGCTCCCAGGGGCACCGGGTGGCACCGGGTGGAACCCATGGGGCATACTGCCACCGGGAGCTCGCCTGCTGGAGGGCTTCATCCTTGTCCTGCACCAGGACACCTCTTCAAACCAGACACTTTTTCAAACCAAAGCCTGCTTACACTTCCAGTTGTCCTTCACCTGCCTGCTTGCAGGAGACTGGCCACATGCTCCAGAGTCAGCCCCTTTCCTTGGGAGGCCCCAGAGAGCTCCAGGCACACCCCCGTGCCCGGCTCGGAGAAGTCTGGGGATGCTCTGGCATGCTCTCCAGGACTGCAGCTGACCCTGTGGTCAGGAAAGGTAGGTTTAGCCAGCTTGGTCCTGACGTCAAAGATACGGCTTTATCGATGTCACCTTTATGTTAGCAAACAGATTAAATGCTTCTAATATCTCACATAATGGCATTCTGTATGGTCTAGATCACATTTGCGATAGTATATTTGATACAGTTGTAAACCTTGAAAGAATAAGGGCTGCCTAAGAGAATAGCTTTTTCTAGCTTAAACACATTACAGTTGCGAGTGTAAATCACTTGTCAGTTGATGGCAAATGTAACAGTGTTATAATCTGAGGAAAAAAGAAATAAAGTACAGATAATCTTTTTCGCCATTTTCCTGGCACCGTCATACATTGGAGACTGACAGGTCCTTCACTTGAGTGACAGGTGTCCTTTGAAATGCCTGTGAATCAGTATCTGTACAGACTGTTGAAATGCATATTTCCATCCTTATCGTAAAGGAATGGATGGGCAAGATAGGTGCTGTTAACATTGCAAATAGCTCCAGAATTATTCATTGTCAGCTCCGGGCAAAGAATAGGGGGAAAGTTTTATTATTCACCGTGCACAATAGCAGGATGCTTAATGATTCCCGTTACCTTGGCAGGATTGTCTGTCGACTTCAGGCACTAGCAATGGGTGACACAGGTCTGGCCAAGTGTTAGAGCAAGATCATACGTCCCGGCCCCATTTTAATTTCTAATACATTAATCTTTCCCTCGCAGATGCACAATGAATATTCCACAGCCCCTTGTTTGTCAGAAGCTGTCTGGCTTTCATCTATTCAGGTGGTTTCATTGACTGTGAAAGCTTGCTTAAAAGGCCTGATCAGTCAATGACAACTGTCTCACAATAGCACGGAGTAGCGCTCCCCTTCTTCCCTTTCAGGCATCTGATGGACAACTTTGACACCTGCTCCCCGGGGACGCCCCACAGTCGGGCGCACTTCTTGAGAGACTTCCCTTACTTTATCACGCCGGGAAGGACTGTCACAGGTGGATGTATCGCGCGTCCCCAGGAGCTGAACCCGACCCCGCCACCGCTTCACCGGCACCGCGGGTTCCACTCGGAATTAAAATGGATTAAGTTGGCTTAGTGCTGTTTTACAAGCCAGCCGCACGCACTGCACCATTCATTTTTAATTTTAATCCTTTGTCTTAGCCTGTTAATTGCTATTGTTTTAAGTTCATTATCCCGATGCGCACATTGTAACTGGCTGGATCCTCATGCTTGTAAGCTGTGTCCTCACTTCTGCAGGTAGTGACCCTTGAATTGTTAAATTAGCCCGTGCCAGCGCCGAACAGCTCGCTCCGTGATCTGCAGTGCACTCCTTAAGTCTCGATTCTTTCATCCTAATTAATTAAGCAGTAACCCCAGGGTGGTACAGGGGGCACCCTGACCCTCCTGCACCCCGACCAGCTGCAGCACCCAGCTCAGCCCCGTGCCAGTGCCCGGTGCCGGTGCCCGGTGCCCGGTACCCACGCCAGGCTGGGACAGGCCCAGAGGCCGCAGCTCACCTGCCAGGAGATGCTTCCCCAGAAATCCACACTTCTGAACTCCAGGAGTCAAAAAAAAAGACAAAACTTCCTGTGGTTTTTAGGAAGTGCTGTCCAGTTCCAGGGACCCTGTGCGTATACAGGAGGACGAACCTTGACCACGCTGGAGGCAGCAGGGACCGACACCACGCAGCTGGGCGGTGCCGGTGGCTTGCAGAGCACTACCGTCCTCACCTTCATGTGTGCAGGGAGGGGACGTGGGGACATCACCCCCAGGTCTGCAGGTGTGTGGGGTGCTGAGAACTCCCGGGCAGGGAGCTGGCTGCCAGCCTGGCCACAATGAGCCCAGGGCATGGGCCCTGCGCTGCGCCACGCTGTGGGACAAGTGCTGCTGGATGTGGGGTCAGCCTCGGTTCTGCCGGGAGCAACTCCTGTACTGAGGGCTGTAACCACCGGATCTGAACATCCATGGTCACCAGGTCCTCCCCATTCCTTCATCTCCCTCCTTTCTGAGGGACAGCCAACATTTAGCAGCCTCCAAATTTAATTCATGCATGCTAAGGCTTGAAATGATATTTGGTGGTAAGAAAGCTTAAACCTGATTTCTGTTCCTTGTGCCGAAGGGCTGGCAATGGATTTCTTCTCTGCGGCTGGAGGCTGAGGAACCCAGACATGGAGAAAGACCCACACCCCAGCATGCAGATCCATGGCCCGCACAGCACGTCTGCCCAGGCATAAAGCATCCCCAGCCCTCTCACGAGCCTCACCTGTCCCTTTATATACAGAAACATCAGCACTGACATGCTGAATAAACACGAGCAGGTTTGCAAATGGCTGGAAACCTTCCTGTGCCTAACCGGAGCGGGACACAGAGGAGCACCGGTGCTATGGGACCACCACCCGTGGTCCCAGGACTGCACCATGAAGTGGGGCTGCTGCGGGGATGGGCGCCATCCCCGGGGACACTGCCAGTCCCCCGGGGGCTGTGTGCCTCCCCCTGGCTGCCACCCGCCCGGGTTTTGCACATCAGGGAGCGTTTTAATAAATCTGAGCTGGTTGCTCCTCGTACGGCACAGTGTTGTGATTAACTAGGCGCAGGCACACAGGGTTTGAAAAAAAACCCCTCTGTTGAACATTGCACTGAGGCTGGCCTATGCTCTCAATAAAAGCTCATTAAGAAAAGATTATGAACATATAACAATACATTTTAAGTGCGCTGCAATGATCCATAAAATTGGTGTGGCTAATTAGCAGATCAAATCTCTATGAGAACTGGATCACTTTAATATCCTTGGGTAGTTTAATTCTGTAGGTATTTTACTATCCACACATGTTTAGTAAAATTAAATAACAGTATAAATGTTCAGTGGGATTAAAACAACAGTAAAATGAAACCAAACAAAATGAGTTTATTTTGTTAATAGAATAACAGAGAATCCCAATGTTGATATAACATTACACAAAATCTAGAGCAAACATAGTCTGAATCCCAGTCTCATTTCACATGTAATTAACCTTTCTCAATCAAGCTAAGCATCCCTTATACCTCCTCCACAACGGCTGTGCACCCACGGCTCTTCCTTCGGGGGATGACAGGCAGGCGGCAACACAAACCGCGGGGCTCAGCCCCCACTGCCACCAGCGGGACAGCCCGAACGCATTGGGCAGCTCAAGTTCAGGAATTGCTGGGGACAGCCTGAGTGCCTCAGAAGTTCTCGAAGAGCTGAGGTCCCCCAGTAGATATGATTCTCTTTTAGGAATATGGTTTTATTTTTCCTTTTTTACAGTACTTCAAGTGAACATCCAGGCGAGGAGTGGGTTTGAAACTGCAGTCTCCATGCCCTTCAGCATTAAAAAAAAAAAATCTGTCCAGAAAGAGAGATCAAACAAGAACCAGGGATGATATATTCTTTATTTTGAATTTTGCTTTGTTTGACTGAATAAACAAACAAACAAAACTGAAAAAAATATTTTATAATTGATCAAAAAACATGAAAACCTTGGTTTTCCTTCCACGTGAAACTTAAGTGCTGAAAGAAAATTTTCTTTCTTTTTCATTTTCAAGGGTTTTAAGCTCTCAACTTGTCAACTAAATTGCACTCTGGTAACTCTAAGAAGAAAATGAGTGCTAAAATAGACCATCGTGCTATTTTTCATGTCAATAGCTATCATTCTGAATAACAGTTGTGTATTTTAGAGCCAAGCTATAATTTCAGTGAATGAAGAAAAATAAAACTGATGTGTGGGACAAGCGCGTATGACTTACATGTACAGGTAGAAGCGCTCTGGCACTGACAAGGTAACACACTGCCCCATAAATCTGGGATAAGAGACAGCAATGGAAACAAAATGCATCTGTTAGTCCGATGACGAAGGGCTCTTCCTCCCCAGCCCTCCGCTGTGGGAGCACGCACTGACTATGTAACGCCGTGCTGGGTTCCCTGTATTTTAGGTTTCCCTGCTGTGTCCATGAGCGAGCAGTGGGGCGATGCCAGGGCGGGCAGCGGGCGAGCAGCGCGGTGCCCGTGAGGAGCCCAGCGGCACGGCCCGCAGCACCACGGGGCAGGCACTGCTGCAGGGCCGGGGCTCACCAGGCTGATGCCCACTGGAGGGTGGCCCAGTATTTTTCACATCAGGAGCACTTCAATTGAAAAAACGCACTGTGGTGATCCAGCATGTCGGTATTTGAAGCACTCCATTCCTGTGGTGTGTTTGTGTGCTTTTAAAACACTGTCCACTTCTTACTCATGTAGTTTTTGTGATGCTAACATGCAAAATACTGCTAGTAAAGAGTTCTATTTAAGTATTTTTATTCTTGTCTCCTCACCACCAGCAGCCCTCTGTTTGTGCTGCTGTTTATTAAGAAACACCATGTGAAAGTTAATAATAACATAATTTAGAGCAATAATTACATTTTTATTCAATAGCTATGGGAAAACACTGAGTTGAATAATGAGATAAAAATGAGTGTCTCAGTCCTAACAGGACATTAATCAACATATTAACTGTGTAGGCAAACTGATTTGAGGCTGTTATGGCTTAATTTGTCTCAAAATCATTATTTTTTATGTATTGCATAATGTACTTTAAAATATGTGTCCAAGTGATTACATGTAAGCATTACGTTTGCACAGAGTAGATGTTACCCTCTATTCTGCTGTGCGTTACAACTTTTTAGGGCACCCAGCACAAGCCCAGCACAGCTGCAGCCTGGAGCAGGGCCGGGCTCCCCCTGCAGCGGGTCTGCCTGGTGCCACCACACCGGTGACCCTGGGGATGGGACGAGACAGGACGGGACGGGACAGGACAGGACGGGACGGGACGGGACAGGACGGGACAGGATGGGACAGGATGGGACAGGAGGCAGCCCATGGGGCTTGGCAGCGCTTGGGCCATGGGTGCACAGGGATGCCCTGGGCCACCCCCACAAGTGCCAGGGTCACCCGTGGCCATGTCCCCATACCACAGCAATGGCCAGGGCACCCCGCGAGATCAGTGTCCCCGAGGACATCACCCACACCAGGGGCACGGAGGCAGCGTGCTCCCCTGGGAAGCCCCACGTCGTCGGCTCTGTATCTGAGCCCGTACAGAATACTTTCTTCTTGGCGTTCCCGTTTCTGAAGCCTTTACATTAGCATATTTTATTTCTCAGGGAGCATCCCATTGGCTAGGAAGTCTTTCGTCTCTCTTGGCTTTCCCTTTTTGTTTTTTTTGGCTGCTGGACGGGATGAATGATGTGGTGGTACAATATCTGAATTGGTAAGCACTTAGCAATTAGGTACTTAGCAATGCTAATGTCAGATGCCAGACAAACTGGATGTCAGACAAAGAGCAGCTCGATTTAAGTATTGTGTGTGGTGCACAGAGCTGGCCGTATTTACACATTTTAGGAGACAACAATACAGTAGATGCTGAAAGGCTGGCGGGGCCACTCACCACACAGGAAGAGCAAAATGGGGCTCTAACTGGTATTTTGGTGGAATTCTGAAAAAGGAAATAAAAGTTTGGTTTCATGTGTTCCCTCCAGACATTTGTTTTTTCTACCGAGTGCCCGGAGCCTTACTGAAAGTCCTGCAGAAGGAATCAGATGTGCTTGCCCACGAGGACTGGTTTCCTGGTGACTTCCTTTTCATTAGCAGCAGGTGCGTACAGACATAGTATCTGGTACTTTTCACTCGCTGTTGTAAGTCCTACACAAATCCCACATGCCACAAACGGGATGACTCACACGAATGCTGCCCCGTGGTGCTCCTTGAACCCTTGATGCTTGCTGTAAGGTTTGCCAATCCCCCATGACTCCTTTTAGGAGTGGAATTGCTGCACTGTCAGCAAGAAGTCTGAAATGCAGAAGCCTGCTTGAACAGGTGAGTTCATCACAAAGCACCAACAAGCAAATCTGGAAATTTGCCATGAGCGTAACCTGGGCAGAAACAATGTGGCTGGAAATCTGTGGACGTTTGAGTGTAACCGGGAAGTCACAGGCATGTCTCCTTCATCTGAATGCAGAAGGAAATGATGGAAACTGCAGTACTGCTCTTTTGCACTGAATTATATCATATTTATACTGGTGTAACTCAGATCCATCTCAGGCCTTTGCTTGTGGCATCTTTAAAGCACTTGGAGGCTGCTGCAGTAGCTGTCTGCATTTGCACAGCCTAACAGCCAAGTCGAGGGAAATGCACCTCCCTGACCGCGCAGCCACAGGGAACATGGAGCACAAGGTGAGGGGTGGCCAGAGCCCTGTGGGCAGCACCGCGCCGCCCTGCTGCCAGGCCGATGGGGTGTGTGAGCACTCTAACGAGTTAATGCCCGCCTTCATAAGCTCCTGCACAGAAGGCGTTACCGGCCCCTCCTCGTGTCCGGGGCAGTGCGGGGTGATGCTGGCCCATAGACCACCCCCCGCCCCGAGCCCCAGCACCTGCCCCAGCCTGGGCTGGGCACCGGCACCGCAGAGCTGGGGCTGGGGCAGGTGGTACGAGGGCGAGGGACGTGGCGCCGGCCTCCCCCCTCACCGGCTGCGTGCAATCCATCTTTGTGCGTCAGCCCTCCGCAGCCGCCATGTGAAACCCATCAGGCGAGGTGCTTCGCCGGAGCAAAATGCTCCGGCTAGAACAGAACAAAGCTGCTCCTGCCCCCTTCCCCTCAGCCAGCAGCTCTCCCCGGATCCAGGGCGGGGAGGCCGCCCGGTTATGACGTGTGACAAATCTAAGCGATGACAGAAACATGTAAATCTCCTGTATTATCGGCCCTCATCTGAATGTCTTTACAACGTATACAAGTTGAAGGATTAAGTGTTGGGAGAGGTTTCTGAGCTGCGGAGGTGCTGCGGGCTGGTGTGACACTCTGATTAAGACACTGACAGAGTGCACAAAAACCCATTTGTTGGCGTGACATGTCAGACGGATGAAGAATCAGTCTTTGTGAGTTCGGTTTTCTTTCAGAAAGCCTTTTAGATCGGCTGCAGGAAAAGCAAGGTGGTAAGTAGCCCATTGATTTGATACAAGCAACATGCAAAGTACATAATAATGAAAATCAAAATCCTTTCATCGTATTAGTAAGGGCAACGAACAATGTGAATTAGTGCAAGCCACATATCTCTCAACTTTTACTTTCAAAAGTAGTCCACATTATATGGCTAATTCTCTTTCCACCCATGACTAAATTGTGTATCGAGCTTTACTTTTGTTTGATATCAAAAAGTAAATGATAGAAAATTGGGTCCAACAATGTGTTCTGATTATTCCTGCACTACAGAATATTCTCTCAATGTGACAAACCCTGTTTATCCCACTAGGGAGAAAGGGGGAGGGATCACTCACGATTTATCGGCATGTGCCGTAATATTAAGTTAAATAGCCACGCTAGTATTTAACACCCACAATGATATTTTTATTTCTCCTTTTCATGATTATTAAGATATTCATTTGTAAACTCTTAACTAAATATAGTTTTGGTATTGGGGAAACAAAAGTTATTTTGGAAATGACCACTTATGCAGAGAAAAGGCTCGCCATCCTTCCAGCCCTCCTCCCTCCACGTCACTCTTTACTTCCCCGGGAGGTAATTGCTCTGCAGTCACAGTAATTTCCCTCTTTAGCTACTCTGCATATTCAGCTATATAAACTGCCACACTGGAATCGTTACTGATTTCTTTCATAATTTAATCAATTCTTTCTTGTGCAGAAGAAATACTACCATGTAACCCCATGTAATCATTAAGAAGTTCCGTTGTTTTTTTTTTTCTGTTGTTTTGTTTGTTTGTTTGCTTGTTTTTTACATATTCACCTTTAATTACTTGTCAGGATGGACAAAGACACCGGACTCCTTGCTTTCTTCTCCTGGCTATTGTCAAGCCCAGGACGGGTGCAGGGGATCGGGGCCCTGCTGGACCTGGAGGCTCACAGAACTGACGCTCCCCTGCCCGGCGCAGCTCTACGCCTGCTCTCACATCAGCTGAGCCACAGCCCAGCCCAGCCACGCCGCCGACAAGCTCCAGTTCTGGTTGTTCTTTGAAGGGAAGGTCGGAAACAAATTCTAAACCAATTTACAACTTTAGCCAAAAGGATAAAAATCCACAAAATCAGTAGCACGATGCTGAGGCTACTTTACAATAATAAAAATAAAAGTACTGCCAGTAGTCCTTGCAGACCTTCCTGCCTGCAGGGGTATACACCAGACATTGTGCCGGGCAGTCTGTGCTGCAGAAGCACAGACTGCCCAGCATATTTAAGACAAGAAAGATGTCAGGAAGGCCACGTACCAGTTGAGTTATAAGGCACGGCGCAATTGCCTCGGCAGTCCCCTGAAGTATCAGGTGTGGGTTTCCGTGCATGGAACTGGAGCCTGCAGTGCCCAGCACAGCCCCATGCATGGCTCTGAATGATGCCCTGGTCAGAGAGTGACCCGAGGATGCGGAGAGGAGCAGCCATTTGGTCTGCTAATGTCTGAACATACTTATACACAGACAGCATCATTTTCTAAAATACAGCCTATCAAATTCATATAGTTACATCTTTTATAAACAACACCTAGTACTGTGTGCCCAGAGCATGCAGTCCTGACTCAGGTCCCTGTTTGTTTCTGGCACTGTGCTCCTCAAACAAGTGAAAACTGCCTTTGACCCCGGGCCTGACAAAGCAGTGCACAGGGTGTGAACCGAGCTCTGCACCGACGTGCTCCATCCCTCGCCCACATGCATACACTGTGCATTTTACTTCGCTTGCTTTACCTTTTTAAAAAGTCATCTGGCTAAAAGTCTGACGTGCAGAAGAGAAGAAAAAAGCCTGCTCCGTGCCAACAGGTTCACAAAGAAGTGCTGCGGACCCTTCTCTGCTCCCCCTGGAAGATGCAAGCCTGCAGCCCCCAGCCTCAGCTGCGGCAGTGCTGGGGCAGCGCCGGGCTGCCGAGAGGGGAGAAGAGAAGGTGCTGTGCCCAGCCTGGCAGAGCTGGTGGCAGCGGAGTTCAGAACAGGAGCTAGGCAATGCGACTGCACAAATTACTCCTGGTTTTATTTTTATTTTATTTTTTTAAAGAATAGATTGAGTTAAATAAGATCAGGCAGATATCATATCCTCTTGCAATGTATTTAACCTCAAATATTGCAGATAGCAAATGCATTATTATGTGGTAATCTTATATTGCTTATTTGCACATTTCTACACATTTAAGAATAAAAACGTAGCAAATATTGCTGACGGATTGGTGATTTCCAGCTGCGTTCACCTGCCTATAAAACAAAACAGAGCAGCGCGGAGAGAGAACATTACTGGGAAATACTCGTGCAGAACGCTTGGGCTTCTCAGTTACGGGATCTCTTCGCCTCACCCGCGGCTCTCCCGGCCCCTCTCCCCGACCTCGGGCCCCGACGAGCCCGGAGCCGCGTGAGCGGCCCCGCGATGCGCTGCAGCGGGCCGGGGCCCGGGGGGGGCCCCCGTGCCCGTCGCCCGCTCCCGGGAAGCGGCCAAAAGAGGGCAATGTTGCCGTGCGGAACCGGCCCCGCCGCCGCCAGCCCCGCCGCCAGCGGCCGGCCCTGCCCGCGAGGCCCCGGGCGCGGAGCGGGGCGGGCCTGGCGCTGCCGGGCTGCAGCCGCGAGGAGCGCCCGGGGGCCGCGGGGAAAAATCGAGATTTTATGTATTTATTTATTCGTTTATTTTCTGGATACGTCGAGTTTTCGCTTTCCCAGAGGGGAGGCGGCGGCGTGCCCTGCCACGCTCCTGTCCCGGCGGTGCCAGGACGCTGCTTCGCTGCCATCTCCACGTTCCTGTACGTAGCCGGGCACGGAAGGTTTAAGGAGTGTCCTAGGCCAGGGACATCAATAAAAGCCATGAGGGGAAAAGGGGGGGGGAGCTGTGTGTGGTGTAGGTGGCTCTAGGAAAGCCTTATTTAACATGGACTTAATACAGCGCGAGCTCTGCTTTTCATTTCTGCAGTCAAAGCTCTCACACCAGCCATCTCATTTCTGCTGCCTCTACAACACCTGTCAGTAGCTGTACCTGAGAAAGTCTGTTATTAAAAGAATAATAACTGTATTGCAGATTTCTGAACCCAAGATCGTATTTTCTTTCTCAAATATTCATTAAAAATATAGATTGTATTTTATTGAAAGTGGCCTTTAATGAATAGTATTCTTGTTTGCGTACACGGAGTAGCTTCCAGTGCAATTCTCTGACAGTAATTGTGGTCTGAATTGAGACTGCACAATAACTGAGTGCAGTTAATGGCTATCCTGTGGATTGAGTGCTCCACTTTTGTCATTATCGGGCTACTTTTTAAAATGCAGAAATTAGTTAGGCCAGCAAAGAGTTAATTATGTTCCTGTGACAGGAAACCCTCAAAGCACATTAATTGTGGAGAATTCTTTGTCTTTAATGCAGAGCAGAAATTCGAAAGACCTTGGCAGATGATATCATGTAAGCAGTTACAGAGCATCATTTAAAAGAAAGAGAAAAAAAAAAAAGTAATACGCACATGAGGAAACCCTCCTGGTAAGTAAACTCGTATCACCAAGGCGAGCTGAAATCATTTTGGAGGCATCTACTGGTTTCTGTGCTGCTGAAGGAAAAAATAGACACCTTTTTCTTATTCTTTTTGAATAATGATTCTTTCTGAAGAATCATAGTCTGTTTGACTCTGCTCATTTCCAGCCTCACTGTTTCCTGGCATTTTTCAGTTTCTAGCTCTCATGCCTTGGCAAAAAGGCGTGTTAAAAAAAATAATCTTGAAAACTTGCAGCACAGGATGCTGAGGCTGTGACTGCGCTGCGACTGAGAGCGGTGCAGAGCATGAAACGAAATCGCGGGCTTTGCGCAGGGGCACTCCTGGGGAGGCACCGAGGCTGCGGGGACGCAGTGGGACAGGAGCGGTGTGAGGACTGGAGAGCCATAAATGCTTTGGGTCATCAGCTTCCTGTCTTCAGTCCTCGCAGGCGCCCACCCTTTCGGGCTGAGCTCTCCATGGGCACAGCCTCCGGGCTGCCTTTGAGCCCTTGGCAGCCCCAGGCGCGCGGGTGCAGGTGGTGATGGCCATCAGGACCGGGCAGGGACTCAGCCACCTCTCAGCCCTCCGGTGCCCAGCACCAGGCACCCTGGGGCATGTGGGACAAATGGAAATGCCAGATCCCTTTACTGGGAGTGGGGATCCATGAGGAAAATCCCAGAGCGGCTGCCTGAATTGGCTTCACACCAGGAGCATATCGAGTCGCCGTGTCCTGCGCGTTGGCATTGCCGCAAGACCTGCGAGTAAGTGTTGATTACTGGGCTGAGGGGGAGCAGAAATGATCAGCACAATCAGAGACGGTGTAATTAACTGCAGTATGTAAAAAATAAATTAAATAACACCTCTCTAATGATCATGCTCCATGCTGGGATGAATGGGCTGGTGTGGAGGTCATGCACATCCTGCACGGGGAGCACCAGCTGCCAAGCTGGCACTGCACCCGCACCAGCACCAGTACCGGAGCACAGGGACAAGGAACCCTCCATGGCCACTATGGTGGAAGGTGGGATGCCTCTGTCCCAGGAAGCTCGAAGGAAAGCCAGGCAAGTCACTTGACTGCTGTACATGGTTTTCTGTAGCTGTTTGGCAGCAAAAAAGCTAGCAGAAAGGTAAGCCTTTTGCTGAGAATGAAAGGGGTCTATCACAGATGCTCTCATATTTAAATACTCTACTAATGCATTTAGTGCTGAAATAGGACCATGGGAGATGCTGCAGGACCATTTGGAACATGGCAGTTAAATTGCAATAGCCCTTTGTTAAACAAACTTTAGGTGCTAATAGGAAGGATCTAGTCACAGAAGATACGCTTTGGTTAATGAAGCAGTGAGCTGCAAGAGCACATGCAGAGTGTGCCTATTTTAAAATTAAAGAAGATCAAATATAAAAAAAAAAAAACAAAAAAAAACCAGCCCATCCTACAAAATAATCCAGCCTTAAAAGAAAGCAGCCTGGAAAAAAACAGAGGAGCAGACAACAGAAACACAACAGGTAGCTTCCAATAAATAAATACGTAAAACCTATTGGACCTACAGAGATGGAGTTGCTGTGCTTGATGGGCTTTGCAGAGCAGCACGGCCATCCACAGCCTGAGGTCAGAAATGCGGATCCCAACGCACAGGTCCCCTGGAGGAGTAGGAGGGATGCAGCGGAGGAGTAGGAGGGATGCAGCGGGGCAGGCATGTGGTGCCCAAACCCCAGACCTGCCTCCGAGCAGAGCTGCCCATCAGCACAGGCTGCTTCCCCCCTGCAGGGAACGGATGCAGAACAAGCTCTCGCTGTTGCGTTCTTTCTAACAAATTATATTACCTCAAGGGGCAGCAAGAATTCAGAGGATGTTTCTCCTTTTGCTCATCATTTTCTTGTCTCTGACCCTGTACCACGAACGTCAGCAGAGCCCTGACCCTCGCAAGTTAAGGAAGCACCAGTTATTTGGGCTGAATTCTCAACTGTCTGAAAACTGAACCGAGCTCTGATCTGTGTACTCCATTATTCATTGTCAGTAACATTTCAGAAATTTCAGAAAAGGGTTCTGAAAACTTAGACAATGGTGTAAGAAAACATTAGATCCTTACTTTCAATTATGGTTAACAAAACTTCTTTCCATTGACACAGCTAGTAGCCAGTTTTCATACAGTTATTTTTTTCAGTTGTTGCAAACTTTCTCCCAGCTTATTTGCTAATTCAGCATAACCATTTAACTAAGTCAGAGTCAACTACATTGTGTATCTTGCCAAATACCCAGGCTTTTCCCAGAGTATTGCAAATTATGAATAAACCTCCTTCCATTCAAAGGAGGAAAGTTGAGTGTAACCACACTTAGAAACACCAGCTCTGTAGAAAAGGAAAGATTAAGCACCGCTGTATCTCGGCTTTATAGTGAAAAACGGAGAGCGAAATTTATTTTCTACATAAATGGTTTCCATGGAGACTTAATTAATCATTTTAATTCAAAGTATTAGCATTGGAAGCCAATACCATCACATTTCTGCTATGTCTTAGAGCCAGGCAAGCATGCACGAGGGGCACTGGTGGCCGCCAGTGGGTCCCGGAGCTGCCAGCCCATCAGGAGCACACCGGACTCTCCCCACAGCCTCAGGGCATGCCAGGAGCCTGCCAAAACCCAGCTGCCCGAGCCTGCCTCTGCCACCTGCTGCCGGCCCCGGCCCCGTCCTTACAGCTGGCATCAGCAACCTGTGCCAAACACCAGAGCTTCATCTCCGGGCTTTCATCAGCATGGGAGGCACAGGAGATTCTAACTGTCCCTTCTGTTCCCTGCTAGGAGATGAAACACTTCAGAACGGGATGCTCATCATCTTACATGTTAGCTTTTGGGCCTCTTTGAAGGTAAATTTATGCACTACCGATTGATCTCTGATGTTATTGAGCTTGACAGTGAGTCAAAGAGATGTTGTGAAAGTTCAATGGGGACAGTTCTTGTATGTTAAAATATACCGGTGTACATGAACACATGGAGAATTTGATAAGACCGGTGGACGTCATTCACTCAGGACCGATTCTTTAGCCACTGAAATTGAAGCTAAGTGTGAAGGTGCAGCGTGGGGCTTCTAGCTTTGCTAACACCCAGCCTTCGTCAGCAAACCAATGACACACATAATTAATTTTAAACATTTAAGCCCCATGCAGGTCTGTGGAGAGCCCAAAACTGAGCTCAGTTTCATGGATGGCTTCATGGAGCCTTTTGCAGCATCAAACAAACGTCACTCGTGTTGTTAGGTGCCTCCGGACAAATTTCAAACAGAACTGTGCTAACCTTCCAGTTAGAAATGATGCCAAATTTGAAGTTAGGATTTTATGACAGGTAGCGAGACATGGAAAATGACTTTAATTCTCTGAGTTAATCTGAGGCGCCACCCAAGCCTTTGGTGCCCACCGGCACCAACGAAGGGGCGGCCCCGATATGCGACGTGGGCTCCCACATGGGACGTGCCACGGGACGGGCGGCCGCCAGAAGGCTGGCACTGACCTCACCGTGGGTGCTTGCTGTGTCAGAGGGCTGAACACGGCCTGTTTCAGAACCTAAACAATTCAGAAGGAAACTCTGCGACGGTTATTAAAATGTATGTTTCATGCCAGCTAAACGTGGGCTCTCCCCACTTACAGAGCTGAAGGAGGGATAAATGGTTTGAAGATGCATCTGAGCTCATATCTAACCATCTCTCTTCACTAAAGAAGCCTCCAGTGGTTCTTTTTATCTAAATCAGATGCTGTTCTGTCTGGTGAATGAAAGGGGGGGAGGTCCCACCACAAATTATACTAGTAATTCTTTTCCAGAACTAATTAACTCAAAAGATACTGTACTGATTACAGAAAAGGTGTTAACAGAAGCTTAAGAAGTTGAAAACAAAATTAAGCTGCATTTGAGAAAGGCTCTATCCTTAGTCTCAAGTTTGTGATGTATGAAATACTCCAAATGGAACATATTGAAGCAAATTATGAGTTTCATTATTTTATGTTTGAAAAATCACAGTATCTGGGAGAGAAACGAAAAGGGATATCAACAATTTTCATTTCTCCTTCAACTTGCCAATTTATTCTATTTAGATAACACCAGACATAAGGTGCTGCTGGGGGTGATTTGAAAATTTCGCGTCTCCAAAGTGTGGGACTCTGCTGGGTGTGAACTTCTCCTCCTCCTGTCCCACGGAAGTCAGAACCCTAAGAAAGGCCGGCCCGGCCGCGGGGCAGAGCCCCCCAGAGCCCCCATGTCCTCGGGCTGGGCGGACGAGGAATGAGGACAAAGCCTGCCCTGAGGAGCCGCGCTGCTCCCGCCTCGCTCGGATGCACAGCACTGCACCCAGAGGTACCGAAGGGCTACATGGCATTTTTTATACTTTGCTCATATATTGAAAGCACCTAATTGAGAGATTTGTTATCCTCTAGAACATCAGTGTTGTTAAACCGTCCTCAATCCAGGGGCGCACCGGAGCAGGGTCAGCCTTCTGCTTGCATCGCCTATACGAGGACCAGCGCCCACCGGGGAATGCAGCCTTTACTGTTCTCCAGGGGTAGCTCTCACCAGCCAACTGCTTGGTATTTTGGAAGAAAAAAGTGCAAGTCTTTGAGTATTATTTTCACATAAATTACTTACAAACCATAGATTGAAACTTTTAAACTCGATTCTTTAAGTTTTGTAGCATCTTATATTTCAAACCATTTTGGACGCTGTGGGTGATATTTCTCTCTTCCATCCTATTTTCTCACACTGTCCCCATTCTCCTTTTCCATACATCCTGCTTTATCCTCTGACTGCAGTAATTTCTCTAAAGCTTTGCATTTACACCAATAGAGGTCCAACATCATTCTGATTTACACCTAGGACAAGAGGAAAATTGAGCCCTTTGAGCTGGGCACAGATATTTTCTGAGGCAGGAATAGAGGCTGGAGCCAGGGGAGAAGGCAGTACCAGGGCAGCAGCAGGAGATCCAGGAGAAATAACCTATCCTGGAGCAGCTGTCCCCGGCCAGGGACAGCCGTTGTGCCTGTTCCCATGCACGTGGGGGATGGCAGTGCCCAGGTGTGGTTTTGGGCTATCACCTGCTTTGGCATGTGTAGATGAAATTGGCCGGGCTCTGCTCAGACTGGGGGACCTAACCCCAGTTTTCTCAGCCCCTTCCCCTTGTGCCAGTCATGGTTTCTAATTAGCTTCCCCAGTGGAGGAAGAAGATGGATTATGTTTTAATATCTGGAGACTAAAATTAGTTTATATTTTAGCAAGTTAGCACTTCTTAGCAGTTGATTTACTCTTGAAGCTGCAAAATCTGCGAGCTTGCAATTAATCATGCGTTGGTCATTTTCTTTCAAAAATATTCAGTTTGCCTGTCTGGATCATAATAGAGGAAAACACATGATTTGTGCAGTTAGGAATTATAGCCCATGCTCAGTTCTGTCAGAGTGCGTGTCCTCGTCTGCTCATTGTTCTTAACATGATAAAAGAATGTATTTTCTCAGGGATTTATCTGAGAAAACCATGAAAGGGTTATCCACTAAGAACTAAAATTCTCATCAAGTCATTTGTGGGACAAAGTTTTTTAAGATCCCAATATCTCAGGAAAACCAAAGCTGCTGCTGAAAACCTCCTTCCGACTGTACATAGACTCCATCTACCCCACCTGCCTGTGACTGCACTACAAATCATCTCGTACCTGTTTGTCTCTGGGCACATCTGGGTGAAACCTGTTCGTTCTCATACAAACACCCAGAACAAGTTTCTAATGAGACATTAATAGGTGGCAAAGGCAGCTGTGCATAAACATGAGTTTGTTTAAAAATCATAGACCATTCACTTCCGAGGAACTGTTTACTAATAAATCAAAAATAAATTATTGTTTTCTGCTGACATTAAGTAACCTCTGCCAAAAAATTAACCTGTAAACTGTTTGACATCACAGAGTAATATATCAAAATGCTGCCAGCATACTGATCCCTCACTATGCTGCTGCAACAAATCAATTAGGGTACCAATTCTGTTCATTAGAATTCATTTAAATCTCAATTAAAAAGTTAATTAAAAGTAAGAGTGAGAAGGAAATCATGTCTAACATTCTTATTAAACTCAAATCACCAAATTAATTTTAAATCCAAATCAGCAATCAGAAGTGGAAATATAAAGAATAAGGAAAAAAAAAAAAAAAAGCAGTACAGTACATTCTCCTGTGGGAAGGGGGAAGGAGTTTTCACTCTAGTACTCCCAAGGAGAACTACTTTCTGGACCATAACACTGATCATCATCTCGTGCTTTGCAGCTCCATCCTATTTTATTTTAAAATATAGCGTCTGATTTCTCAGATAAATTTGTCTTTGTCAGACTGAGCCTTCAGCAACCCCTTGATTTCAAACAGATCCTGCTCACACTCTTTTTTATTGACTCGCTCAAAACTTCTCAGTTATTTTTTTTTCTTTCTTTTTCTCCACTCCCATGTTAGAGGAGAACTGGGCCACCCTGCCTGGAATGAAACCTGTGCTCCCCACAGGATGGCCGCTGGCAGCCTTCGTGTTGCCAGCACACAGAAGCCGTGGTGCAAGGGGCCGGGGTGCACGGCACGCAGTGGGCACGCAGGGAGCACACTGCTCCCCATGCTGGCTCCTCTGCCGACCACCTCCCCATCTCCCTGGGCCGCAGGGGCAGAGGGAGGCAGGCCCTGGGTGCATCTTGCTCAGCCGAGGTGTGATGATGATGACCTACGACTTTCCAGAGATTGTTTTTAATTAGAACACAGAGCTTTCCTTCCCGGCGTGAGGCACCGTGGCTATTTCTTTTGTTTTCTTAAGGTCCAAAAATAGAGCCCCTCCGGTCGCGAGCATCCTCCTGACAAGCTGCAGAAAGCCTCAGACTAATTTCATATGCAGTTCTTGGCACCGAGGTCTGGGTGGAGGTGGGCAGGGTCCACCCAGCCTTTCAGTCTCATTAATCATTTGGCTTTCCCTGGCTGCTTGCAGCATCTTCTGGAGGAACCCTTCTCTTTATTCATTCAGACAACCCTTTGGATTAAACAGAGCCAGCTAAATGTCAAACCAAATCTGAGTCTTGATGCAGATAATCATTTCAATAATATTTCTCCATTTGTGCCCAAACACCAAGGGAATAAAGCTTTTCTGCTGTCAGGTAGTGTAAGACTGCAGTTGGTGTAAATGCTTGACATTGAGCCAGATGGCTTAGCCGTGCCGCAAACATATGTTCAACAAGCAGGCTTGCACACATTGGAATTTTATTATTTTGAACTGGTGAGGCATGCATATTTATTTACTTGACCCCCCTTTGGTGTCACTTTGGTATTAAAACAATCAGTTATAAAGCTTCTCCAAGCAGCGGGGCAGGCCTGGTTTATAAACCGCTTGTCAGGCTCCCGTCAGCACCCAGAGCGTGGTCCCTGCCCTCGCGCAGGCTCGGGGAGGACAGGCTCCCAGACCACCCGAGAGCAGCGAGCGGCTCCCCGGCCCTGGACAAGTGTTTACTGCCTGATTACACCAGTAATTTCCTAACTTCTTAAAAAACAGGATCTTTCGACAGGTGATACATTATGCTCTGTCAAGTGCATCCAAAACATCTTGCTGAGATCACCAAATTAGAAAAAATATCTGTGCAAAGGGGAAAAAAAATGAACAGGATAAAAAATTAAAATCTTTGGTTGGGGAGCAGCGGTCACCAGACACAGAGCTGAGCAAAGGCGGGTCTTTTTTTTTTTTTTTTTTGGTCAGGTTGGTATTAAAAAGCCAGACATAAATCTCAGTAATTTCACAAAACAGCACAACAACGACCTGGGAACCAGTCCAGAACTCAATAAAAGCTGTAGGAAGCTTTCCGTTATCTCAAATGTGTTCTGGATCAAGCTTGCATTGTATTTTTGGGTCCCAATCTTGGAGACACTTAAAGGAGTTCAGTGATTTACTACCATGACTGCTCTAATACAATGGTATGTTTATTCCTTTTGTAGCAAAGCATCGGTGCGCAGACTGCAGAGCCCCGAAGAGCTGTAAGGCCAGCATACAAGCCCCAGATATCCCAGGACACTGCCTTTGTGTCGCTGCTCCTGTTGCAACCCCGGTGGGCTCATCAGTTCTCACCCTGCTGGGATGCCTGCCCTCACCCTGCGGTGGGCTGAGGGGCGATGTCTGCAGGGCAGATGCCTGCAGCACCCTCACCCGCGCTGCTCCAGCCCCGGAGCGCTTTGGGACAGGCTCCGGGTTGCTTGGCCCAGGCCTGGCCCAGACCTCGCTGCGGCTCTGCAGCACAGCTCAGCAGAGACAGGGCCATCAGGCAGAAGTGCCCAGCTTCCCCTGATGTACTGCATTTAAAAGTGTATTGTGCCGTTAATATTCAAAACCACTTTTGTACCATAAATACTAAACCATTGCTAAAGTAATTCAGTCTGATTTGTCCGCACAAGGAGGTAAAAATCCACCTCTTCCAACGAGCAGCTGGCACAGTTCGCAGCGCGCACGGCTGGCCTGCAGAAGGACACCCTCACACAATAGGTGATCCCAAAATACAAGAGCAATTAATTAGTCCTTCAGAACATGTCACCGTTCCTACAGAGAGCGGCAGAACTTGCCAGCCACTCGGGTAACAAAGTAATTAGGTGCACATCGGTGGCAGGGCTTGCCGGCTCAGAGCAGCACCGTGCACCGGCAGCCGTGCCTGCACTTCAGCAGCTTTGGGTAGCGAGATACAAAATGATGTAAATCAGCACCTGCTCCTTGCCATTGCATGTTCAACTAAAACTGGAGAAAACAATTCCCATGGCTTCAGCTGGGACAGGGTCAAGTGCAAACTGGAACGTGACAATAGGTGCAGCCAGCCATCTTCCGTGCGCAGTCCGTTCCTCCACGCCGTCTCTCTGCAGCCCTTGCCCAGTGCTAGCTGTGGCTGGTTCTTGTGTTATCTCAGCTTCAGGGGCAAGAACCATCAATTACTTTTGTCTGTAAAGTGCCCTGCACATCTGGGATACTCTTTAAATGGTATTGATAATAATGTTGGAGCTTCTGACGATGCTTTTGCCTGCTCCCCAGTACTCGAGCGTGCTGTAGCAAATTGCTAAGCAACACCAATTTCCCCACTTGTTTCCAATTGCGTTGTGCATTAGGGGGTGGGTCTGTGTTGGTCTTTCCCTGGGGGCCAGCCCAAGTGCTCCCACCTGCCAGCAGGCTGGTGCGGAGACCCAGCCGGGTGCTGCTGCTCCATGTGCTGGTAATAGTGCCCAGGCACCCGACATCCCAGCACCACGCGCTTCACTCAGCACCAGCAGCATTTTTAAGGCAGTGACCTCTTTGCTTCTGCTCCGTGCCTTCAGGATTCATGCTTTCGCTTTTTCAGTGCAACTGTGCAGCGAGTTCATTTGCTCGGTTACTCTTCAGGAAGGACAGAGAGAAGCGCAGTGGCACCGGTGGCAGCACAGGGCTGGCCATGCCCGGTCAGCTGCGCTGCTAGGTGCCGGCTTTGCGCAGCCTCGGGTGTGAGATGATGTACTCCTCTGTCCGCAGGAACGTGTGCTGTGATCCTGAATTACACTCGCTGGATTATAGATTTGGTGCATGTGAAATAGGATTATCCTCAGTATGAGATAAAATTCTTTTCTTCCTGTTTTAAACCTTTGGAGGCACTGAAGGGCACATACAAATGGGCACACTGACTCAATGAGATGTTCCATGCCATGGTAGCCAAGATAGATATGTCATGTTTAGATGCTGTCGTGCCACCAGAAGTACTCATTTCAAGCTAAGCAGCGCTGCTAAACAGTTATTTTGATTTATATCTGTTGAAAATCACTCTTCCTTAGCAAGGCCTAGCCGGCGTTGTGGGGCCGGCAGGGGATTGCTCTGGGGACAGGGCAGGGCCGAGCCACAGGCAGGGGGCTCTGCAGCCAGTGGCACGGCTCCGAGGGCAGCCCGAGCCCCTTGGGGACCGCAGGGCACGGTGTGAGCCCACCCCGTGCCAACTCGCCCGGCTGCTCGGCTCCCCAGGCCGTCCCGCACCGCCCGTGGGCCCTTCGCTTGCCTCGGGAGCAACCAGACTCAAACCAGAAGGAAATTTATGGAAGGAGAATTGGCTCACGAATTTTCCTATTTGTTTTGTTGGGTTTGAATTGCTTCCCTCTGGTGAACAAACCTACTCGTCCCCGTTTGTATAATATGAGCTGATGACTGCAATACCTAAGTAAGAGGCCCAAGCTACCATACCGGCGGATGGTCAGCGTGCGAGAGCAAAGTGTTGTTCCTGGCTGCCGTACCTTCCAGTGAGCAGTTATAGATCCATTTAAACCCAACAGCTATTTGACCAAGAACTTGTGTTGCATTTAATCCTAAATATATTTATTTTCTGTTTCCCTGAATTCACACCCTTTCAGTGGAAAGCTAGTGGGTGTTTATCTTTGATATTTATGCACTGTCATTTCAAAGTATCTGAGCACAACTTTGGAAAAATAGCTCTGCCTCCACCATGGAAATCTCGTATGCAATTACGAATACCATTTTTTGAGAGTCTCTTCAAAATCCTCAGAGGAGAAGCGCGAGATAAACAGACAGTGCTTATTGCCAGGCCACCAAGGGGGTGCTCTGTGGGTGGCAGCCCGCCGGCTGCTCGGCCGGCCCCGAGCCAGGCGGTGGACTCTGCACGGACCAGGGGGCACCACGTATAGGGGCTGGTGCTTGTGGATGCAGCACGTGCAAGCAGTCATGAACACACATATTGCCTCCCTGCTGACGGTGTCGAAGGGGAAAAGCTTGTCCTCCTTCCCACGTGTGTGAAGAGAACAGCCCGCAGGCACAGCTCCCCAGGTACGCTGCCAGCGGTGGGGCAGGCAGCGAGGCACATCCCCCTTCTCTCCCTGCCATTCCCCTCCAGCTCTTTGATCCACGTTGTACCTTGCTCTTTGTTGCACTGCACAGACTCTGAGGAAACGTACACAAAGCAGTTTCTCATGCCTCAGTGGAATCCTTCGGCTGAAGCTTGGCTCGGTCCATGCCTGCGATCAGGTGAGGTCCCGCTGCTGCATAATGGAAATCCCCTTCCCTGGCGGTACAATAAAAGTGTGTCTGTGTGTAGATCTAAACTGTTCCCAGTACTTACATTAGCGATAGCACAAATGATTGAAATACGGTCCTGGCAAGCTAATATGCTGTGTTTGGCAGTAATTTAACCACTTGCCTAACTATAAGTGTATTTAGAAAGTGATGAGCAGATAAAACAATATACTCATTAAAGGGAGAGTTATGAGAACGAGGCATTCATTTTCCACCACCCTCCTATAAAAACGATCTGAATTTGAGCCTGATGTGCAGCCTTTCTGCTGCTGCTCTGCAGCCGGTCTGCGTGCCTGAGCACCCCCATCCCAGCTCCCTGCCTGATCCCGGGGAACCCGCCTCGGGTGGCGGGGGGCGCCCCCAGCCCCAGGAGCAGGGGGTGCCAGGAGCAGCTGCGGGGGGCTCAACCCCACGGGGGCCATCCTCATGCCCACGCAGCAGCACCCCAAGCACAAGGCAGCGGAGCAGTGGGGCCCTGCTGGTGCTTTCTGAGAAATGGAGGGACTGCTCCTCTCCTCAGCCAAGCCTCAGTAGAAAATACAGAGCGAATCGCACCCACCAATGATTTTCCTGTAAAAAAATGAAATGGAACTGAAGTTGACTTAGGATATAGATCTCTATCCTCTCAGTCATTTTTGTGCTATTTTTTCATAAACTTGGCTGCTTCTCGTTTGCCCTCTAATAATTCTCTGAAGGCTCATTTCCCCTGTATAACTCTGTGTAAACACAAAGTTGAGAAAAGGGTATTTAGACTCATCCTTCAGGAATGCTGTTTTTGAGAAAATGCTTGTTTACCTATGTCAGTAATTTTCAAAAATATAATGTGCATTGGAAGATCAAAGATAATTACATGTGAAAACTCCAGCATTTCAATCAGGTCGAAACTCCGGCAGAATTGCATTTTTAACACCACTTCATGCAGGCTTACTTTATAGCATGAAAACAATGAAAACATAAGATATCAGCCTGCTCTAACAATAGAAGGATTAGTACAGACCACATTGAATGTATGATGGCGTCGGTCCTTTAAGACATTATTCTTCATGAGTGAGGAGGGACCTGATAATTCATATTATTAGGTCTTCCCTCATGAGTAAAGATAAATGTCATCAAAGGTAGGAGCCATTATGTATTCTATACAGTGCAAGTCACCTCGCTACAATTTTTTCTCAGGGTATTTTTTAATTATTTTATTTATTTTTTTATGCAAAGGGGAAAATATTTGTAGAAGCTCATGCAGATTCTTTCTTAATATATTTTTTGAGGCTACAGAAGAATAAGTCGTTGATGATATGCTTGGAACACATCGCATTCCTCTGTTTTTATCCTAATTCACAGAAATGGACAGACTTAAAAAGCAAATCACAGCTCTGGTTCCTGCATACCAAAACTGCATCAGCCTCGTGTGAATGCAGAGCAGGTGGCAGGGCAGAAGCTGATGCCCCAGGTGCCACCAAGGCAGTGGCCGTGCTGGCAGAGGCTGCCCGACTGCACTTCCAACACCCCCAGTGCCCTTAGCAGCCTTTCAGAGCTGCCCAGCACACAGATTTTGAGTTGTTAAATATATCCTAATTGTACAGTCAGTTTGAATTACTGAATTTGCTCAAGCGCCTTATTGATTATGGGTACCAATGAATTGCGCCAATAATTCTGTGCTACTCCCGCTGCTATGAGCATGTCAGATGAAAACTGTGCTTTCCATTTAAAAAAGTAGTGGCAACACCACAGTGAAAATAAATTAATTCATTCTAAAAATTAAGTAAAGGAAAGAGATTAGAAAATCTAACCTCTAAGGACTCAAAATTTACCAAGCCCATGTGGAAGAATTCCAAAACCAAACCCTCTGAAAAACATTATGAAATTTTAACCCAATTTTCCTGAGCAGCTGATTCATGGAGGCTGATACCAAATACTTGGGCACTGGAACAGGCTCCCCAGGGCAGTGGTCACTGCACTGAGCCTGCTGGAATTCAAGAAGCATTTGGACAATGTTCTCAGACACATGATATTATTATTATTATTATTATTATTATTATTATTATTATTATTATTATTAGTGGTGGTGGTCCTTTGGGGACCCAGGATCTGGATTCAATGATCCTTGTGGGTCCCTTCCAACTCGGGGTATTCTGTGATCTCCCCGACCCTGGGCCAGTTCCACTGCCGCTGGGAGGTCCAGGCTGTCCCTTCCCACGCCAAGCAGGCTCCCTGTGCCATGTCCCCGTGTGGTGGCGGAAGGGACACGTGGCGCTGAGCATCCCATGCAGTGTGCCGGAGGCTGAGGTGCGCTCGCTCCCGGCAGGTTTGGAGGCTCCTCGACGCTTCTCCGTTAGGGTGAGAAAGCCAAGGCATAATGCAGAATAAAACGCATTCAGCTCCTTCGAGGGTGACCCCGAGCAGGAGGAGAGCACACGCCTGGACGTGGTTTGCTGAGCATTGTCTGCCTGTACTGCATCGCTGTGCGCTCGGGTCTGTGCAGGACTCTGCCAGCCACCCTCCGCTTGTGCTCCCGCGGGTCCTTTAGAGGGAAAACATTTGTCCCTCAGTCCAGAGACTGCCAAAGTGCTTCAGACATTTCAGCTCAGTATTAACGAATGTTCCTGAAGAGTAGGGCCAGCCTCATCACAGCGCTGGGTGCGGGGTGGGAGCGGTCTGTGCTGGCGAAGGAGGCAGAGCACAAAGCCCCGCGCTTTCTGAGGGCACTCTGGGGAAAAGCATGCACCATGAGAGCCCTCTCCTGCTCTCAGTGCACTTTTCTCCAGATCACGGTGGTCATAGTGAGGGACAGAGACCCCGCACACACCATTTACATGGGTTAGGGCATCGCAGTGGCAAGACAGTCCCTAAATCCTCTGGCTGGAGGCTGGGCCTGAGGCAATTCATCAGGGAGGCAGGCAAGGACACGTGCCCACGCCTTCAGCAAACAGGAATATGCACGTACACACAAGGGCAATTACTTTGTGCGAATGTGACAAGGGAAAATTGAACGTAAAGTCTGCTGTAAACAGCCAATAAATCTTGCTTTCTGCGGCGTGTCTTCCGCCTGGCCAGGGGGAGCCCCTGGTGCTCCGAACCCCCCGTGTGGGGTCTGGGGCCGGAGTGGGGCTGGTGTGTGCCCCCTGCCCGCAGCAGCCTGTCCCTCGGGCAGCTCAGCACCCAGTGGCCCTGGGGGTGCCGGTGACCCCAACCACAGCAGCACCTCCCGGGGCGCTGGGGGACGGCGCAGCCACAGCCGGGGCCGGGGAGGAAAGTTTGTAAAGAAAGTACTGAACACAGACTTCCCGTGGTATCAGAAGGAAAATTTATGCATCGCCTTTGAGTTCAACTTCTCCATTAAAGCTTTTTCCCTATAATCTAGGGAGTTCTTATCTTGGTGACTTATGATGTTATGGAGGGGCTCATGCATGGAAAATGTCAATAGAAATAGTAACTCTAGAAGGGAAGGGCCTCCTAATTAGTCCCCATTTAGATTTTATGATGGCTTTGAGATCTGCTCATCCTGACAGTGCGCACTCTGGTTACATATTGTTCTAGCCTGAGGGAACCATAGGAAAATCCAGATTTATTGTACCTATCATACCAGCATATTTCATTTGCCATTATGAGCAGCCATCTCGCAATGATGCAGGAGTATTTATTACAGATTAAATTGTAGGACCTGGATGGTTTAGTGAGGTTCTTGAGGTATCATTTATGTCATTAACTGGCTCATTATCAGATCTGCAAATCTCAATTCCTTTTTCTGTGCCTTCTGTTTCAGAGCCGGGGCCGGGGGTGCGCGTGTGCATGCGTGTGCAGGTGTGTGTTTGTCACGCGTGTGCGGGGCCTGGGGCAGGGCCAGGCACAGCCACGCGCCCGTGCGGGGCCATGCCCAGGAGCTGGGGTGGCTGCGGGCGAGTTGCAGCACTCCACGGCTGCACATGCAGCCACCAGGGCACAAATCCGTTGTGAGCGAGGGCTGGTGTTCCAGCCGGCCCTCTCCCGTGTGTTCCTTCACTGATTCCTCTCCATTAAACTGCGACTTCAAAGTGAAAAGCTGAGAAAGGTGGTGGTAGGAGAGGAGGTAATTTAACTCTAATTATTTAACAAGTCTATTGCAAGCGTAAGCTTATTACCGGTTGCAAAGGAATATGCTGGATTTTTTTTTCTCTCTCTCTTTTATGCTTTATCTCTGTTTGGAGAATTATTTGAAGAGGTTCAATCCAGTCCTGATTGTTGTTGTTAAAGCAGAAAGAGAGCGGGGTGCTCAGACCTTTGCTCAGCTCCCAGACTTTCCAGAAAACTCACTGGGAGAAAGGAGCTTACCGACACTGCCTCTACTCTTCGATTTAGTGATATTATTTGAATTTATTGTTCGATTCAACTTGTGTGTCCCTCCTTGTTGGTATTTGCCCTATTTACTCTCTGATATTGCTTTTTCATAAAACCAGGGAATGGCATTTAAGTTGTTGTGTTCTTTGGTATTAAAACACACTTCAGACAAGCGCAGGAGGACACCCAGGATTGCTGGGTTCAGGTCACAGACTACAGAGGAAAGCGTGCCATTGTTGGGTTGTGGAGATTAATTAATTCATTTGATGGCTAATATTTGCAGGGAAACTAAAGCTTTGGAAGCTGGTAATAATGCATAAGAAATACAATCTCTTATCTCCCATCACTTTGCAAGCAAAAGGGAGTTAAAAGATTCCTGAATGTGTTTGCATTAGTTGATTGCACCTGAAAGTTATTTTTGTAAAAGTAGTAATTTTTTGACTCTAAACTCATGGCATTAAAAGGATAAATACAGTCAATTACCTCCCAGTGATTGCTTACCAAAGGGATATTTCACATCTGCTTTTCTGATGACTTCGCAGCTCAGTACTGACAAGGTACATGTTATGAGTGGTGTAATTTAAATGTTTTGCTCTGACACAAAGAGAGGACCAGTTGTGGAAGGGAGACAAAAGCTAAGCTCAAGCACAATGAGAGTTTGGTGCAGATGTCTCCAAACTGGATGATTGACACTAAAACATTTTCTACACTGAAAGTCTGAACACAAAGGAAGCCACCACCTAGAAACCCCTCAGTTAAACTTGTTGCTTGCAACCTAGAGTTAATAAAACAGTGCTGAAAGGTCAGGTGGGAAGAGTTTCACTTCCTTCCTCCACACCAGGTAATTTAGAGGCTTCCTAACATCTTTGTCCTTATTATGCTGATTGGAGAGATCTTCCCCTACGAATGCCTTAAACTTTCACCTGTATATATTCTAACCTCTGAAGTCCATAATACATTTTGGGTCTCTGTGTAAAAATTTCTTTAACGGTTTGTAGGTATCTTGTAAAAGATCTATCTTGTCTGAAGTTAAATTGTGCAAACAGGGTTTAAAACAAAAGATGTGAGACTATTCCGAATGCACTTTTTTTACTTAAAAGAATCAGAATACCATATATATTAAAAATCTTTAAATGAGATGGTTTACTCTGTAACTGATAAGTGGCCCTTTTCTCTTTTTTATATTTATTCTTCATTTTCCTTTTTGAATCTAAAAAAGGGGCATTTAAAAACTAAAAAAAAAAAAAAAAAAGGAAAGGAAAGGACAAAAGGACTTAAGTGTTGTATATTTATCTTGTATCAGTCTTCTTATAACTGTATTCAGCACTCACACTATGTAAGGAAACCTTATATAAGAATGGTAAGAATGTAAATAAGAAGTGGTAATGTGTGTCTTCTTTTAAAGAATATTTTCTGTTCTGAACAGCTGCAATGCCATTAGATAATTTAGATATTTTGTATGCTTTAAAACTACAACTACATCAGCAAGGAGAGCATCTGTAAATACAAATGGTGTGAATATTGCTTAGCTATTCCCTTTATTCCCTTGGTAGGTATTTTAAAATGAAAATGGATTGTAATTATTAGGAAAAAAAAAATCCCTTACCTGAGTTGATAGCCAATTACTGAGAACTTAGTGCTAAATGAGTCGTCTCTCGCAGCCTGTATACTATAGGTACCCTTGAATAAATACAAATCTGTAATGCTATAAATAGGCTCCTTGAAATAAGAGTCTTATCTGAGCCTGCTTTGTAATGCTGCTCTCACCAAGCTCTGGCTTTGCAGCATAATCTTAATATTGAGCTTGCTCTTTAATCTCCATTCTTTTTTAGGTTAGTCTAGACTGTTCCTGGAGCTGTAGCACTCGCTGGGTTGCCGTAGGAACAAGGAATTCAAGTAAATATGCTCACGGAAAAAAATGTCTACTAATTAAATGTGGATAGCATTGATAAGTTGCCAGATCTGGGAGAATGAAGACCACAATGTCCTTTGATGTAATTCATTAGAAAATATGTATATATATATATATATACACACATAGATATATATGAGACATGTACAAGACTTATATAAGATACACATCTTTGTGGGGAGGGCTACATACGTTGAAGACGGAGGCAACATTTTTATATAGAAGTGACACTTTATACGATTTTGTTCCTTTCAAGGCTGTAAATTCTGTAATCCTGTGCGTATTTCCTTTTATTGCATTTACATGGCAGATAAAGACATTTGGCTCACTGCTGCGAGGGCTGGAAGCCCGGATTAATTCCTCACCAAACCTGAGCCCTGTGGCAGGACGATCCTTCCTGGTGTGTCGGGGGAGGAGGCCCCTGGCCCTGGAGGCCAAAGGTGACCCCCCCCGAACGCACATCTCCTCGGGGAGGTGCAGGAGAGACCCCCCTGCGGGGCACAGCGGGGTGCAGGATGGCCAAAGGGGTACCGGCACGGAGCTCACGCCCCCCCTGTGTATCAGCTGGAGGATGGACAGGCAGGCTTCGCTCTTATTCCATGTTTTGGCTTTGCCTCTCTCCACAGCACTGCGTGCCTCCACTTACTGTGCGTAAGAACAGGATGATAAAACTTCTGCTCTCCTCACTTTCTCTTTGTTTCCTACCTAGTTGATTCCTTTCTTCTCAGGAACGGGTCGCTTAATCTTGTGCACATAAATCTAACCCAGCCAGAGCCGAACTTGTCAGGGCTGCAAGGGCTGGTTGCTCGGGGATGCTACAAAAATCCAAATTTTTCCAACTATGCTATTCTGGAAGGAAATTCTTAAAAGGTAAATTGAAATGTTCTTGGTTGAATGCAACTGAGCGTGTGCCTAAATAAGCACATAAATGAACAGGTTACAAAAATAAAACATTTTTCTCTCTTTAAGGAATTCCAGCTGCACCAGGGGCCAGGAGGGTGCCTAACGTGTAAATAGGTACAGGATCAGGCCCTAAGATTTCTTGCCTCTTTCAGCTACGGTCTTTACCCTCTGCCCGTCTGCGTGTCAGGCCCAGCCTGGCCTTTCAGTGCCTGGAAGCCACAGGCAGCGGTGGGCACCAGGGTGCAACTTGCCATTAATTGTTCCTCTCCCCATTGCTGGCACTGCGTGAGATGCAGATGAGAGGTGGCAGATCACTGTTGTGATGGAGAAGCATCTGGAAGAAAGACAACCTGATCTCTGTGCCCCCGACCATTTACAATTTATATGTCCTTGTCAGGTAGGGAGTTTGATGACTCTAATGTCATGTTTGTCCTTCACCCTGAGAAAATCTCCTTTTAAAGATCACCAGCCCATCTCTATTGACAGTAACCGTGCAGGTCATGATATTAACATGTGTTGGATTTTTCCAAAATACTGATCGTCTTTACCCGTAAAGAAAAAGGGAAAAATAAGAGCCCGTGATTCACGAGGCAGCCGGGACTCGGGCCAGGCGCAGCCTCACGTGGTGGCAGCACCAGCCCCTCCTGCCGAAGCTGGAGGTGCTCCCCGGGGCGAAGCAGGGCACGGCACCTCGGCTCTGCTCCTCTTCTGGGAGTGGCTCTCTGAAGTGAGGGTAGCTGCCTGTCCTGGCAGGAGTCCTGGCATTCCCATTGCAGGACTGATGAATCCTGCCCTCCTAGCTCTCAGAAAGCTACACCGTGTTAAAGAGACAATGTGAGGACAACAGAAAGCCTGTGTTTTGTTGTATTGTCTCCCTTTCCTCCCTCGTGTTCAGGGCCAGGTAGGATCAGGTCCAACAGCAAGGAGCACACTAATTCCTGCATTTTTCCTGCCTGGGGGAGGCCTGTCTGCAGCACGGAGGGGCTCAGTGCCGCAGCCAGGGATGGAGTTGGAAGCTGCTCTGACTGCCAGAACGCAGGGCAGCAGCCAACCTCCTGCCCCCGTCATGCCCCCGCCTGGTGCTGGCACTGCTGCCCGTGTGCTGCTCCTGTTGTGTCATCAAATCGTGTGTTTTTTCAGAAAGGCCACAACCAAGCACCGTATGGGCCATGAAATCCAGCATTTCACAGGACACGTCCAATGCCCCTCTGCTTCAGCCAGTCTTTGCTGTCGGTGTGGTTGCAGCACGCAGAAGTCGTGCCTCTTCCCTGAGAATTTCAGGGAAGCAGGTGCTGGGACCACGTGGAGCCGCTTCTCATTTCTAAACCACTTCCAAACAGAGAAGTCAGAAACTCCCACAGTCAGAAATTAGCTGAGAATAGACTTATTGTGTCCACTTTCCTGCTATCCTTGCCCATGCAGGTTTGTTCTCTCCAGAGATCAAACAAGTGCCCCATTCAGCACAGTTTCAGCTATTCAGGTGATGCAGCTTCCACCACGTCCTGTGGGAGACCACTAGGAATGCTCCACAAGACAAAGGTGTCTTTTGAATTTCAGCCCGCTGTTTTTTGTTGCTCGACTCCATCTCCTGGTGTTCACTTGTCTTTGAACCACTCCGTGGTTGCCTGTCGTGGTACCTCTGCCTTCCCACACTGCTGTCATCGGGCTGGATGCAGCGGAGCTGCTGGCAGTGGAGCTGCACCCAAAGCAGCTCTCCTCCTGCTCCTGCCTGCAGGGTTGGTCGCCTGTGGGGTCAGTCACCCTGTGCTCAAGGTCCCCAGGGACCTCCCAGCTCCCCTCAGCCCCTGATGTCATTTGACCGTCTGTATCTTAAGCATCAAGCACCTGTCTACCAGGTGGTTTTGTAGCATGACCTGCGTGAGGAGCGTTGCACACTGGATGCTGCGGCAGTGGCGATCCACTGCTGCTTTTCCAAGCTCCGCTCTCCCCTGCCTGGCACAGGGGTTTGCTGTCAGCCGCACTCCAACCCTCACTGGGTGCTTTGTGAGGGTGATGGCCATGCTCACGGGGGCTCGCAGGGAGCAGGTTGCTTCCTCACCCAGCGCACCGCAATTACAGAGGCTAATTGAGGGCATGCCTGCAGCAGCGGGAGGCACAGGCACAGCGCAGGCAGCAGCAGGGCTCGGTGCGGGGCTGGTGAAGCAGAGGCAGCACCACTGGGCTCCTGAGCCCTGCCGCTGGCTCCCCAGCACCCTGCCCAGCACAAGGGCAAAGGCATCCTCAAACCAGGCACCGTGGTGGTGCCCGGCCCCGATTCCCCCCACTGACATTCACTGCAGGAGCACTTGGAAGCACAGGGCTGGGTCTCAGCCACTGGGACAGACACAGGTCTTTGTGGGCATGCACTCAGTAAAATACTGGCATGTGTTTGTATGTCAAGGTGTTGGAAACCGGAACAAGCACAGCACTTCTGAACCGACTCATTAATATGCAGTAAAATGTGCTTTTTCATCTCTGCAAGTTGCCTTCTCTGGCTAAGGGGTGGCAAAGCACGCACCACAACTGCGCAGAGCATACCAGCCTGGCCCCAAGCCTGGGGGCCACGCAGCGATCCTGGATGCACCTTGCAGCCAGAAACCTCTCACTGCCAAGGCCTGGTCACCACAGGGTGTGTTGTCTCAAGAAGGAAAAACCAGAGGTATTGCAGAGCCTAGGAATTTGGCCAGGCTGCACTGCTCAGCTGCCACTCCTGCTGTCGGATGTTTGCGTTTTGTAGTTCCATCTTTACTCCTTGGAGAGCCTTGGAAAAGGGAGCCCAGTACAAAACGTCTTCTGATACTGAATCTCAAATGCTTACACAAACTATGTTCATCCCCCTTTTGTGTTGTTTTCCAGCGATCTCAAGTCAGAGGAAAATATTGTCACAATGCTCATTTCAGAGGAGGCTATGGATCTGAGATTCTCACGTACTTATTTCAGCCAGAATGCTTATGCACATCCTATAAGAGAAGAGAAATAGTGATACAAGATTTTGACAACTGCAATTCAACAAGCCCATAAAATTAAGAAGCTAAAAAAAAAAACACAATTAAGATTTGTAAGAAGTCAAAAGAAATTTGGCAGAGAGAAAGACAAGATACGTCTTTAACAAAGGCTACTCACCACCAGCAACCCGTTCAGTGCTGTTGTGTCTTTCAGCGCATGAGTTGAGCAGCTCTGTGGTGGGGTTCCCATCATTAGACACTGAAAATTGGACATTTGGGGTAAACCATCCACAGTCAGAGCCGGGAGAGCAATTCCACAGCATCATAAGTGCCTCTGTGCTGAAGGAGGACCCCAGGATGCCCTCGTGATGCCAGTGCTGTCCTGATGGACGAGCTCATGGCAGCTGGGCAGCTCACAGCAGGGTGAGACTGGGAAAAACACCGTGGGCATCAATAAATACCCCAGGCCCCGTAGCAGGCAGCCGTGCAAGGGAGCAGGATGAGGCCAGGGATGTAGCCCCCACAGGGCTGTGTGGAGGGCTGGCTGGTCACGCACCCCTGCCCCATCCTGGTGGGGTGCTGGCGTCCAGGGGCTGCCCTCGCCCTACCGGTAGGTTTGCTGAAGAGGTGAGAGGAGAGGACGTTTGTCTGGGAATTTATGAATGTAATCAACAACGGGTTTTGCTCAGGTGCTTACCTTACGGAGGCAGTGATTTTGTGGAGCAGGAACATATACAAGTACATGCAATTCAACATACGAAAATTCAACCTTAAAAAAAAAATTTAAAAAAGGAAAATTCAAAGTAATTACAAGGGCGCCTGATCTTGCAGTTCTGCCTGTCTGACAGGCAGTGGGCATTTTGCTGTGTTTTCGTAGACTGGGATGAAGGTTCGGTATTGCTTCCATGGGGGTGCAGTCTTTATCCAGGGCACACATGTAACTGCCATTAATTTAAAGGGAATTATGTGAATTGTGCAGCAAGAGTTGACTATACTCCTGAGTATTGCTGTTATTATGTTTACCATCAATATTCATGAAGTCTTCTTAAAAAAAAAAAAAAAAAGAAAGAAAGAAAAGCAGCAGCAGGGAAATTTTGCTCTAAAATACTGAACTGTGGTATCTTCTGGAAGCACTTGCAGAAGCAGCATTTTTTCACAATATATTTTCACAAAGTATTTCTCAGTGTTGCTCTGAGTTATGAGGACAGTTATAGAAAACAGCAAATTGTCGTGATATCACCCACCATCATGGCTATGTTTGGGCTCTTAAGGAAATCAGTCGGCCTCAATTAATAATTTGCTTTGGAGTTTTCCAGCCTAGGTGACGCCCATGCACAAGTAACTTTTGAACAAAGACTCATACAATAGCCTGTTTCTGGTTTGCGCTATGCTTATGTGTTTGGATGCTCCAACACCGTCTGTACAGAATGCCAAATGACAAAATTCTGTTTTCCTTCTGTTACTGCTGTAAAAGTATGCCATCCTTTGTATGCATCGCAGCATTACCCATTGCCAGCCCCACACGCTGCGGTGTTATTTGCACAGCCAGCTGTGTGCGTCCCATGCACCCGCAGGGACCGCAGCGGGGTGCTTGGGGTGCTTGGCCACGGGGTGCTTGGTGTGCCCGGTCCTGGGGCCGGGTGGGGGCCATGCCACCCAGCACCCCGAGCCTGCTCAGCACCCCGAGCCTGCCCAGCACCCCGAGCTTGCCCCACCAGCGAGGGAGGAGAGGCGAAGTGGGCCCGCGCCTTCTGTCGCTGCCTGCAGCCGTGGCCCCGCAGCAGCCTGCCAACAGGGCACTGCTCTGCCAGTTGTAAATTTTAATTGGCCATCTGGGGAAAGCACAAACCACTGACTAGAGATTAATCAGTAAATTAACCCAGGCATAATACGCATTTCCCAGCGGGGCCTGGGCTGCTCCAGGCTGGGGCGGAGCAGGCGGGGATGCGGCAGGACGTGCGCAGGGATGCTGTTATTGCTTACCGCCGCGCCGCCGAACATCTTCTCTGTGTCCCGAAATTCCCTTCAGGGTGACCTTGATGGTGCCCCTGATTGTATGGCAGTTGCAGAGAGGTTTCTTGTAAGTGCTCAACACAGATGGCACAGGTACCGCTGCCGCCAGAGAAGCGTTGATGAATCAGTGAATGTGACAACTTTTCTCTGGTGAGCTGTTCGCTCCGTTTGCTGAAGTGCCTACGGAAAGAAACAACCGTGTGCCTGCAGCCCTACCGGCGGGCAAACCACAGGAGAGCCAAGTTTGTTTAGCCAGTATCCAGCCCTCAACACATGTTTGGGGATAAACGAGCTCCACCGGCACCGTGGAGGTCAAGCTTTCCCTTTTAGGCTGTTAGGAAAGCCAAACACCCGTGGTTTATTATTTCGAGGAACGATGCTGTGCACAGCAGGGACATCGCCTCTGGCTGTGCCCCGCTGCCAGCCTGGGCTGCAGGAGCCTGTCCGGCTGCGGATCGGGCACCTTTCACCACAGCGCTTCCCTCTGTGCCCTTGGGCTTGTCCCCTTGCTGTGGGCGGCACCGCAGCTTTCCTGCCCTCGCCATGGCCTGCGTGCGACCCTGGACCTGTCCCCTCTGGCGGCAGGCAGGACACTGTTCCTGCACCACCTAACGGCATTGCACGTTTCTGTAACCACATTCCCTGTCCCTTTCCCAGGCATACAGCACAGAAATGGTTTCTGTTGGAATGTCTGGATTCAGACTGGGGAGGGGGAGGGAGGGGGAGAGAATTCCCCCCTGAGCCCCTGGAGAACAAACTTCCTCACCACTCATCCCATGTCCTCAGCTCTGCCTGCCTCAGAGCTGTGCAGCAAGCCTCGTTTGCTAGTTAGCCTTCTCCTAGTTAGCAGTGACATCAGGCTTATCTTGATAGATATCCCGAACGATTGCATAAATGCAACTCGTGTCATCGGGTGACTTGCACTCGCTCACTCTGATTCTTATTTTTCCTGATGCAGGAAACTTTGCCAAGTCTGTAAAGTGCTTTGGGATGTTTGCAGAAAACAGCATCATGTTTGTAAGTCAGTACTAGCAGTATAAGTACATCTTCTCCCCTAGACATACTATTTTGGGCTGGAGTTTTGCTGCCTTTTATTAGTCCACAGGATTGACTGCTAGTCTCTGCCTGCTGCCATAAAGAATGAACTCTGCTTTTCTGATTTTAAAATTTCTCCTAATAAATTGTTCTTCAGTTGTGAATATATGGATGCACTGTTGTATCATGTCTGTGATTTTGCATTTTCCCCACTGTCTCTTCTGCCTGACATGATAATAAGCTATGTGTTAAGCCAGAAAAAAGCAATTTTCTCCTGAGGTTAATTTCTTTGGATTGCCCACCTGAAGTGGGGAGTTGCATATAAATTCTAATTTGTACTGAAGTGGAGGAGATGAAGTTAGTTTTTTGGCACAGACGATGCAGTGCAAATCCTTATTGACATACTGTGTGGTTTGCTCTGTCTCCTCGGCAATAGGCTTCAGGTGCGGGCACCAGCCTGCCTCGGCTGCAGCGAGGGGTGCAGGCAGCGTGCAGGGGGCTGCGGGGTACGGGGGGAGCGCGGCAGTGCCGGGGTCTGGGTGGGCTCCGTGCCCACGCCGCCAGGCACACCGCCTGCCCGCGGCCGGTCCCAGCGCTGCCTCACCGAGGCCGTCCTGCTGATGCTGTACCCAAAGGCCAGAGATTTCCACTCCGCTTTACTCAGTGCAGCCATGCACCTTCAGCATCCCTCAGTGCTTCACAAAGAGAGGAAAACTGCTTTTTTTTCTGTGTTGCAATTAATATGTAAAACTCCTAATTAATGATGGGTCCACAGCAGAATGCATAAGTAATGCTTTTGTATTTGATAACAGGGTATATCTGAGGGGCTCTACACCTAATTATCACATAGCAATTTCCTTAAGGGGCGGGCAGCCCTCATGTCCCAACAGCACCCAATAGCGGTACTCAGCTACATGGAAAAATTCTCTTGAAAGACAAGGGGAAATGACTGGGGCGGATGATAAACGTTCACAGTTACTGAGAAAAGAAAAGGGTTAGTGACCAAAGAACATACTGTTCCTGTTGTTCTTGACAGGGGAAGAGCCTGCCCTTTCTCAACGCTGACCTCAGCGAGGCCCACGTGTAAGGATGAGGGGTTTTGATGGAACAATATTGATGCTTAATAATTGTAATTGTTGAAGTCTGTCCACCTGCAGCAGCATCTCTGCCTTCCCGGCGCCCCAGAGACACGCCGGCCTATTGAGCTGGAGAAAATGCCTGAAGTTAGTGCCTGATTCAACCAATGCAGGTGAAAGAAAGAGGAAGAAGGAGAGCGCTGGAGGTTCAGGACTTGGCTAAGCACAGCTCGGGTGGATGCGGCCCTCCTGGCACAGGCTTTGGTGCTTCATGCTGCTGCTTGCTGCAGGAGCAGTCTGTCAGGGGGGAGCTGGGGGAGAAAAAGTTTGTGCATCAGGGAGCAGGCGGACAGGAGTGTTCCTACTAGAAGTGACTGTGGAAAACATATGGTTTAATTCAATGTGAGAGACTTTGTAGATCATAATTGAGTAGGTAATTGGGAGAGGATGATAATTGTTTATGAGAAGGAGGGATTTGCTAATTATTCAGAGCTGCTTTAAAAGACTCGCAGGCCCAGGCTTGGCAGCTCCCCACCTGCCAGCACAGCACAGCCACACGCGGGACAGCAGCGCCTCGCCACGCTCCCTTCCTTGTGGTGGAGCAGCCACGAGGAGCGACACGGCACAACACGACACGACATGAAACCACATGGCACGACACGGCACGGCATGACATGACACGACACGACACGACAGGCCTGGCCGGTCTGACACAGAAGGCACTGCGAAGGCGCCACCGGGTTTTTTTTGCAGTGGGAGGCGCAGGGCACGCACCCACGAGCACATCAGCACCGCGCCTTGTGCAATTAGGTTTGTTTCTTTGACGCTGAAGAATGAACGCCAGTATCAATTATTTAAAATTCTGGACTGTCAAAATATATGTGAATAAACAAACCTGAGCAGGCAAACAGCACTCACGTATACCAAATATTTCTTCTCTTCAGTATGCCTCTCCAGAAAAGCCTGAACGTGTATCTAAAATAATTAGATTTTGTTCAGTAATCAAACTCAATCAGACGGATTCTCTGTGAACTGCTTTTATGCCCGCGATGAGGAATGTGTGTCGTTCTCTGCACATTTGCATATTTTTCCATAAACCTAAAATCAATCAGTTCTGAAGAGTTATGATAATATAAAGAATCTGAGGCAATTACATGTCTTTTAAACAGGGATTCAAAATGCGTTTCACTGACAGTGTTCATGCAGTAAAATCGTCAAAACTCCCTTAACCCTTGTCGCGGCAGCTCGGCGACAGCGTGGCAGCAGGGCTGGGCCCCCTCAGCCCCCGTTAGGCTCGTGAACACCCCCGGCACGGCCCGGGGCTGCTGCTGCCCTCGCCCCGGTGCTGCAGCTCTGGGGACGTGTCCGCACCTCCCGGCAGGTGCGAGGCGATGGATGGAGCGAGGAGAGGGAGCACAGCATCAGGCTCGTCCCTGGGCCTCCCCGCCCCGAGCCTCGGCGGAACAAAGTCCTGCATCCGCACAGCGAGAGGCGGTGGTGCCAGGGGACCCGTCCCAGGGGCAGAAAGGCAAATTAGCAGCACCATGCTTTCCTCAGCGATTATGCCAAATATCACATCAGCCACCATATGGGCTCGAGCATGGATTTCTCGGGGATTTCATTTTCATAAACAGGAAGGAATTATGCAAAGTGCTATGGGTTGGGTTTAGAAATGTTTTCGTAAAACTTCCATTTGATGGAAATGACTTTTTAATGATTTTTCTCCGTGGTTATGCCTGGCCACCACAGACTTCTGCCTGTTTACCCAGTAGTTCTGACTTCTCCTTTTGAGAGCCTGAGCCCTGGGAGCAGGGCAGGCAGGGGGCTGTGGTGTGGAGAGAAAGGGAATGTCCCCAGGGAGCTGTGGTCACGCTCTGCATCGCTCCCGGAGCACCGAGCAGGCTGAAAGCATTTTGCTGGAACCGAAAGTTTCCTTTTTTTCATGTTCCATGTTGCAAAATAGCTCCTCTTTTTTTTTTTTTTTTTTTTTTTTTTTTTTTTTTTAAGTGCTAACTGCCATTATAAACTGAATTATTTTATCAATTATCAATGAAACTGTTCTCTGAGAATGAAATGTTTTATGGAACCAAACCACACATGTCATTGTGGAGATGCTGCACAAGTTTTCAGTTTGCATTCTTGTTTTAAATAATAAGGTATTATGTTTTATTTAGGGAGCTTCTCACACACACACACAAATAAAAATAGGTATTCCACTTTGCAAAAAAGACTAATAAGCATTTAGCCAGCTCAGTTCCTTTCAGCTGGAGTTTTAATGAGATATGCAGGATTCAGCACTGACTTCAGGAAAACAGAAGCATTAGATGTTGTCATCACACTGAAAAAAACAAGCCTGCTATCAGTCTCCTAGATGAAATGATGGAAAAGGTGCCACATTTCATACTGGCAAAGGTGAGAAGTCCTAAAATCAGTTCAAACCTGATCCAGAGGCTACTGTAACTGGAAGCACTTAGGAAAACCCCAAATGAGCAAGTTTCTGACTGCTTTTAAGTTCCCAGTCCTGTTTTTCCATCAGTTCTGAAGAAAAGATGAACCTCTTTCTCTCTCCCATCAGGAACTGATTCCTCATTCTCGTGTTTGACTTATCTGAAACACCCGCTCGGCAGTCCCATAAGATGGGTGGCAGTGGGGCTTCTTGATGCAATGCATCGTGGCTTTGGCTTAGACAAACTACACAGAGGAAAGTTGCTGATCATTCTGAGTCTTCCCTTGATTTAAAAAAAAAAAATGGAAAAATGATTCTTATATTTTTCTTGTGGTGACAGGCAGCACCTGAATTCAGTACTGGCTCATACAGAATATCTCCTTTTCACCTACGAAGTACACCTTGGCTGCAGAGCCCCCTAAATTTATAACTTGAAGTAAAGAACAATACTTTTTCCTGGTTACAGACTGCAATGCAACTTTTACAAACAGTCCTTGTTTTAGAAGTGGTGGATTGGGTTGACATCCATTAATAACTTTGGTGTTAATTGTTCTTTTTACAGTTTTTGAAGGTTTTGGCAGACAATTGTAGAGGATGAATTTGAGCTACATGGGTCACTGTAGTTTTTACTTTATACCACAGACAACACTTCTGAGATTTGTTAAGTGTACCAGGAAATTATTTAATGCAGACAAAGAACTCTTGGGTGATTTTTGGACCGGAGCTCTAGATTAAAGTGATTTTTACAGATTCATTCAAATTGGATATGTTTGCCTATTAATGGCAACTATGTCGGTAATGGATGGTGCAGCTCTCTGGAGTGTACAGAAGACCCCAGTGACCATCTCTGATGGGCAAGGGGAAGAGAGCATATTGCTGCCATTGCTTTCCATGCCCTATGGCTTCACAGCAGCAAAATTTATTTATTGCAAATCATTACAGAAATTATTCAATGCATACTTAAACCAGTTCAGGGCATGTTGGTTTTGTTTGCTTACACAGAGAAGACATCGATTCCATCCTTCTGTGCAAGAGGGACCTCACTCCCAGCGATGGTGTCACCAGCCTGCTGTTCCCTAAGGAACAGGAGGAACCATCCCCTTGTCACCTGCTGCACCGGGCAGCTGCTCCACGCCTTCTGTAATCAGCACATTGACAAGGAACCCCTCAGAAATTAAGAGAAAATCATCTAACAAGGAGTTACTCTTAAATAACATCTTTAAATACTTCAAATAACTTTTTTGTTACTTTAAATAACATTTTCTCCAAGATTAACACCAAAATTTATAAAGAAACCACATCCAGCCTAGTGGTGACAATTAAAATACAGCTGTCACTTCTTCATCTATAACATGTGTGCATAATGCACCTGATCTGAAAGACCTAAATATATCCAAGGAATACGCTCACTCAGGCAAAACAGGTGGAGAAAGAAGATATCTACAGTATGCCTGACAGGGAGGAAAGTATGTTTGCTCAGAATATATTGGAGACCCAGATTTGGAGGAGGGTCATGCTTGTGAAAATATTACCACTGTAATATTGCCAAGGTCACGTCTGACGACAGTTTTGGGCTGCGTGGGAGCTGGCACGTTAAATATGTGCAGGAGCAGTGCCCCTGGAGCACCCTCCCTCTCCACTGGTTCCCTCCCCGGTGGCTGCGAGCTGAGTCCCGCGGGCACAGCTCCCTCCTGGTGCCTCTTCCACCACCCTCCGGCCTCCAGTGCCAGCCCCAGGCAGAGGAGGAAGAGCGACGAGCTCCGTCTGGTTGGGCTGCTGATCCCGGCACCCACCGGTGCTGCTGCTGCGGGACGGGGCCGGGAGAAGCAGGAGAACGGTGAGAAGTGGTCGGCCCCAGTCTCGGTCAGGCTTGGGACCGAGCACAGCGGGCACTGCATCCCCTGGCAGATGGACATTTGTATTTATTCGTTCTGTCATCCTTCTGAAAGACAGAGAAATGCATGCTGCATGCTCGTCATTTGTTTCCCTACTGGATTACGTTTCACAAATATTTCTAGTGTCCTCTCCTCTTGCAAATGAGTAATGGGGGAAAGTAACTTTGGAAATGACATTGCAATGTAATCATCCATATTGTGTATTGTGGTTAAAATTGATTAAAATAATATTGAAGCTCCCCCAAGGGATTATGCAATTATAAGTCAAAGTCCCAAATGGAAAAGGTTTTTGAGATCTTGGCAGATGTCTTAATGAAAATGAAGCATTATAGTAATATATTAGTGCTATTTGTATATTATTGACAGCGAGATCACTAAACTGTATAAATTACTGTCCAGAAGAATGGCTGAATTGTTTTCCTTTCAGGAAATTTTTAATCAAATATAATTTCAGAAAAATAATTGTTTAATTTTGGCCTTAGCTTTTGATCCGCACATTGATGGATCAATTATTAAACTGAGTTTTAGCTACTCATTTGCTTTGAAACTTGACAGTTTAAATATTTGATTTTACACCCATTTTGTTTTATTACAAAATAAATTCTGTCGAATGCCATACACTATTACTTGTAGCCTTGCAATAAAATGCAGTAGAAGGCTCACAACTTTTGTTTGCCATAACAAAACTGTTCTTGTGGCACACCCTCTTTAATGGTTTTCAAGAAGGGATATCACCGAGCTGAAGGTGGGAATAATGAGTATTGAAGACACCCCTCTCCCCCTTTAGGAAAGCAGGTAATCATCCTTCACTCAGGGAATTTTGAACCCCTTGAAGTCTGCCTCATTAGGCATTCACTGAAAAGGGTGTAGGATTTTGTTGTTGTTTTCTTTTGCCCTGCACAAAGAAGCCTTATATAAATATCAGTAAGTGCAGTCAATTTAAATTAGCAGCTTTATTCCTATACAGGAATTTCTGTTTCAGTGGATAAGAAATAAACTGCTTGCCTGCAGCTGCACAATATTTTAGTCTCTAATTTTAAAAACACACTGTATTTGAACATCTTTTTTTAAACAGATACCAATTTTTATGAAGCACTACATGAGTTGCTGATGGATAAATCACCCAAGCATGGTTAAAGAGACCCTAATCTCCAGATGGTACCAGATCCATTTAATTGTATCCTCTGACCTCGTCTCACCTGAGCCTGCATTAAAATCATAATACAGTTCAAGTGTAAAAATGATATAGTGTTTATTCGTCCTGTTTATTGGGGGGCAAACACACAGTTAAATTCATATGTCGAAAATTAGTGTAGTCATTTGAAAAGGTTGAGTTAGATCAAACTGACTCTCAGCATTTTATTTGCCCTTTTTTATTTAAATGGCCATATCGCTATAGTTCGACATCTTTAAACGATGGAGGACGTGGGGAAGGAGGTGAGACAGGCTTCTGGGCATCGAGGAGGTGGGCTTGAGCATCAGCCACGGGGCCCTGGCTGAGAGGGAAGGGAACGGTCCATTTCATTTTTAATTTGCACAGTCCATAATGAGCAGGGACCACACACGGTAAACCCCTGGCAAATATATTAGTGCTTCAGAGTGCCCAAATCAGCCCTTCCCTCCGCAGGGCCCATTTTCCTTGCTCCAGCCTTCGGCCATGCTTCCTCCAGCCCATTGCCAGGCACCCTCCGGACACCCCCAACGCGACGCCTTCCCTCCCCACAACACTTTCCAGCCTGGGCCCCTGCCCTTGCCAGCACCCCACATCCCCCCTCGGAGCCCACATCCCCCGGGTGGGCACTGCCCCGGCCCCCGCAGTGCTCCCCTCCTCGGCAGCCGGCTGCCAGCCCTGCGGATAGGTGTTCGTGGCAGGTGACTGAGCTTTGCGGGCTCCTGATTACGGGAGTAATTAATTACCCATGCTCCTTCCATACTTATAAACACTAATGAAATTTCATCTGAAATGTAACTACTAACTTGTGCGTCGGCGTGGCGGCTCCTCTTCATCACACAGGGAACAACACGCGTGTCCGCGGCACCGCCCCGACGGAGGGCTGAGCACAGCCCCGAGTGGGGAGGAAGGGGAGGAAGGAAAGAAACACAGACAAATAAGCAGGGGAGACAAACCTGAATTATTGTGAATGTATTTACAGAGCCGGGTTTAGCAGTTTTACTGCAGATATACTAGATTATGGAGAGAATTGAATAATTTATCCAACAATTTTCACATAAGCAATATTATTAAAAATGAAGACATGAAAAAAGAGGTTAGTTATAGTGGAGAATATATATAGGCCATGAATAAATGTATTAGGCAGTAAGAATAGTGAATGTTTTAGTAGGTTTAGACTATATTAAAAAAAACTCTATTTGATTTTGAAGAAGTCCTAAAATATCTGCTGAGAAAAGAAAGCATAGCTTAGGATCCGGCTGCTGTGCTCAGGACTGTGCACACCACAGGCCTTACCCTGGCTTCCCTGGGACCAGAAGCAGGAGCAGGGGGAGGCAGGATGCATGCAGGAGCAGGAGCAGGAGGAGGCAGCCCTGCCTGCCTGCCTGCCAGCTCTGGGCACCTCTCTGTATGGGCGAGGAGAGCACGAGGGAGGGGCAGCGGGTTTGCAGGGAGCTGGTTGCAGGGACGACTCATTCAAATTTCAGAAACCTTGCGAGGTGCCATCCCACACAAGGGACGTGCTCCTCCTGCCACCCCACCATCAGCTCCTCCTCATTGTCACGACACGGCTGGGACCTGCAGCACCTCGCAGTGCGGACACAAGCCGGAGCTCCCCGGCACCGCAGGGCTGTGCGGGTGTCCCAAAGGAGCAGCAAGGACCGGCATGGCACGGCCGTGCTTGCTCCCCGAGCCTCACCCGGAGCGGCAGGGAGGAGATCTGGCCCAGCACAGAGGTTATCTAAATGGCAGAAGTCGTCCACGGTGCAGACACAGAAGTGTTTGTTTTGTTTTCTATTGAGTTCTGGTTTATCTCTTGTCCTTATGGTTATCTTTCCTCCCCCCTCTCATGCTTTGGCAGGGAAGCTGAATACTGATGAGACGTAAGCTGGTAAAGTCCCAAGCATTTCCAGGCAGTAGGTTTGGGAACAAGAGGCTAGTTGGACTAATGAGCCTGGAGGATTTTTGCCCCCAGACACGCGGGTTGGGGTACAACAATCACAGCCCATGCAGCAGCAGCCTGGTGCCGCAGGCGGCCGCCAGCAGAGGCTGGAGCCGTGGGCACGGGGACTGGGCACTGCCGCCACCACCCCACCTGCTGAGCCAGGGCTGGCACCAGGAAGGCAGGCATCCTCTCCTGTCCCCTGGGTCCCCCGCTGCCTCGCGGCCAGCACCCACCTCCTCCAGGAGCTCTAAATAACTGTCTGGGCGATGGTTAGGAAGCCCTGTCACGTACACAGAGAGAAAAAAAGCTCTGGGATTTTTACAATCCAATTTTTAGAATGATTTCCTTGAGAAACAGAAAGACTTGTATGTATATCTATACATGAGAGGGGGAATTTGGAGAGCAGCAGCACGTGGCTGTGAAGAGAGAGCTGCTGCTCCCTGAGCCCACCCACAGCAGGGGGGCCGAGCTCCCAGGCGGTGCCAGACAGGGACCTGTTTCTGGTAGCCAAGAGCCGTGGAAAGATGCTTTAGCTCACAGCTCCACCAGTATGAATGGGACTCACGTCTGTGTGCTGATGGTGTGGCTCAACACCATGCCACAGCTCCAAATGTCCGCAGAAAGCACTGCCCAGGAGCGTCCTGCACCACCACTGCTGGCCTGCACGCCGTGCCTGCAGAGCTGCTGTGCCTCGAGCTGTGCTGCTGCACTCGTTTCTGCAAAAATCCCAGGAGTGAAGCATCTCAAGCAGCCGTGCTTACTGCACGTCTAACTCCATTTGCCCTTGTGTAGTCTCCCATCAAAAATTGCTGCCCACGGTTAGAGCAGGGCACCTGGCACCTGGGTCTCGATGCCCCAGACATCTGAGATCACCGAGCATCCTCTTGTGGGGTTATGGAGTTGACTCTGGAGTGACGTTTGTCCTAAACACTGCTGAACGAAATTAAAAAAATCTGTGCATACATGCTTCCAGCACTGTGATCTACAAAAACACCCTCTCCCTTTCTGTCCTTTGTTTGTAGAGGAACCAACCCCAAAGCCCTTTCAGATACCCAGTTAGTGCGATTCACTAACAAAGCAGTCAGGGAAAATCTGAAATTGTAGACCTGATTTTGAAAGCTCAGGCTACTTGGGTTCTCTTGCTAGTTGTGTTTGTGTGCTTTTTCCAAGTAGTTTGCCCTCTAACCCCTCACACAGCGCCCTGCCCCTCCAGCTACTGCCCAGCCTCCGGGCACAGCAGCACGAGGCGCACCTGAAACACCTCGCCAGCCCTCTGCAGGACAGTGGAGCAGTGAGCTCCCTGATGGCAGAGGAGCAACTCTACCTAACGAGGAGACATCCTCTTCTCCCGCAGACACGTGCCCACCAGACTGCCACCAGGAAAAGCCTGAACATTCGCCTGGCTCCGTGCAGGATGTGTACAAAACAAAGCAAACCGAGCACAAGGCAGTGAGTCTCTCCCCACTGAGACTGATGCTGGACCAAGCCTAGTGTGGTGCCCAGCGCACCAGACGGCTGCTGATGGGGCTGGTGGGTGCCAGGGGTTACACAGCGGCCCTGTCCCATTTAATCCAGTCCCATGCCATCCTGTCCTATCCCATCGTGTCCCATCCTGTCCTGTCCCATCCCATCCTGTCCCGTCACGTCCCATCCAATCCCATCCTGTCCCTTGGGTTACCAAGGGGCTGGGGACATCCAGGTGTTCAGGACACACTGTGCACCTCCCAGCGTGGGGCTGAGGCTTCACCTTTCAGCTACAGGCAAGGAGCAGGCTTAGTTTTTAAACACTGAAGTTTAGGAAACAGAAATCAAAACACCACATCGTTAACAGTGACAAAAGTGTACACAGCAGCAGCGTGTGCCCCTTGCCATTCACAAAACATATGCTAATTGGAGGTAAATACCATCTATCCTTGACGAGACTCGCAAAGTCGGATCTGCCTTATAAATAGTAAAAAGTGCGCCCGCACAAAACCGCTGCTGACATCGCGGGTTTACAAACAGGCGGTGCAGATGGGGCAAACGCCAGGGATCCCCGGCCCAGCAGCACCCATCTTGCCGGGAAGACGGGCTCCTGTGCCAACAGCTGCGCTCCAAAATTGCTGCGACGCCTGCTTGATGGAGCCACACCAGCTGAAAGAAGCCAAATCAGTGAAAAAGCACTCAAAAATTCTGATATCTTGATACCGGAGTTATAGTACTTTGCATCAAGCCTATCGCCACTGCTCCTGTGACTCGGATAGGATGACTTTTTGGTCTAATGGCGCTCTTGTTCGGTGCTGCTTCTTCACATCTGGTCGCCAAAGAGTCACTCTGTCACCCTGCAGCCGGCTAATGAGATCCCCATTTAATTAATACCATAAGAATTTTAATTCTGACTGAATCAATTTAACGTGATGTGATTTTGTCAGCTCTATTCCCCAAGTAAAAGTGAGCCTGATGCTTATTACATACATCATTTCACGGGCTCTGCATTCCCTGCTGACTTAAACAATTCTAATTAAGACTAATTAAAGCATCATTTATGAAAGCGCTTGTGATAGCTATGCAAACATTCTGGGTGGGTATGCTTTGCATAATAATTATCCTAGTTAATATTAAGGCTAGGTCCTTGGCAATTAGGTCTTTGAAACAGAGAGTTATTCTGAATTTAGCCCTTTTCACTGTAAGCAATTAATAACAAAAAAAATAATGTGCTAAAATTATATAGTGACTTCATTAACCAAATAAATTTAGAAGTAGTGTTATTGTTTGCATTTTTAAGCTAAGCATAATTTTTAACTCAGGTGACAGTTATTAAAATAGAGGACTACAGTTTCCACAGCAGGTCTGGAGCGTTTGCTGCACCCTGCAGTGAGAAGCCGAGCGTGGGTAACATGTGGGCTGCGGAGGCGTTCCTGTCTGGCTATGACCCTATCCCCCCCTAGACCTCCTTGCCACCAAAGTGGTTGTGAAGCAGGTATTGGCTAAAACGCATAAAACTAAAAATTAGTTCGGTTTGGCTTTCCTGTTTTTCTAAGTCAGAGTTGAGAGATTTTCTGGTTCCTGCAACAGATCATGAAGTTTCACAGTAGAGGCAATTCAGCACGGGATGGATGGAAACGATGCTAAATCGGCTGCTGTGAGGTCTGTACCAGCCGGACAAACATGTCCTTGGCTGCTCCTCGGTTCCATAAAACCACACGGCTTTCCAGCCCTCATAAAACGATCCATCTGCGATCCCTGTGGACACAATGTTGTCTCCAGGCAGGGTGGTGCAGCGCTACGTGCGACACACAAAATATGCTAATTCTCTCTTTTTTCAGGTATGGGCAGAGAGTGGATGGAGTGTGTATAATGGTGTAAGGGGTTCTGCTCCATAAACAATCCCAGATTACAAAGTTGAGTCACTTTGACTCAAGAGTCTGATCTGGGCCATGCTTCAAATCACCCACTGAGGCGACGCTCTGGACTGAAGATCATGGAATAAAAGAGGGCTGGGGGGGGGGGGGGGGGGGGGGGGAGAACAGCTTTTATGCACTCACTTTGCAAGCATCTTGAGTGTTTCACAGCAGAAAAACATGAGCCAGTGGATCTGAGAAGCAAGTTTTTGTTTTCTATCAGACCCAGAGTCCGAAGGCTGCTCTCCTGCTCTTCTCCAGTGAATATTTGATACATTAAGAACTGTGTACAGCTTCAAGCACACTGTCCTTTTGCTGCGTGATAGCAAAGTTGTGCCTGGCCTATAACTTCAGCTATTAAAATCAAGGTGAGGTTTCGTACATCCAGCTGACTTCCGATGACAAGACCTCACGTGCCTCGTGGTTAGCTGGCCGCTGGATGAGACATCTCCCTGGGAAGCCCTGGAGAAGCAGGCATGCGCCCTGCATCCTCCAGTGGCAGCGTCCTGCAGCGAAGCCCGCAGCCAGCCCTGCTGCCACTGGCAGGGATGTCCTGGCACAGGGATGTCCTGGCACAGTGTTTGCGCAGCCCAAGTCTCCTGCTCGTTGCCGGCCGCCCTTGCCACACTGCATATCTCCATGCAGGGACAAAGTCTGCTGAATAGTCCCAATTTCTTTCCAAAATAGGAGCACAAAACTTTTCTCCGCCTCTCCTGCCCAGAGCCCCCCTACGCCGGGTGCAGCGGGCGCGAGGCTGGGCAGGGCGCGAGGCAGGAGCCGGTGCAGGTGCTGCCTGGAGAGAAAGGGAAGGAAACGCGATGGCGAAGTGCACGGGCAGGGCAACCCGAGTCTGACTACACACTGTATAAACAGAGGAGTATATCCATTTATGTTAATTTCGTCTGGTTAATTTTTAACAGCTTTTTGCTATATTAGCTTTCTAGGTTGTACTATATGACTTTCAGTATTATTGGATTGACAGGCAGCTGGTGCAATAATAAAACCACTATTCCCATATCTGCCAAGGGCTCAGAGAGGGATGAGTACAAGACAGATATCTACCCACTCACCATTTAACGTGTACCGTTTCTCACTGAACATGCAGATGGCATGGCGGTCCCAGATTTCATTTGAGTTAATCTAATCCCTCCACTGCTCCCACTAGAAAGGAGGGCATTAGCAGCCATATGTCAACCAGATTTGTCAGATTATTCATTACAATTAATTGCTGTTCTCACTTAAGGCCTTTAAGGCTGTGAATTGCTCTGAATTCTATTGCAAACACAAAATTATGAGTAAAAGACTTTAGCCCTGTCATTCAAATTTCACGCTGACCTTTATCAGCTTTTGGCTTTTCCATGGGTGCTGGGCTGAAAGCTTTCTAATTGGTGCTGCATTTCTTCCTCGCTACAGGTAAGCTGTCGGCCGGAGCAGGCGGTACGACCGGCAAGACAAGAGGAGAAACTCTCCAGTCCCAGCAGACAGGATTTAACTGCCAACTAATAATACATTAGGAGGGTAATGAAATGAGCCAGGTGTCATAATGACCCAATATACTAATTAAGCCTCTAAATACTGTAGCTTTTTAAGACATTCTCTGTCCTGGACGGACTTTTTGGAAGTGCATTTCTCTCCGCATCACTCCATCACCGACCTCTCTTCGGGTCGCTGTGGACGCTGGGGGTGTCACGGTCAGGAGGTGCGCGGGGACAGGCGCTGCGCCCTGGGGCTCTCTCCATGTGGAGGGGCGCGTGGGCTCCTGCGGAGCACAAGCTGAGCCCAGGATGGGTGGGAGAGAGCAGCACCCCAGGGCTTCTCCCAGCTCTCCTGGGTCCAAGTGGTCACCCTGCGGCACCATGGCACTTTCCTGCAGGAGCTGCATCCCCTGCGTCCTCATGGGAAGCAGCAGAAACGTAAGGTCTAGGGAAAAAACACTGTTTGCTGCTAAGAAATCTGTTCCTGTCAACACTTTGCTCTGTTACATCTGGAAAGATCAGCTGCAGTGATCTCTTCTTCTACCAGCATCCACATCTGTGAAAGCAGAGCTGAAAGCCAGAAAGGCAGGCATATGCTCTGAACCCACAGCCAGGCAGCAACTAAGGGTTGTGCCCATAGTTATTTCACAGCTGCACGGCTTTCAAAACCATGCAGGTAGTGGCATCACCTCTGCCATTTAATAGTCCTCTTGCTAGGTGAGCAAAATCCATCACTCTCCAGCTGAATGTCCCCTTGTGTGCAGCTCCACCAGCTTCTAACTTTTCTACAAGCCAAACCCTGCCTACCAAAGGGTGTGTGGTGCCTGCAATCTGACTTTTTATAGGTTGCAAGCCAGGCTGCAGGGCACAGCTGAAGTCGCCAGCCCCCCGCACTGGGCAGTGAGCGTGCTGGGAGGGCTGGTGGGGTGCAACCACAGGAGGCTGCAATGAACTGATTTTCCCGATGCTCTGTCCAAAGCTACCCTCACCACCACGAGTGCTGCCCTTGTTCTCGCAACCGAGGTTTTGGGCCTCACGCCTGCTAACCCTCCTCGGCTGCTGGTGTTGCTGGACAAGCCCTAGTGCCCTTGTGGGCTGAACGCTCGCAAAGTTTCTGCTTGTTTGCTTCACAAACGTAGCAAAACAATGGGGCACTTGTAGGAAATCTGCCCTGCGCTGCTGCCAGCACGGCTGCCTCAGGGAGAAACACGTTGCCATCTCACCCAGCACCTTGCAGGGGCTCTCATGCTCTTAGAACAGACATATATACACATAGACAGACAGGACAGACATATATACATATGTATACACACATTTATATATAGAGAGAGAGGCACATGCCTGTGCATGCATGCATATTATAAGCATATATATGTAATATGTATTAATGAATAATTAGTGAATAGATCACCTCATGATCTGTCAGTACTTTGAATGCCCATCAATTCTCGATCTGTCTGCAGCGGCTGGATTCACAGGCCATAGTCTCACATCCACTGCCAAAACCATCAACCCGAACAACGTCTGCTTATGGCGAACCTCGCCGAGGCCCAGAGCTCGCGATGCCCCGGGAACGCTCCCTCCCGTCCCCCTGTACAGCGCAGTGCCTGAGCCAGCCAAGTGCACGGCTTCTGCTGCCCGGGACATGGGGGCGGCACCGGGAGCTCCCCCGGGATGCCGCAAAGCCCCGCGGGGATTTCGGACCCGTCCGCATGGTGACTGCCTGCCCGCCGCAGCGCTGCCCACTGGGCGCCGTTATTAAGTGTACAATATCCCCGCACAGGGTGAGGGGAGAAATGATATAAATTTCATATACCTAACATGGTGTATAAACAGGCTAAATCCCTATACATTTTCAAACTTCAGCAGTCTAAAGGTTAAAGCCTGTCAGCTGGATTTCACAAATTCCAGGAAGGAATGGAGAAGTCACGCCAACTCTCATTGTATACCAGTGATCAACATCTCCTCATTACACTTCAATATTGTTGCCTCTAAAGGTCACCATTGCTGAACAATAATCACACAAAATCAAAACTGCAAACTTTATATATCATAGAGGTAGTAAATAGCTCGGAGGTTTATTTTCTGGTGCCTGAACAACATTCTGAGCCATTTATAAATTCTGGGTGCTGTGGCATGAACCAAACACATTCGCAGTGACTAACAAAAGCTTCAATTAAATCAATTTCCTGTAAAAAATATTCCAAATAATTTATTAGGTCAGTAGTGACTGGTCTAATCAAGCAATTGTTCCTTGGTAACTCTAATTTGCATAAATCAAAAAAGAAAAAAGAAAAAGAATTTTGATTATTAAAAAAAAAAACAAACACAACAGCTGATTTTTAACAAAACAATTTCCAGGTCAGATTCCTTAGATCGCTTTGTCCTCTATGCAAAGGGGAACCCAGATCTATCAGGAGGTTTCAGGGTATGCTGTAAATCACGTATCGCTCCATTATTTTCCTATTCACTGATTTTACTCACATCCATTTAGCCAGTCTGCCACCTCCTGAGGCACTGAGGCCAAATCCAGACTCTGACCGCCAGCTAAAAGGCAGGCTGCAGAGGGCGGCAATATTTACGAAAGAAAATATTGCGAGCATGTGATTTCCTCTCCACTTGGCTGCCTGCAGACCTGTGACGGCAGCGCGCTTCCTTTCCGTGCACAGCAGCAGGGAAGCCACCAAGCCACCGAGCCCAGGCAGCAGGGGGTCTGTGGCTGCCCACGGGGGACGCAGTGCCACGCAGGAGAGCGGGGCGGGTGCTGCCAGCGTGGGCACCATGGGGCCTGCACGGGGCACCAGGGGCCCTGAAATGCCTTTGCTTGAGAACAGCAGTAAACGAGATTCCTCAGCGCTAATTGTTAAATCCTTTGCTTATGTCGTATCCATTTGCTGCTATTCCCACAGGCAGTGCTCTGCCTTACCAGAGTGCACAGCATTTGAGCACCTTGCTGTCTTACAGCCCAGGAACCAGGTGTGCAGAAGTGTCACTGCATCAATCGTGCAGCACACCCACGCGAGTGGTGTCCTCGGCGACACTGCTGACACGGGCTGGGTCCCTGCCTGTGCAGCACGCGGAGCTGTCCCCTCGCCCCTCGCTCAGCAAATGGTGCCAAACTTGTGCCAGCTGAAGGGAGAGCCAAAACTTTAGATCTGGGATGGCCACTTTTCCAAACCAAGGTTAAGGAGGATGGCAAAATTTGCGTTGAAAAGAGATCCCACTATGTACAGAGAAATGAGCATTTTTGTAGGAGGATTTGTAGGAGGATTCATGGAAGAAGGAAAGCTTCCAACCACAAGAATTATTTGAAGCCAGCTGTCAAAATCAGCCCAGGGCAAATATGAAAAAGGAGAAAATATAAACCAAAAGATTTCAGCTATTGGATTAATGTACTTTTTAACGGACCATGTAACTTGAAAGACTTTTTCTTGGTCAAATGGGCCATTCAGCCAGCCCCAAACAGCATTTAGTGTCACTAAGAAAAAAAGCCAAGAATTTTCATGCCGGTCCAAACAGGACTGACTTTATGCCAGTTTCTCAGCTCAGCCCCCCACCCCCACCCCACGAAAACGCACGCTGTTGGCTAAAAATCTGCTTCCTGATCGTGAGACCGTGGGGCCCCTGCCAGGGCCGGAGCATCCCGTGGCACCATGGGGCTTGTCCCTCTGGCACCACCAGCACTGCAGCCTGAGGACCTGCTGCAGCCCATGGTGCTCTCCCTGCACACTCCGGCCCTACCACGTCTACACAACCATTTAGCCAAGGGGCAGTGCGTGGTGCAGTAACCCAGCTGCAGGGGTGGGTTTTAGCCACGCTGCTTCAACTCCTCCAGACAACTATCAAGTACAAGTGTTAAAAGACGATCCTAGGCAGTTTATTTTAATCAAAGTGTAACGTCTGATCTTTTTTCTTCTAAATCTGGAGGCCTTTCTTCTCCCTTTTCTTCATGAAGGAATGCTGTACAAGTATTAAATAAGCATAAGAATCGACATCTATCTGCCACCTGCTAGATTTCTTGCTTTGCAAAGTAAAGACTCAAAGGAGATGAAAAGCTCCATTAATAAGATTATCACCATTCTTTTTGATATCTAAATCTGTGTCACCAGGCCATCCTTCACTGAGCAGCAGATTGCAATCATCACTGAAGTCCCAGGTTTTTGCTTCTGTGCACAAAATTGCAGCCAGTGCTGGATCGCTGGGTATATTCCAAACAGCGATGCCGTGTCATTAGCATATTAGTGAGAGCAGCAAAAATACTTAAAAACAAAACCGCCACATACAAACAGCATGTGTGCCAAGGGCTACTGGGACAGCAACTCATTCTCACCTCGTTTCTCTAATGAGTCCTCATATACAACATTACAAGAAAACCAAGTGTGAAGTTCTGCAGGCGTTGCTGGACTCCCCTTGCTATTTCCATACTACCTATTTTTCCCGTAGCCTGGCTCTGTGCTGCAGGTAGTGCCAAGGGGCAGCCGAACGGCATCCCGGGCAGGGAGCATCGCCTGGCCGCCCCTACGGCTGGCGGTGCCGGCAAGGGGATGCGGGAGCAGGCCGGCAGTATTTATGGCTCAGCGAGTTACCACGTCTGCTGCGCAGAACTGCTTACACAGGAGTTTTCCCACACTCAGGTTTGAGCATTGTTACTCCTCTGCTTCTAATTTATGTGCAAATTGGGTTTGCCTAATGCATACACTGAAATACATTTTGCTGGAGTCCTTCTCAGTACAGAACCATTACCACTCTTGCGTGTGCATGACTTATTTATAGAAGAAATTTAAAAATCATTGTGTTTCAGTACTTCCCATGTGCTTTTTCTGCAGGCCCCGGACGCAGCCTAGCGCACTGCCTTGCCCACAGCCGGTGGCTCACAGCATGGCAGCGTGCAGTGCCTCCTCCTGCCTGCCCTGACCCGCTGGCGCTGCCAGACCCCGCGGCGGGTGCCACAAGGCTGTTTTCACCTGCAGTGCCCATGGCTGGGCCCACTGTGACCAGCAGCAAGGTGTCCCCATTGCGCCTGACCTGTCCCTCTCTGCTGTCTCCCACGTTTCTGCACCACAGGCTGTGGGTGCACACGGGCACCTGTCCCGGGCCAGCGCAGCCAGGGAGCAAGCTCCTGACCCTGACGGCTGCCAGAGGCTTCATCATGCCAGCCCTGCTCACTGCGCCCTTTCCTCTCCAGTGAACAGTCCTGAAAACCAGTTCAGCAGGCTGCGCAAGTTAAATGAACATCAAAACATGCAGAACACCAGGTCCCACACGGCACACTGCTGTGCAGGGAAGAAATCTTTTCACTCCATCGCTGCCATCCTGGTGACTTCATTCGGGGAGGGCCCCTGCTCTGCTTCCCATGCAGCAGGATGGGTGGGCATGCAAGGGAGAGCCCAGCGTGGCTCCAGGCCTGCTGGCAAGGGGAGAACTAAACCTGAAGTCAGATGGAAGCAGCAAACACGTCCCTTGGCAGTACAGAATGTAAATGCAGCGGCCTGCGCAGTACAATGGGGACTGATGAGATTTACACCATGGGTGAAGATGCATCCCTGCATGCCTGGAGTGAGCTTTGGCTCACCCCAGGGCTGTGCCAGGGTGCCGGCAGCCCTCCTGGCCGTCCCCAGCCCTGGCTGTCCCGTGTGACTGTCAGGAGGGCCAGGATGCTCAGCACCACGCTGCTGTGCCAGCTGGGCTGTCACCAGGACTGCATCCCTACGGGCGGCCGCGACCTTTATTTCCTCCCATTGTTTGCGGTGCCCATTCAGACGTTCAATGAACCCGCCTGCACCGCGCTGATAGGAGACGCTTGGTGCTGCTGTTTGTGCTCATGTGGGGAAAAGGTTTTGTTGGCGGCTGTTTGGGGAAGGAAAGTTAAGCACGATGAAACAGTCTGGAACATGCTGAGGAGGTTCCCGTTTCTCCTCACGGCAGGGACGGGGGCCTGGTGCCACCCTCCTGCCCGAGGAGGCAGGAGCTGGAGGGAGCGGGCGCTCCGGCAGGAGCTGAGCAGTGCCAGGCACAGGAGAGTTGCACACCAGCCGAGTGCAAGTGTGGTGCTGCCAGCGGCACTGCCAGCCCTCCCCGTGCCTGTGCGCGGAGAGGTTCTGTCCTGTGGGCCTGACCTGGGCCCCTGACATCGGGTCTGTGTGAAGCACCAGTGCGGGTTTAAAAGGGCCACAGGGAACAGCAAGGACTGCAGGCAGGGAAGCTCCAGAGGATGATGAAACGCGCTGGAATAAATGGCCTCATTCAGAGCGGCACTCAAAAACACCGCATTGATCCGATGGGCTCAGACGGCTTCTCAATAGCAGCGCGCCGTGGCATCCTGCTGAGTTCAAAAGATGGTCTTGTCTGGTCTGAAACAAGGCCTCTTAGACATTGCCGTCATTCAGGACATCTCAGAAACACACACTCCTTCGCCCCCTCCTCCCCCTCTCCCCTCTGGAAACTTTCCTGTATAATTCCTCCCTTCAGGAGCAGAGGAGAGCGGGCGCGGGGTCCCAGCCCTCGCAGCTGCTCTCAGGGACTCGGCCCACGGCTGGCCGGGCCCTGGCCCCTGGGCGCAGCAGCTTCTGCTCCGCAGAGATCTCCTTCGTGCGGCGGTGGCTGCCGGGGCACTAATGCTCTTCCAGGTTATTTCACTGAGATTTCTTTAAAAGCGAGGAGGAGTCTCGGGGAGGTAAATGCGACCTAATCCGTGCTAAGGTTTTCAGAAATGGATTCCACTTTTTCTGGGAAACCTGCACGGTAATTAATCTGGTCAATATACAGACATCTCAGAGAGGTTTTGTTATGCCAGTGCTATAGGGATAGGTGATTTGCACAACCAGATTTTGCTGCTTTTTACCATGACAAAGGAACCGGGTTTATATGAATAAATCTGTAGCAAGACCACACACAATTATTAGGCTTAATACCAATTGTCCCTCATTAATGTTTCAGAGGAGTGATTAGCATTTTGAGGCAAACAAGGTGTACTTAGTTAGTGGGACGCGACCCAGCTGTCATTAAATTACATCTATGATTAATGATCTTCAGAGGCAGAGAGCTTAAAGTTTGGGCACTAATGAAGAGCTCAGAGGGAGGAGAAGCTGCTGCCCGGCACTGGGATGGCCCGAGGGCAGAGCTCAGCTCCTCGGGGATGTCCCACATGTGGATGTGGTCAGGACAGGCTGCACAGGGAGGCTCTCATGAGGTAAAACAGTCAAAGGCTCTCAGGACGTTTCCTTAAACCAAAATGTATTGTAATGATCCTATAGCCCCGGCAGAAAGCAGATGCCTCCCATGCTGGTTGTTGCTGTGGCATGATACAGATGTGACCCTGAGAGCACCAAAGGTGATCCAAACATAAACCAGCGTGTTTCTTCACAGGTTGGGATCACGGAATCGCAGCACCATTGAACAGCCTGGGCTGGAAGGGACCTCGGAAGATCACTGGTCCAACCTTCCCTGGGAAAAGGGATCCTAGATGAGATTATCCAGAACCCAGCCCAATCCCATCCTGAAGACCTGCAGTAATGCTGATTCCACCATATCCCTGGGGAGGTTGTGCCAGTGATTGCTCTCACTGCAAAAAAAATTCTTTACTGTAGCAAGAAAAAACCTCTCCTGGTACAAAGTGTACCAGTTCATTGTCCCTTGTCTTCTCCATTTGGCTCCTTGGGACAAAGCCTCTGCCCTCTTTGTAGTTACCCCTGCAGTACGGGAATACTGTGACAAGGCTTCCCCAGAGCCTTCTCTTCTCCAGGGTGAAAAGACCCAACCCTGTCAGTCTGTCCTTATAGCGCAGGTTCTCCACCCTCGGATCATTCTCACGGCTCTCCTTGGGACTCCCCCATCTGTTCTCATCTTTTCTGAATTGTGGGGACCAGAACTGGACACAGTACTGCAGGCGCGGCCCGACAAGCGCTGGGAGGAGTGGGATGCTCACAGGTTTGCAAGCAGGGCACAGTACTCCTCTGCTCTGACCAAGACAGCCCCCCCAAAGGGGGGTTACATGTTCAAAACACGGTGTCTGGGGGTTGGCAAGGTCGTGTCAGATGCTGAAGGAAGACGTGCCCCACAGACAGGCTTCGTCGGGCGAGAAGCCATACACCTCGCTGGCCTGCCAGAACCGGTGCCTCCAGCTGGTGGGGCAAGTTCTCGGAGTCTGCAAGTGCCCCAGTTCCTCACAAAATGTTATGGTTTGTACAAAACTTCATAACTTACTCGGTAACTTAAAATTATTATTAAAAACGGTTGAGGAATTACAGCACAGAAAGTCATTCTGTAACTGGGGATTGTGTAAACAGTGGAGGCCAGGAGTTAGTGTCATGAACAGACGTGGCCAACAGGTCCTTACAAATGTTTAGTATTTAGAGAAAAAAATGTTATTTTTGCTGCCAAAATTTAATTTAATTAGGGATTGTTTGGGTTTTGTTCTTTTTAATGTGGTTTGTTTGTTATGTTCATTGAGAAGCATCATTGCCATGGTAACTGCCAGGCCGCGTGTGGGGCAGCATGTACACTTTTAAGTGGCACACGGGGTGCGGTGTACCCATGGACGTGTGTAGCCAGTATGCTAGAGGAGGATAGGGGGAGATCCATAACAAGAGCACTAAAAAGCCTCGGAACAAATTAGGAAATGTTATTTGTCTGTACAAACAAGAATGCTTTCTTGGCCTTCCTTAGTTTTTATTTTTTCTTTTTTTTTTTTTTTCAACACACCTACGTAAGCATTAAAAGAACAGAGGGAAAATTAAATGAAGCTGTGGGAAGAATGCTGAGTTTACCATCTGATTTTGATTTGGGATATTTTTGTGGAAATAAAAAGATATATTTTTTTTTGATTTTTGTTTTTCTTGCACTTAGCAAAACAATCAAGATGCAACATTTGGCCCAAAAAATGTTCAGTAGTGTGTGCCCAGTAAATTTGCAATGGGAAAACAAGCTCAAAAATGCTGCTTTTTCCTATTTCTGTTGGTTTTGTGGGAAAGAGAACGTTATGTGCACTACGAAAACACTAGAGATTAAATAGCTTACCAGAAGAAAAGGAGGGCGTTGCACAGGTTTGCTGTCGGATGGGCAGAGGGCTCTCCCCGCAGCGAGGTTTTGCTGAGGCCAGGGGTTTGTGTGCACAGCGTGGCGAGGCCGAGGGTGGCAGAAAACACAAGGGTACGGTGGAGACCTCCAGGGCCGTTGGTGTGGGCCATCACTGGGGCTACCCGCAGCTGAGCACCCAGGTGTTTTCTGCCCAGAAAAGTCAGTGTGCAGCTGCTGCAAAGTTTAATTAAATGCACAAGCTTAGTTTATACCTTTTTTACCCCCACTTATTTCTATTGATTTATCTGGTTTCCAGCTGCAGATTAGCATAGCACTGGCCTGATTTACACTCCCATTGCTTTTAAGAGTATTACAGTTCACAATATCCATTTAAACATGATGTGATACTCACCGGGCTCGTTCTTCCTGCCACTGAAGTGAGTGAAAAATTTGCCATTGACTTCAGTGGATCAAAACCTTAATAACTAATTTATAGCTTATTATATTATTAATATTTGAGTTCTTTCTAACATGTCCTAAGTTACACCTGCTATTTGAAGGCATGCTGCCGGCACTGCTCAGTGCTCCCTGCTGCTCGAGGCTACAGGTTTGCACCAGATATCACTTAAATAGTGTGTGCTTGTTTAAAACCTTACTTCATGGTATGTGGTACACTGGCGCAGGCTGCCCCGAGGAGCTGTGCCTCCCCATCCCTGGTGGTGCACAAGGCCAGGCTGGGTGGGATTTGGGCAGCCTGGTCTGCTGGGAGCTCCCTGCCATGGACTTTGAGGTCCCTTCCAACCCAAACCAGTCGATGACTCCACATGTCTGTCTCACCTTCCTTTCTGGTGTCCACACCACTCGCCAGTGCCGGGGCTTTCCTCTCCTCTCCTGGCCCCGCAGGGGAGGAAGTGAGACGGAGGAAACCAAAGAAGGCAGAAGTGAGCTTCATGTGACCGGGACCGACCTCCAGCTGAAAACGTCATGCCGCTGCACAAGGCTCATGTGGTATTTGCGCTCTGAGGGCACAGAGTTGCTGTCATGTCAAGAAACGTGGGGAAGTGTGCGCTGCTCGCTTCTTCCTTACTAGCGGCAGAGCCGGCCACATGCAGTGCTGATGCAGCAGGCCTTGGCTGGAATCTCAGAGCTCCTCCCGAACACTGATCAACCCAACCTTGGCCTCCCTGGGGTCTCCCTGTGAAGTTACCCACCTCAAAGGGCTGGCACCAGGAGAGGGGCGGCTGGCAGTGACCGGTGCCCGGCCCATCGTTACCTGCAGCCCTGATGTGACCTGCATGCAGCGCTTCTGCTGCAGCGCAGCCGGCACGACACCTTGTCGCCACGACATCTGAAGCCGAGAACATGGCATACCTTGGACACCATTCATATCTATTATTTAAGACTGTCCTCCTCACAGAATTAATTAACATCTTTTTTTTTTTTTTCCCCTCAACACAGCAGATCTAGTAAGAAATCTGGCATTTTGACAGATGACTATGGATATTTTCCTATAGAGACATAACGGGGGGGGGGGAGCATGGGCTCTCATTTGTAAATTGTTTAATAAAATTGTACCTGGCAGGCACCCAGGAAAACGAATGGTAGGAGAGGTTCATGTGGTAGCTGCTGTGGTTGAGACAAGGGGCTACCAGAGGCACTGGCACGGGGACGGCCCGGGGGGCAGGTGGGTGCCATGCTCCATACATGAAGCCGAAGGGCGGCGTGGATCCGGCTGCGGCAGGAGTCACTGCGTGCGGGATGGGAGCTGGGGCTGTCTGCGCGCTCTGCAAGGACAGAGCTGAGCCCAAACCCCACCTGACAACGCTGGCACAAGGAGAAAGAAGGAATAACGGGCATGAAGGAATACATTCAGGCTGGAAACAAAAGTCCCCGGCTATCAGAGAGGACTGATGGAGCCATGTGGCAGCACGTAAAACTGAAGGGCAGTAAGGGAACCGCCTTCCCACCAGGTCCTGTGAAAACCCCAGTGCAGCAGGAGAGGCTCCTCACTGTGAGCACTTCCATGCCCCACAGCAGCTCCCAATGCCCAAATTGGCTTAGGAAGGGTTGGAGGCAGCCAAGCACAGGTGGAGTGGAGGCAATCACAATGTTCAGCCTCTCCAAGTCCAGCTCCAAAAGCATCTCTCTGGTTTCACCGCCTCCAAACAAGAAAAGCCTGTGCAGGAGGTTACAGTTCCAGCACCAAGTTGTGGTGGTGTGTATGCCAAAGCTTGAACTTCACCAGCCACCTTACTCCAAAAACACATCATTAGTGGGACGGACACAAAAACACTGGGCAGTGGCAAAGCACAAGTCATCTCCTCCACTGTGGGTATGGCCCATAATAAGTCACGAGAGACAGAATAAGATATGAAGGTCACTCACTTATGCATGGAAATAAATTAATTATACCATCAACTAAGTTTCTTCAGCCAGTCATAAAGCAGAATACTGCTAAGTAATTTACTCGCAAATGATGGTTATAAAACACTCACACTCCAACAAATCAAATGGCAGCATGCTACCCAAGCCCCCGTGTCGTACCCACTGGTGAAGAACAGTGAAACCCCTCCGGCCCCAGCCCTGGTGACGCTGTTGACACAGGCTCCTTGTGCCTTGCCAACCACCAGCGTGTGGCAAAGCCTCGGGCTTCGCGCCAACGTCGCATCCCTCCACTGTGCGCCTTTGCGCCACGCTCTGAGCATTTAAAAAAACATCATAAAAGTAAAAATGACCTGTTCCTGTCCATATAGTAACTTACCACTTCTTATTTGCAAGTCTGAGAAGTGACTCATCTTGCTTATTTGCAAGATGAAATTATAAGGTGGATGAGGTTTTTGACACTTTCTGGGCACATCACCTCTTTCCCAAGACACAGAAGATGCTGCCATCCAAAAAACACCCGATGACCACACTCCCAGGTTTTGCATCCCACTGAAAATTAATAAAGCTCCAATCTAGTCTACAATCTCAAACTACTTCTACAACATGCAGTCCAGCCAGAGCTGTCAGCGCTGGTACCTACACCTAAAACAAGCACGTGCAGGCTCCCACAAACTCTTTGGGGATGTAGGTAAAGAGGGAGGAATTTTCTCTTGCTTTAAAGCCAAGCTCACCCTCCAAAGCTAAAACCAGTCTTCCAGAGACCTGAGCATGGCCCTGCTGGTGCCTTGGGGCACCTGGCACCTGTTGGCAATGCCCCGGGCACAGACCAACTTGTGTGAGGATTTCTTTCTCCTGACAAAAGAAATTTCATATGAATATTTTCCGTCATAATAAAATTCAGGTGTTGTTTTTTCTTCTAGAAAACTGGATATGATCAAACTTCTGCTAAAAATAATAAATACGGGTTACTTTTTGAGGCTGTGTGTTGATATGAGAGATGCATAAAGCAATACCTTCTTTAACATTTATATGTTTAACATAAAGGAGGAAGCACACACATACCACATATTCTTAAATAGAAGGTGAGGCAAGGCAAAACTAACAAGTGTTAAAATAACAGCGCAGAGACTACAGCATGGTTATGTTGCTGAGAGGGTGGAAGCAGCCTCTGGTGTATAATAGGTTTTAAATTGGAGGCCTCTACTTAAAACCCAGAGGAAATAAGAAGGGTCAAAAAGGAGAAAATTGCACAACTGTATATTACTTTAAAAGACAATCTAATTTCTTCTTCAGAAATTGCCATGTTTTTTGGAAGATGTCTTTGACAAAAGATGTCACAATTCAGGTCCATTGCTGAATGAAAGAGTGGTCAAGAACCCAGAATTTTATTCAACTTAAATGTTTCTGTGAGCATGCCATAAAGCCGTGGCATTTCATAAAAATGATTTGGTATAAATTGGGGAGGGTGGGGGTGGGGTTGAACTCAGGAATACAAATTGAAGCAGGAAAGATCTGTTCAAGGCCAGTGCTATGCGCTCCTACTTAGAAGATACGCAGAGCAAGCGTCGCACAGAGTCTGCACAAATCCTGCCAAAAGACACCGTTGACCCATACAGTGGAAAAACAGAGCGTCTCCTTCCCCTTGCCGTCTGCCCGCCTGGCTCACTCAGGCTGGACTTTCCACCTTGGTTTGTCAAGCGCACTGGAGCATCTGATGTGTGGTAGAAAGAGGAAGGTGCACCCCGCGCACCCCGTCACCCAGCTCGGAGCCCTCTGCGGTGCGAGCGGGCTGGTGGCAGCAAAACCTTGAAATCACTTCTGTTTTCTGTCTCAGTTCCCCAGTGCAGCCGCTCCCGTGCTGGCTACGGGGAAGCCGTGGAGGCGAGGGTGTGGGTGGGGGAATCACCCAGTAAGTAACTGGTGCTTGCATGGAGAAACACAGTCAGGTGACCCACTGCACCGCATCGCCTCCGCAGGGACTGCTCACAAGGCAGAGGGATGTGCAGGAGAGATGGGAAAGTTGGGCTGCGTTTGTTGTGGTGATGTGTTTGTGCAGCATCTTTCAACCAGGGACTTCTTACCCCCCCAGCTAGGAGCCCAGCCCAACATGACCCAAACTAAAACAATACAACCCAACATGACCCAACCCAACACGACCCAACACAACAGCACAACACAACACGTTCCTACCACTCCTTCCTCTACGTACCAGCCCATCAGCATCTGTGGTTTGGATCTTAGCCTATTGTTCTAAAAGCTGAAAAGCCCTTTGAAATACAGGTAATGATGCAAATTAAGTCTCAAGTCTCCTATACACTTTTTAGAAACGTTCCCTGTCTCTGAGGCCTGTAACATTTAGTCTTTTGGTCAAAATATCTAATTCTACAAGTTTGTGTATTTCTTTTTAAGAAGCTAAACTCACTAAATTTCTGTGTATTAGAGCAATATTTTCTAATAAGACAATACACTTTTCACCAGGGCATGTTTAGGCCTAGTGTGACTAATTTCCTGGTTTCCCTGTTCTCTCTTCCCAGGCATCAAAGGAGTGGACCATTTTCAAGAGAGCTCAAGTTTTTGCCAGTCTCTCCCAGCCAGCACAGATGTCCAGCCATGATAGAGCATAGTTCAGCTTTACTCTGCCAAGATATTTACACATTCTCTCTAGCAAAGTAAAAACTCAGCAATGCAAATTATCTGTAGACTGAAAAGTCTTTTACACTAGAAATACTATTTTGCATTCCTGTTTTTTCAGTAAGTTATTAATTTCTGAGTTTAGCAGGACTATGCCCCATGCCATGTATCTCAATTGCATCCCATAAATATTTAACAGTATTGAAAAACAATAATTTTCTAACTCAGAAAACAATGTTACAGAAATTAAACAATTGCTAAGTGACCACTGAGCTTTTTCATGAACCCCATCTACTTTATTAAACCAAGACAAGCCAAGATAGCCAATTACAATGCACTAAAATGTACCGTCAACTGACTGGGAAATGCTATTATATTTTCAGCTTCTGTGTAGTTCAATGAGAATTGGAGTTAAATGTGTATTTTCAATGCAATAGGTTATTACTATGAAGTTAATCATACCATTACTTTTTATTGTGGTTCACTATATGGAAGTTTAAAGGAACCCTGACAGAGAGGAATAAATGAGGCCAGCCCTCGATGCCGCACCTGACAGTGGGGTACCGCACCAGGCTTAATTCAGCCTCCTGAAGTCTTCTCAAATTGTGTCACTTGTAGAATTTGCACTTGACTTTTGCAAACATTAAATGTTCTTGTCACCAAGAACTAATTAAGAAATCTGGACCACTATTGCTGAGCTAATTTTGTTCAGGTTGACTGCATGTTCAAATCTGACTCTAGATGCTCATCTAATGTATACTGTGACCGACTATTTCGGTTGGATTAAGGTAATTACCTAGCTCAACACTTTTCTGATACATTTTACAGTAATGGAATCCGAAGCTTTTATATGCTTCTCAATCTTCACTTCAGAGGATTGGGAGGGTAAAGCTGTGCTTGAGGACAGAAAAGCCAAAGTCTATGTTAATAACCAGCCCACAGGACAGCTCAGCTTATGTTTAGACTCCCCAGCTGAGGAGACAGCAAACTGAGTACTGCGTTAAAAGGCTTTATTTTCACTGATGTGAGAAAGAGCCCCATCACTGGGAGGAGAAACAACTGTGGCATGTTTTGTATCTCAGGAACTGGTGACTTTGCAGTTGTGCAGAGCAGATCGGGGCGCTTCAGTATGGCGCTCAGTCCTCTACGCCCGAAACTCTGCAGAGGAGGAGCAAGGCAAGCCAGCAACATGCCAGCCACCAGCCATGGGAGAAGACACACCAAGGGATGGGCTCCAGCTGGTCACACACAGTCCATGGTCATATCTCCTAGACGATAATCCCATGTGTCCTGGTTTCAGTTAGGACAGAGTTAATTTTCCTCCTAGTAGCTGGCAGGGTGCTATGTTTTGGATTAGAATGAGAAGAGCGCTGATAACATGCTGATGTTTTAATTGTTGTAGAGCAGTGCTTACACCAAGCCAAGGACTTTTCAGCCTCTCTCTGTCTGCTAGCGAGCAGGCTAGGGATGCAGCAGGAGCTGGGAGGGGACAGACCCAGGACAGCTGACCAAACTGGCCAAAGGGGTATTCCATACCATCTGACGTCATGCTGAACAATATATAGGGGTGGCTAGCCGGGGTGGAGGGGTGGCCGGCTGCTCGGGGATAGGCTGGGCATCGGTCAACGGGTGGTGAGCAATTGCATTGTGCATCACTTATTTCGTACACATTATTACTATTAATACTATTATTATTATTATTGTTGTTGTTATTCTTTTCCCTGTCTTAATAAACTGTCTTTATCTCAACTCACAGACTTCACTTTCCCGTTTCTCTCCCCCATCCCGGAGAGGGAGGGGGGAGGGTGAGCGAACGGCTGTGTGGTGTTTGACTGCCAGCCGGGCTAAACCACAACACCATGACTGCTCACCGTGCTAGTCCCCTTTGTGAGACATAAGTACGCACTATAAAGAACAATGTAGGGAGACAGAATTTTCAACCATACTGAAACATAGGCAGTTAACAGGAACAACTGAAGAATTCATGATAATTAAAACTAGCCTTCAACAATTTCAAGTAGCAGCAGGGCATTAACATACAGCAATGCAGTGTGGCTTACGGGACACCAGCATGCCCCCTGCATGCGACTTCCCTCTGAAGAAAAAGGACATCACAGTTTGGCAGCCCCTTTGACTGTGGAGGCATATCAAATGGGCACAAGCAGGACTCTGAGAAGGTCCTTTCTGAAGATCAGATCCTTATAGCAGCCTGCTTCAAATCAATAAAATGTGGGCTACAACAGGTCTCTGTTACATGGAAGAAGTGGATTGCACATGATTGCCTTATCCTTCTCCTCACTTTAAAGGAGAATAGAAGTCCACGTACCAGTGAAAGCAGCAGAACTTCTATGGCAATACCTGTGTTTTGAATTTGTGGGCTGCCTACATGCCTTGTTTCCACAAAATGCCTGATCTTTTTATCTTCATTTTGTTAGAGTGTTTTATTTCCACCTATTTAATGGCTTGCAGAATTGATGTCAGGGCCTATACATTTCTCTATTTTGTGCACAACGCAGAATATTGTTCAACAATTTGAGAGGGGAAGGGGGATGAAAATATACAGGCATCTCACACTCTCTTTGAGACCTGTCACTTACAAAATACTCCTGTTCCCATAATCTAGTTTTTCAGACAATACTAACCACAATACTTCAAGAAAAAGGAGCTGAAGTGAAAAATCTTGAAAACAGATATGGGCTTAGTTTTCATAATGTCACGGCAATGAATAACAGCAGAAGTCTGCCAATTGCTCTTTTCTCAGTTCTTCCGGGTCTTCATAACTGAAGACGCTGCTGGAAGGGGATATCAATCATTTGTACTGACCTGGCTCTGGGTGATGAGCCAGAAAGTCTAATGATGTGGCCTACAGGCTTCGAGTTGTCCCTTCCTCTGTAACCGATGCCTCATGGCATGGGCTGCATGGAAGCACACACAGCAGTGGGCCTCTGACTTCTCTGCGGTCAGAGGCTTCGTGTGCCAGACTACGAGCAGCACATGGCTTTCCTTGCCTCCACCCAGAGCTCCCTAACCCTTGTCTGCTCGAGCCTTGGCCACCCAACAGCTGATCCCATGTTGGACCCAGCTGGGTACAGCCTTCCTGGTGGGGCCGGGTGACAGAAGGCCCACGGGAGCCCACATCATCACAGCTTTGTCACCCAATGTTGTTTTCCTGAGCAGGCCTCGGGAAAATCTGAACTGGAGCTGGAGAAACATAAGACAGGGGATGTCTTGTGAAAATGGCTGCAAAGAGCTGTCAGAAGCAAGAAGCTGAATGCAAATTAAGACACTAATGGTGAAATGAAGCTAGTCTCTTATGGGGAAACTAAGACCTTCGGTCCGTTGAATAAATAGAGAAGGGCAGCCACAAAACCTTTCCATGCTCCACAGCCAACACATTCCATCAGATGGGTTTACCTTCACTCTCCTTCAGGCCTTGCCTTCCCTGTTAAGGCGCTAACACGTGCCATTTATGACAGCTCTTTCTGGGATGTGGTCACCTTTATCTTGGGAAATTGGATTGAGCTTATTCCTCATATGGCACAAATTAGGCTATAACTTTCAGTCACTACAGGAACAAGACTTGAACCAGCCAACTAGAACCAAAAGGTTCCCTGAAGTCTATTACCAGCCTCCTGAAATATCCAGTCTCTAAACAGACTTAGCACATGAGACACAGGACTGCCAATATTTATTAGGTGCTCCCACTGTTTTCCCGATCAATTTTAGCCATGACTTGAAACATGGTGTGCAGCAATGCAAAGCACAAACAGCCAGAACAGCCCCATTTTCACTGAGGTTTATTTGCTGAAATTCACTCTTGTATAGCAGACGTTCAAGCTCATAATTGCTTCATGTCCATCATCTTCAGCAGCACGTCCCCAGTTGGGTCACCCGCAGCATGGGGGATGAGCAGCTCGTCCTGGCCCAGCAGGCAGCTCTCATGGGACGTGCACACCGCAGAGTCCCTGGTAGGATGTGGCAGTGCTTGCACAGATATGTCCATGTGTGTTTTCTAGCTGGGGTTAGATGTCCCGCTCACACCTAATTTTAAGGATTTATTGCAACATACAGGCCATATACAGCATGAGTTCCAGAAGAGATGTAATCACCCACAACGAACATGAACCCTTGACCAGCATCACATGATAGGATCATCAATAACGAGTTAAAAATGATAGGATCATCAATAACGAGTTAAAAATGTAAAATCTGTACCCTGTTGTTTTGTCCTCATGCAGCCATTAACAAGAGGAGGGACATCTTATAAAATTGTCATTTTTCTACGGTTGTTTTCTTTCTGTCATTCTATGATTAGGGAGAGGATGCAACTACAATTTAGTCCTTTGGTAGAATTTACTTCAGTGATTAAAATAACTGCACAGAATTAGCACAATTCTAACATTATTTTTTATCTTGAGTGGCAGAAAATCATTGCTCCTGGGATAATTCTTAACCTAACAGAATGACCTCTGTGAAATACATCCAAAAGTTTTATGATTTTCCCCTTCATGCTAATTTAATGTAGTTCAATTGTTTAGTCTTAAAATGAATACGTTCCAAATAAAGTAATACAGTTTACAACAAGACACTGTAGGAAATAATTAGGTTGCAAGTTCTGGAGGCTTTAATATGGTTGAAATTATATAACTATCTTTGCATTCCCTGTATGGTCCTATTAAATGCAGTAGGCATTGATGTCGCTAGCTGTCAGGAAGCAAAATGAAAAATAGTTTTAATAGCTGCTCTTTGACCTGTTTTATATTTTATGTCAATTATAACAGCATACAACCATGCATAATTATGAAGCATAGATGCATTAAAATGTACACATAATTTGTGTTCTTATGGCAACCATTGCATTAGGATCTAGAAAACAAACTGATGACTTCCTATTGTTCAGTCATCTTAATATCAAATATGCAAGAGTTTTGTCTACCATTTGATTTCTGTAATTAAATATATATATTCTGAGGAAAAAAAAATCACCACATAGCTGTTTATCTGCAACTGTACTAAGTCTCAAACTGCAGGAGATAGCATTGACCACATCTGCTAAATTAACACAGCCATACATACAAACATTTAGGCCTGTATTTTTTAAATGATCCATTTCATCCATGGTAGAAATTATTTTCTGGTCCACAAGAAAATCCACAACAGTGCTTTGACTTCACTTGGATTTTAAACAGAAGCAACTCTTTTGTTTGGTCTCAAATGGGGACAGGCGTCCTCTTTTATTGAGGCAAGCTGGTAATGATGCAAACATCATCTAGGACCTAAATACACGATATATGTGTGTATGTAATATATGTGTATATACACAGTGCATGTGTGCTAAACCAAAACTACACAGTTAAGTGCTGGAGTTTAAAGAAGGTTATTTAAGAAAACACTCTGACCTTGTACCCACCAGAGAAAATGCTCAAATGTAAAGCAGAAGATGTAGATGTGTTCATCTATGAGCAATATCATCATAAAGCATCACAAAGATGCTCTAAAATGCAGGAACCTGCATCTTCTCCAGCATGCTCCAGGATGCCATCAATAATTGCAACATGTGCAAGTATTTTCATATCTTTTGGGGAGCTATCAGTGAAGATGATGAGAACACAGATTTATTTTTCTGCTTCAGGAGGCATCTGATCTACCTCAGAGAATGTATTTCCAACCTGAAACTTGCTTTTTATTTCAAGCATTTCCTTTCTGACAGCAGCACGCATCATTCTCTGACTTACTTTCTCCCCTGCTCCTTCTCCCCTCACCCTGCAGCAGGACCTATGATGAAACTCACACTTTGACTACGTATTTTACTGAAGCAAGGATTCCTAACGCTCGGGAGCTGGCATAATCCCCTGGCTTCTGTCGTAAAGGCAAGTTCAGGGAGTGTTTTTTGAAAAAGCACGTTAAGGAAGGAAGAAGGATGAAAACCTGTGAAATCCAGAAAAATCATCCCCTGTGAAACCAAGACATGCTGTATTTTTTACTTTAACTGGGATCTTTCTTGTTGAAGTCATCTGTTCGTGTCACCATCTGGAGAAGGTTACAGGAACAGACAGGGCACTGTGAAGTTGTGCAAGTACGGGGAAGTCCTCCTGTGAAATCCAGATTTGCACAAAGCCCAGCTGAAGAACAGAAAATACAAAAAACAGAAAAATGCACCCTCAAGTGCACATAGTCACCTGCCTGGCAAGCGCCCATCTTACGGGCTCACGGCTGGCCCGGAGCAGCGGCGATGTCGGGGTCCTGCAGCTCTGCGGCGTGACCCCGCGGCCGGGGAGGAAGAGGAGGAGGAGGAGGAGGAGGGTTACAGAAACAACCCCATGTGCTGCAGACCTTACCACTATGAGGGTCATCCCAATGAGCCCGAGCACCTGCAGCAGGCTTGGCGCTCAGCACCGCTGATTTACTTAGCTCATTTAAGCCCAAATCATAGTCCTGCTATTTGAAATGCTGGTAGACAAAACATCTTATACACCGATTCTTTAATGTAATTTATGCCTCGCAAAGCAAATCGTGCCTTTCTGAAAGGGTGTGTGGCATTTCGTGGAAAATCACACTTGTGCTGAGTTCTTGAAAGCATTTTTTGGGGGTGTCTATGGGTGTCTTCGCCTCTTTATTTTGGAATAATATTTTCAGAACCTTAGCAGTTTCATCCATACCAAAAGCATATCTGCCAAATAGAACGATTATATTGCGACTAACATTCAGAACAAGCCAGCTCTGAAAGTCTCATGTTTAACACCACTCCCCAATAGGAGGAACGAGCACTTCCGAGGAAGGGTGAGTAAGAGAGGGGCAGGATTTTAAGCTCTTTGCCAAACTGCGGCTTTGCACGGAGGCTGTCAGGATTTAGAGAGCATGCATGGCAAGAGCAATCCTCCTGGCCCGGCGTGCGCTGAGGCTCGGATATGTGCAGTTGTGTGGTCCCTGCGTGCCTCAGAGGCGGGCACGGTCAGGTCTCCACCCTGTGTGAGATCAGCTGTGGGGCTGCAAAGCATTGCAGAGCTAGTCAGTTCTTCTGAGAGCACTTTGGCCTTTTAAATTAAAATCTCATAAAAATCTGGGTCCTCCCTCCGCAGCATAAAGAATCCCCTAGCTAGGGGAAGGTGTGTGGGAAGGGGGCGTTTGTGCTGGCAGACAGACTGCTTGCAGGTGAGGAGGCGCAGCCTCTGCCTCGCACAGCTCTCCTAGAAGCCGGGGCTCCAGTCAGAGCAGGACTGGGCAGCGCAGGCTGTGTCGAGTTGCTTAAGCTGCTTCCAACACACTTACTGCTGCCCTGGTGCTAAATTCAACTCCCTGCAGCACAAGGGCCTCACGTCTCCAAAGCTGGCCTTTTCCCTGAAACAGCACCAGCGTACGTCAAACCAAAACACTTCCCCTGAAGAACACACCAAGAATCAAAGGGCTGCAAATCTGAGGAATGTGCCGCGTGACCTACTCAAGGTTTTGTTCATTTGTTTGTTTGGGTTTTGTTTTGTTTTTTCCTACCCCCAAACAGGCACACAAGTTATAAGGGCAGGTTAAGGGCAGGAGATGCCGACGTCCACCCGACCAAAGCACTGCTCCACATCTGCCCCCAAAACCAGGGACAGGGGTGCCCAGGGAGCTTACTCAGGATTTGCTGTCGGTGCCGTTACTTCCACGGCTGTTGAAGCCATCCTTTTGGAGGCAGACAAGTACGAAAAACTTTGGAGGCCAAAGCTGAGCATTTCCAAACAATGGATGGACACGGAAAAACACTTCCCTAGGAATACTCTGCTGGCCGAGCACATTATCGTCCTGACAGTGCCTCAGCATTCGTTCTGGCTCACGGATTTCTCTAGCAGTATTTCTTTATGAATATCTATTTCAGAGCCTGGCAGAAGTTTTGCTTGGTAGAATTTCAAATGTAGAACATGACCTGCAATCTGGCTTCCACTTGCCTACGTATTTTCTTCATCATAGGGCTGGTTAATATAGCATCTTGGAGACGATACTCTCATTTACTATGTTCCTGGTTGTTCCTCTCCATGTGCCACATGCATGGACTGAGGCTGTTCAGACACGGCACTGCTGCAGGATGCAGCTTTAGCTGGGTCCCACGAACTGCAGGGGGATCTGTGACATTTACTCTCAGCAGCCAGTAATGTATTTTCCCCAGGTCTTTGTATAGGCCTCCTAGCTCTTTCGAACCACCTTATGGTTGGAAAATGCTGTCTTCAACACAAGAAACTTGCCCCTAACAATTCCCAGACATGAAAGAGGCTTTCGGGAGAAGGACAGTTTATGGTCTAAGGCTCTTTTTTTGTTATTTTTTACTCTAAAAATAAACAAAAGGGCCTGATTTAGGGATTTCCCTTAGAGTTGCTCTGGTTTACACCCAAATACAGCTAAGGAATTAAAAATAAAAATAAGACCGAGCACACCAGGAATGCGTGAACACATACAAGCTGCCCTATAGACACAACTTGGTGTCCTTAGCTCTGCCCGTGGGTGACGATGGCACCTGCATGCTCTGCCTCTGCCTGGCCCCCAGAGCACGGAGGCAGCAGCAGAGCCCAGGACTGGTGCTGGGCCGTGCCCGCAGTAACCAGATCCCTGCCACAGCCGCGGCAGGGACGTGGCCCCCCCCTTCCTTTCCTCCCATTAGGCACAAAGCCGGGGGGCTCTTGGCAGGGGGACACACCAGGCTCCGTACCAGACTTGATCCAAGCACCTGAAGCGAATTGCCCAAACAATTTTGCTTAGATAACAGTTTAAGAGTAGCTTGAAATATCCTGTTTTGTTTCATACCGCTTAGGAAGCTTAAAAATATTACATAGAGGGAAGAGGAGAAAAAGTGAAACAGGGGCAAGTGACTGTGCTTAGCAATTAACACTCGTGGTGGATGAAATGGACCGAGATTTTGAAAATGCTCAGAAAAACCTAGAAGAAAGCTTCTCAGCCCCTTTTAATTTACACTGCATACACAGCTAGCAAAGGTAGCTTAAAGTTGCACTTTTCCTTCTTCAATTGCTCCCAGCTTTCTTGCTGGTTCTGACGATCGGCCCAAAGCTGAGTAGGTCCTGCCTGAAACAGGACAAGTGGGAAATGACCGCTTCCTTGTCCGCACTCCCTGAAGCAAACAGTTGTTTGGTTATTTATGCACGATTTATTATTGTTCACCTTCAAACATCACCCGTTACCTTGGCTTTAGCTACGACCCAGGGGTGCGGCTGGACCCCTCACAGGCACGACGTGGGCACGAGCCTGCGGCATTGCCCACCAGCAGCCGGGGCAGGGCAGAGCCGTCGGCGAGAGGCAGCGCCAGCACCAGGGGCTGCGGAAGCACCTGGCACTGACAGCAGTGCCCAGTGCCTCCGTTTGTGGCGCGAGCAGCATTGCCCAGTGCCTCCTTCCCTTGGGACAAGAGCGGGCTGCTGGGGGCAGGCACCCGCCGGGGCTGGGTGGGGGCTGCCCCGGCACGGCCGCACGAGCGGCGGCTTGGCAGGGTGCTAGATCTGTTTGTTAGGACCTCGGCTGCATCAGCGGTCGGGCAGACAGCAAGCAGGCGTTTTACTCGCTTTTCTCGTCGTACAGCCGGCTTCCTGAATAAAAACCTGGCAGAGACTGAAGGAATCAGCGAGGAGCCTCCACGCATCACCAACAAGGCTGCTGACAAGTATTTTACAGGGATTTGGAGATCATTGCTGCGGTGGAGGAAGAACTTTTCTGGGTTATTTACTTGATAGAAAACCTTTAGTCTGCTGGAAGCTTTGATTTCGGCTTTCCCCAGCCTGCACTGTTAAATTGTCACACAGGCTTGTAAACAGGAGGCTCCGCTGGCTACCTCGGAGTGGTTTGAACAAACTAACATCATAACAAGAGTGTTTATGGAAAAATGCTTAAGCACTGAAGCAGAAAGGGCTTAGCACTGATCAGACCTCTCTTCCACCTTTATTCTTCACTATCCACATTGAGAAAAATATCAGCGCAGGGTTTCCACCAGCGTGCCACTCACAAATTGAAAAGCAGTTTTTATCTATGCAAATGTAAGCATGGTAATTGAAGTTAATCAATCAATGCTAGCTTTCACTAAAACCTTGAACATGATTGAATAAAGTAATTATCATTCAGCAGAAAATGATGAAGTTGTAGACAGCATGAACCTTATTAAAGGAGGATTTTGAGTCACAATGGCTTAATTTAGCTAACAGCCCAGCCTTAGCCCAAGCAACACACTACCCTTGCTGCCTAGAATTGTTTTATGGGGAGGGGAAGGGGGTAAAAGGGGATTTTTTTATTATTATTATTTACAGTGTTGGAGTAGTAAAAGGTACTTGTTACACTACAAAGGATAAGCTATAAAACATCCTTCTCTACTCTAAATAGATCGATGAACAAAGATTGCTATGACATAGTAAAGGTGTCCAACATGAACAATAGGCAATTAAAACAACGATTATACTTAAGGATAAAAATTAGGTAATGGAACAACTTCAGTGCACGTTGCGAGTTGATCGCTTGTAAGTGTACAGGTAACAGATCAAGATTAGAAATCAGAGTGCCAAAAGCAGCTCATTAAAACATGCAGAATTCATTACCAAACAGCTTACAAAGCTGTGCAAAGTACAACACTGGAAAAAAAAAAAAAAAAAAAAAAAAAAGATCATGCATGTTTTCACTCGAATGGGAGGCCGGACTGGTAGCATTCAGTTCAGGGTTCACTACAGAGAATACCTGTTTTTCCAACCAGGTTTCATTAACGCTGTTTTGCTATCGAGCTGCTCCCTGTGTATCCTGGGCAGGCGTACAGCAATCACTCACGGTGCTGCCTTGCTGCTCCGGATAACTCCGCTTTGCACACAGGCATTTACCGTGATCTGGCATCTGCTGGCACGGAACTACGGTGGTGTGGGGAAGGCTGAGACAAAGACTGACTGCCTTCGCACAGCAAAAGTTGCCCATCGCTCCTCTGCAGATGTCCCCTGGCTTTAGGAAGGGAAAGAGGCAGGGGAATGCTTGCAAAGTGAAATAACAAGGACAGTGGCACGATGCAAGAGAAAACGTGGCTGCAGAATTTTCATTTTGTTCCTACCTTAAAACAAGGAATTCACCAACACCGCTTTGTACAGAGAAACCGAGCCCAGCCAACCACCCGGTATCTCCAGGAATCCACAGTGACCAGAGGAATAAAAATACTCGCCATGAACAATCGAATGTTGCTGAACTTTATGACCTCAGGAGAAGTTTTGCCCCATGCACATTAGGAATCCTTGTTAACGCGGGCTGCGTGGATTGCAGACAAACCCCTTAGGGCAGGGAGAGCTGTGCTGGGGAAGGAATGCCGCCTTTTCTACACGTTTCCTCAGTTTACCTCTTTCCTCTCTTCAGTGGAAAGAAATCGGTGTGCAGGCCTCGACCATACCTATCCAATTTTATTTGTCATGTACCTTACTGATTATCACTAGCTCCCCTGTTATTCCTAGTTCATCTGTTTTTCAAATTGCGGAGATGCAACATGCAAGGAGGGGAGCGTCAGATGCTGCTGATCTGTGAAGTGTTCCTACTGCTATTGTGCAGGCTCCGACCCTGTGCTCTCTGCCAGCCCTGTGCAGCAAGACGAAGGGCAGGTTGGGACTGGCTACTGCCACTACGTGCTGGCCTCAGAAGCGCACAGATTGCCATGCCAGTGGACAGTGTGGAACAGTAACGTAGGAAGCGGCCACCCTGGCCAACCATGCCCTTTTAATGGCCCAAGAGAAGAACACGAAAACAGCATGAGCCTGGTTCCCGATAGCTGGGTGACGACCACCAGAACTGTGCCGGGTTTTCCTTTTTTGCTCGTTGTGTTTCTGAGCAGCAGCAGAACACTTCTGGCACTGCGATACTGACGGATCGAATCCTAGTGGAGAGAGCGTTGCCTTCCCACCGCTGCGAACAGCGACTCCTAGGCATTGCTGTCCTGCAGTGTTCTGCAAACGCCACCTCACCGCAGCTGACTATACCTGCGACAGGCCTTGATGGGCTGCTGTAAGAACTCTTGAAAAACCTGGCGGATCGGATGTAAGCACAGTAAGCAGTCACCCACCGCGTGCCACCGAAAACCTGACTGGGCAGAGCTCACGGAACGTCGGCTCCCCTGCTTGAGAAGCTGCCGAACTTCAGGGAACTTGCGATTGGTTTTTTCAGGACAGCAACACGCATCTGTTTTTAATCAGCGCGTGCCTGTATACACGTGTATGTATGCGCCACCCAGGTACATAGGCGTGCGTGCACAGGTACCCACCCCCCCCGCTATAACTCGGCGTGGATTCGGCACGCCTGGGCGCGGGGCTTCCCGTTAATTGCGCTCTCGGGTCCAGCAGTTGGCTATCTGACTGCAGCCTTCACTCGGCTGCCATAGCCGGGATGGTTAAAAGCCTCTCTGGTTTGTCACAGAGTTTAATATGCACCCTACATAATTATGCAGGATTCACTGTGCTATCAAACTGCAATTCAAATTAGTTCAGGATTAAAGGCACAGAACAGTACTGCTTCCTTAATTGCATTGTACTGTGCTGATCACATTCAAATACCCATTACTCATTCCCTCTGTGGAGCAATAAGTCAGGGGATTTATTCAGGCAGGTGACAGGGCCAAGCCATTAAAAGGCAGTTATGCAGAAAGCATGGCTGGTTTTATTCACGTTAATGAAATCAGTGAAATGAAACTGTAATAGATTTATCAAAGCTCAGATGGATTTGCTGTAAATCAGTTTGATTCAGGCAATCAAACCGGACAATAGAGAGAGTTCTCGGCGGCGGCGGCGGGTGTCAGCGAGCGGCGCGGGAGCAGCGCCCAGACCCAACGGGCGCCGCCGCTCGCCCCCGGCCCCCGCAGCCCCCGGGCCGGGCCGGGCCGGGCACGCGCCCCGGGAGCGCGCCCGCGCCCCCGCCGCCGCGGAGCGGCGCCCGGCAGAGGGCAGCAGGGGCGCGGGCAGCCCGCGGAGCCCCGGGCGCGCCGGGGAGCTGCGGCCGGCGCCCGGCGCGCTCTAAATTACCCTAATTGGCCTTTTTTTTAATTATTATTTATTAGAAACAAATTGTTCGCGGAGCAAGGACTGCTTTTAATGATCCAAAACAGAAATAAATGTTCTAGTCTATTACTGCCCTATACGGAATAAATCAATATTAAAACTAATTAACCCTTTTCAAAGGCGTTTTGTCTCGGGTTTTTATTTAATGGTTCAGTGCAAGCTGAAGTACTGACATAGCTGGATAAGCTCCATTTAAAAAACGGCCAATTTTGAAAACAATTTAACAGCTTCCTCTGATGAACATTTTTTTTTTTTTAAATGAGGAAGAACCCGGTTTCAAGGAGCAGGGGTGGGCAGAGCAGCGCCTGCCCCAGCCGCACGGAGCTGCTGCAGCCCGGCAGCAGAACCAGCCCCCGGCCCAGCCTGAACTGCCTACAACGCACGCCTCTTCTGCGGCTTCAAAACCTTTACTCTTGTCCAGACTGGTGCACTTTTGCAAGCTGTAGCTTTTTAGACGAGCAATTCTTTTACTCCAGAAACCAGAAAGATACCTAGCTTTTGGGGCAAGAGAGGAGAAAGCTGAAGGAACTACTGAAGGAACCCCCCTGTTCCTCATTGCTCTTCTCCCAGGAGCAGGCACTGCTGCTGCTTCCTCCTAGCTGTGGCGCGGTAGTCATTTAACTGGATAAGCTCTTAATATTAAGTCAAAATAGCTTCAGTAGCAATTATCAAATTTTTGATTCATGTGAAGGATGTATTAATTGTTCTAGTTCGGTGAACATTTTAATAAAGATTAGTCAGATTTTCACGACACTTTGTGGGGAAACAAATCCTGTTTACCAGGCTACTCTGGGTTCCCACACTCACATTCCTCTCAAGCAAATTATGGAAAAAATTGGGGGGGTGGGGGGTGGAAAAGCAGTAATTTATGAAAACACGGTACACCATAATTTTGCCATTTTTCTGCAATAAGGATGGCAAATGATTCATGGGAAAAATGAAATATATTTCACTGTCAGTTCAATAGATCTAAGATTTACAGCTTCTTGACTTGGACAGGGAAAACTCAGCTTGCATAAAAATGAATTGCAAATCAGTTAATTGTAGATATGCAAAAATAAGAAATGAATCTGCGCGCTTCAGTAAAGTAAACTGAGCAACAATTCAGGGCACAGAAAATGAAAGGCAGGGAAGGGCAGGGAAGGCTTCTGTTTGCTCTGGGGAGGGCGCGAGGCTGGGAGGAAGGAGTGCTCGCCGTGCGAGGGACCTTTGAATGGGGTTACACCGCCGCGGCTCCCTTCAGTTTGTGTCAGTTTTACTGATCAGCCTAATTACATTTACATCAGTTGGACAAACAGATTACGGTATCTTGGTAAGACAGAGCCAAGTTTGCCTTATTTAGTTAAATAAAGCCTATGGAGAAGAACTAATGACACATCCAGCTGCAGCGCTGCCCCATCTCCGGTATTTGCACTGGGGCTGAGCACCACCACAGACCTTGGTGCTCCTCAGAGATGCCCTGCCAGAGCAGGGCGTGCTTGGTGCAGTGCTACAAGCCACATTTGCCATGGAATAAAACCCGTCTGACCTGCTGCAATCGGGGAAGCTGTAATCAGGTTACGCTCACCACCTCCGGCTGCAGCGGGCTGCAGGAGGCAGACAAAGCACCGAGCCTGGCATTGGCATTTGCTTAGGATCAAGTTCAGTTAAATGCACGGAAACAGTCAAACATTCCCCAAATTTTATTTTATTTTTTTTTTAAAAGAAAAAAGTCCCTCTGCTCATATTCAGCTGGGTAATCTGACACACATGACAGTCCTCGCAGAGGACTGTTGTGAAAAAACAGCAAGCTAAAGGCTTCCTCAGGGGAGCCAAATTTAATCTCTGCCTTCATTTGCAAAAAAAAAAAAAGGCAAGATTAATCCAGCACACGCCTGCATTAGTGGCCTCTTCAGAGTGAAAAAAGTATTGATTCTGCCATAAGTCTCATCTCCCAGCCCCAGCAGCCGTGCACTCGCTTTGTGCGGTCCGTGCTGCTGCGCCAGGATGCAGGCGGGCAGACCTGGGGGCGGGGGCACAAGGGGACAAGGACAACAAGCTGGAGGCAGAGCACAAGTCTGAAGGCCCCTCATTTTCAGTGAGGAGAAACAACACTTGGCAGCCAAGAGTCATCCTTACTGAAGACTGTTTTCTCTCCTCAACAGATGCAATCAGTTCATATTTGACACGGGAAACACCCAGTTCAAGCATCAACGCTTTAATATTAATGTCGCTATGATACTCTGTATTGTATTTCTAAAACGGGATGCAGTGCACAAGTGAACATAAGTTGCAATAAATCAGGATTTTTAAACACTGAATGAAGAAGTGATGCAAAGACAGGGAACCCATTCCCAAAATACTGCTCTAGAAAGGCTCCATTTCAGTACACGTTTGGTGTTGAGTAGCAAAATTCAGGATCATGACCCAAGTGCTGCAAAATATTTGAGACAAAGATGATTACAGCCATCATTTTCTGACATATTAGATTAGATAAAATTCATAATCTTTATGCTTTGGAGGTATCAGCCCTGTTTATTTCTGGGGGGGATATGGAGGGGAGCTATTCTGGCTGCACATACAAAACCCCTCTATTCAGCACAGCTATTGCAATTGTGGAATATCCCTATTAGAAGTATAAATTAAAACCTACAAAATAATATGGAGATTATAAAATTTGTGTTAAAACTGATAACAGCTTTACTGATTTACTGACAATGAAAATATATAGCATTTTTTCTGTTGGAACATTTATCAACACATGGCAACCCTGGACTAACTTGACACATGAAATGATCAAAATGGATTATGAAATCTCTTCCATTCATTTCTATTGATTTTAGTTATGATAAAATTCATCAGTGTGCAAAGGAACACTTGGCTTGGATTTTGTTGCAGGAAAAAAAATGCCAGACAATTGGCTGGCTGTAATTTTAGTACAAGACGGCCGTGCAGAATTCCTTACCCTGCGTGTCATCAGCAAACGCACACAGCTGCTACATCCCGAGAATGCTAAAGTGCTGTATTAACTCCTCATTTTCATTTTTAAACTACAAAGTCCTAAATTCTGAGCTAAAATGGGAAAACACGAACAATCATGTCATGTTTCCTAAGCGGCATCTATTTGAATGTTTGTCTTTTAAAAATAAACTTTTTCAAGGCTAGCAGAAGTTGTTTCTGTAACTACCGTAAACTGCCAGTGAACGGACCATTTTATTCAGTTTTATTGATTCATGCTTTCAGTTCTTACTCAGTTAAAAACAAGGCACATTAAATACATCCTCTTATTGCTCTATAAATGCATGCGGCTCATTCTGTATATCAAAAGTAATAAATAATGGCAGTAAAACACCAAGACAGTTATAAAAACGACAACCCAGCCTCAAACAGTATTTAACAGTTCAGTCTAGAACAATAACTTAACGAAATACGTGAAGTGCCACATGTAAAACATGCAGTGTGCGTATGTGCATTTATACACACGCGCATGTACCCGCACTCCCCCGTCATGCAGTTTATTGCATAAACAGAACACCCCCTTCCAGAAACCCAGCTCCCTCCTCAGAAGTCACAACACTATTTTTCCACCTGGGATCCAAACAATGCACGACAGTGACATCTACAACTCTTTCAGCAGTACATTCAAATGGAAAAAAAAAAAAGCCAATGAACAAAAATGCTTTCCCAAAACAAACGTGAAGTGATGAAATAAACAGTTCTAGTTTTTTTCCATATATAGATTCAGTTGTTTTAAGCAATGCACAATCTTCTCATTACAGTCATACAAGATCTTGCTGTGCCATACAAAAGAGCCATGACAGTAAAGTGCCAAGATGCAAAGCACATTCATATCAGAGGACACACATATAGCCAAGAAAATCCCAAAGTCACATTCCGTATGCAGTATTACTAAAACAATAGAACAAAATACTTTGGGTACAAAGCAGAAAATCCTGGCTTCACAGGGAAACTCGTATTATTAATTCTTAACAGTGCCATTTATGGAGGAGTGGGAGAGGAGTTTTCTTTAGACAATACAAGAGATGTTGAAGATTAAATATTTTTCTTTATGTGGCCTGGAAAAGGTCTCATTACAATTTTTTATTTATTTATTTTTAAATTAACAACAGTATCCTAACCCACTTCCCTCCTTACCTGGCTCTTGCTCACTGAACCAAAATAACCTGTGTATTGTACATCCATTTCCAACCAAGTCTGCAGTATGTAAAATCTTGTGTTCTTATTTGAGAAGGGTTTGGAAATGTGAAGCTCTGCCAAACATTAGCATACTTACTTGAATAAACTAGAATATATTTCAAAAAAGTTTACAGTACCACAGAAACAAACCCCTTCATTCATAAAAATGTTTCTTATATTGTCAAATGTGCTAACTTGTCATTCACATAGACTGTGCCTAACTTGTACAGGACTCAAAGCAAGAAAAGTCAGAACCCCTTAACAATATCTGCATTTTCAGGCAGCTGAAATTTCAGTTAAATTTAATTTAACATGCAAAAAAAATCAGTTAAAGGCATTTTACCCAATATTTCCAGAAATAAACCTGGAGAGATTTTACCAATTGCTTGGACTAAAACAAATATACTAATTTACAGAATTTCATATGAGGCTTGCCCTCACTTTTTTTTTTTTAAAGGTTTCAAAAACACTTGACTTTTTGAAAAATTATTTTATTAAAAGGACTCTGCCTCTACAGCCACAAACATCTGTGCTTATTATACTATACTAATATTCCTCAGCCTCTCCATTTCATTTAGGTAATCATTTTCCCTTTTAAATACAGAAATAATCTTTGCTGTGTTATTGTGCTGATGTTTTTCATTAGTAAAAGTGGTGACAGCGGTTCAAATATCAGATTTTACATAAGCAGAAATTCTGACCCCTTAGAACTGAGGTTTTTGAGTTGTGAACTAGTATTTATACTCAAATATAACAGAATAAGTTGATCAATAAACCACTCGTGTTTTTCCTTCCTTGTTCTACATCAGGCAAGAATCTTCCATTTGATTTTGAATTTAGTCAACCTAGCAGAAAGGCAAACAGCCAGTTGCAACGCTGTTGAAAACAGATCAAGTGAGTGGTCCTAATTTTTTTATTTTTCTTAATCTTTACATTAATCTGCTGAAAAATAGCCCTTTCACTTTTGCAGAAAATTTAGTGGAATGCAAAACAAGTTTTGCTGTTTCACTTTGAATTTTTAAATAAAGACTTACATTATCAAAACTGCCATATTCTACATAGGACCAGTGTTTGTCCCAAACTGGAAACAGTACAAAACACTTTACAGCATAAAATGCCACCTACTAGACAATGCTATTTATTAAAGGAAGCTTATTCTTATTAAGGTGGGAGAAAGGAAAGCCATCCTCTAGTGTTAACTGAATTATTAGTTTGGATGATCAACTGAGATGTGTTGTAGTTTTCCAGCTTCATACCGCTGACACTTGTGTCTGGCTAAGTATAGATACCACAGAAATAACAAAACACTCAAAAAGAGCAAAACCTACCATCAATGGAAGGTAGTATAAATAATCCTGACAGTTCTTTACTGAATTGTTCTGTTCCTTTTGTGATACTGTCCCAAAGCCAGAACATCAGCTTTCCCTCTACTGATCTTTGCTGAAGTGGACAGCCCTGCAGCTTTTAAGTACTAAAAGCATATTTGCAAGTCTCAACGTAATGCTTTCTTTAAAGGCAGGATTCACTTTTTCTTTAAAGGTAAAGGTGATATAGAAGTTAATGAACAAGGCAGCATGTGCACGTGTTTGTGTGCACCCAGATCTTTCTAGACTGCATTCCAAGTTCTTGTTAATAAACTTCTATGTTCTAAAGCATACCCAATCCAAGAGGCCACATGTTGGAGTGTTAAGAGCTGAAGAGAAAATCATTAGTAAAACAAGTGCACCAGTGTATTTTTGTAAATGCTACACCAACGGACAAATACCAGTCACCTTGAACAAGCAAGGACACTCAAAAGCACTGGAATGTTTTCAGCAGAGATGCAGCCACGCATACCCGTTAGCCGCGGCCGCGAGCAGAGGCTGTGTTCGAGCTACAGCCCTCCACCGCTGCGGTCCACTGGGATCACCACTCTCTGACCCAAGTTCTCTTCGGCAGTCTTCATGAGGACAGCCGCCGGCTTCCAGACACATGGCCCTTCATGAATGGCACTCATGACTGCAAAGAAACACGGAAAGAACCCTGTTAGCTTATTTGCCACGACAAAGAACAGAGGCAGATGGTACAGCTCAATCCGTGCTACCAACTCCTCCAGCACGAGATGTACAAACATTGCGGGTTGTCCTGCCCCTTGGGCACCAGCACAGCTCCGTGTAAACCATGGCTGAGCTGATTAGTTTGTCCAAGAGCCAGTGGCAAGTGTTAATGTAGATACAAAACTGATTCTTCCACATATAAGCAGAACTGCTGCATAGTTTCAAAGACTCCCCTCAAAGCTCAGCTGGTATTTCTGGAAAATGTAAATCAGGTTTGGCCAGGTGTGAGTGGCAACAGAAAAATCAGATGTGATCCAATTCGAAGTAATAGCGCAGGTATCCATTAACACCATTTTTTTTTTTCAGTGGCATTAAAAAAGTAGGATAACCCAACTATTTCACAGATTCTTCCCCCCACTTTTTTTTTTTTGTTTTTTTAAATCTGATGGAAACTTACAGAAGAACACAATTCCTGATCTGCTACTGACCCTGGACTATACCCTTTCACTCACATGCTCTTCTTTGTAGAGACAGTGTACTTGACTTGCACAGTTCTTTCAAAATCCAAATTTTATAGACTTTTAAAACTAATTTGCCTTTAAGTCCTTGAAACTGGACTCAGCTCTACCTTACCGAACACACACTAGTGCTAAGATTTTAGTTAATTCTTTTTTTATCCCCCTGGATAAAGTGAGCATTAGACTTGAAATTACATGCAGTCAGCTTGTCAAAGACTACTGCGGAAAGCAATTGGCACTTTACAAAATGCATACTTCGTACTCCCGTTGAGGGCTTGGAATACTTTCATATTTCTTCCCTTCTATAGGAAAGTACTATATCTGCACCTGGACCTATGTAAAAGTGGTATTAACACTGTCAAAACAGGAATGATTACCCAGGAGGGGAAGATGCAGCCAGGCCGGAAAACCAAAAATTTTGGTATGCCTTCAGAAAAGCAATCGTGCTGTAAGACAGCTCCCTGTGCACCCTCACCCCTGCTACAGCTCTGCCTCACTGCCACAGGGGGAATGCCCAGCATGCACTGCCTGGGGAAACAGGTGGGTAACGACGGTAAAGAGATAAACAGATGCGAGCAGAAGAAAAATCATGCTAAAATTGTAAAATCGGAATGACCTGTTAATGTCGGACACTGATCAATTCGGCCTGCTTTGCGGTTTATGAACCCCTTCAAGCAGTGGTGGCTGCTGAGAGCGGTTCCCCACGACAGCATTCGAGACACGCTGGCAGTCTGCAGCTGGGCAAAGGAAGCCACTGGCATTGCTCTACTCGCCACTTGGAAAGCAACGCGCCACCCCGGTACAACGTGTTCCTATACTCTAATATGAACGTCCACAAATATTGCACACTGCTTTCCACAAGCATTCTGGCAGTACAACGTAATTACCTGAAAGTTTTCGGAGAGCAAACACAAAAGTATTGGGAGCTGACTTAACAGGACCCGTTAAAAAATTAAACAAACATTTAGGTATTTTGCTCCTTCCATGGCAACCTCCTGTAACGTTGTCCACCGCACGTCCTAGCTCACCCCCTGCGCTCAGCAGCTCCCTGCGTGGTGCTCCCTACCCCTGCAGGAAGGGAGCGCATGGGCACAAGTGACCCTTACTGGCGGCGCCAGTCATCAACTTTAAATACATAGATTACACTATAAAATGTTTAGGAACATTTTCTTCTCAAAGAGAAGCCGGTAGCCAAATATTGCACAATTTAAAAAAGTAACTTTGAAACTACAACAAAAACAGTGACTTGTCATTTGGATTTTAGAGGTATGACGACTTTGGATAGGCAACCCTATGAGACCATGTTATCAGAGTAAAGCAAAAAAACAAAGCCACCACAGACAAATCCACAGCAGACATTAATTGCTGGTTGCTTTGACTTAACCACATGTATCCAAAACTAACCAAATTATAGCTTAACAGTCATTACAGTCAATGGTGTAGGTTTTTTCCCCACCCTAATTGTAAGTTTTCTTATGCACAGCGATATAAGAGGGATACCTTCTCAACAGGGAGACAATCAGCTATGATTTCTTTATATTTACAATAAGATGGTTCTGGGATCTCTCTCTCTCTCTCTAAAAATATATATATATATATTTTTCCATTTTTTAAAAATACATTTCAGTTACCTAGCTGAATTGCTGCATTTAAGTAAATAAACAGTCTTTTTTTCTAATGCTGGACACAACCTGTGAAAATTTTCGGCATTTAGATTCAACAATGCTCGTCTTATCTACCGCTCATCTCAAGAGAGACAATTACCATTTCCTTTGCCTTGATCTTGTTGTTTAACTTGACACAGTGAAGAAAGGGCTGACATTGACCAAAATCCCAGCATTAATTTATCCTCATGTTCGGCATTCATCATTGCCACCATGTAGGAAAGACATGCAGTCACTTGAAATACCACACCAAGAAAAACTCCACAAAAACAAAGCTAAACTGGCATCCTGCATATGCTAGAGGAGCTGGATGAACCAACATTTCAGTAGCACCTTTAATTTTCTTATTTTAAATCCCTGCAAAAAGCAGATGTACAGGTTGTCAATGTAATATCTTTCATACAAAGGAAGGTATTGTTTTTTATCAATCCAGGAGCTGAAATGGAATAATATGGACTGGATGTACTTTAACCCACAAACACATCTTAGTATTTTCTAAGCTATTTGAATACTTTAATCACTCTAACAGGCTTAGCTAAACGTCAGTGTGCATAACCAAAACATCCCTTCTGATAGACAACTGTCTTACTTTCAATGTACTTAAATATCATTTTTGTATTAAAAACAAAAATCAGATCTATATTGTGGTATACTTTTGAAAACTGGACCTGTTCTTTGGGTCTAATTGTTTCTGCACAGGAATAAAATACAAGGATTTTAAAGTTGCCTGAAAATGGCTGTGTGTCACTTTTGTCTTGCAATCTGGCAAACGGCATCAACACTACCATGTTACCCAAGCATCACTTACCTCCTCTCCAATCCAGCTCTTCAGAACAGAGGGGAAAAATACCTATGCCTTTGTTTGTTAAACCTACAACTTTTTTCAAAAAAAATACCTACCTGCAAAAACTCAATGAGCTCAACCTGTCCATTTTGTTCAGGTCTACTTCATTTAGAATATCATGAAGTGTTTTTTCATCAATTTGCACACTGATGCTCTAGTCAACAAAAAAACACAGAAGTGTCAATTGCATTGCTCAGTATGACATATGCCACACTGCAACATAAGTAAGAGGCTTAAGAAGGAAACCAAAAGAACACAAGGAAACTTTACCTCCAAGACACGCTGCACATCCAGTATAGTAATAAAACCTTTCTTGTCCTTGTCAAACATATGGAATCGCTTCTTGTACCTGCAAGATAAGGATTATCAGTGGGGAAAACTATGTTTAATGGTATTAACTCCTAGCAACTAGTGAGTTCCTAGGGAACTCTTATTTTACTTACCTTTCAATATCTGAAGGCACTAGAGTGATTTCAGAGCTGTCTGTCATTGATCTGATTTTACTTTGTAGCCCATTCATAATACAGAAATTTTTAGCAGCTTCAAGTTCTTCCTATGACAAATAGGGAAAAAACTGTCTTTATATCTGAGGAATAATAAGTTCCTACACAGTTATTTTTTTAACTTAGTACTTTATTTGTTCTTTCCACGTAACAAGAGTTTACCTAAGGTCTAACAATTAAGCAGATGGTAGCTAAGAAGTATTAAAGAAGTTCATCTTGTCACCTTTTAGTCTTCAAGAAGTATCAAGCCTAATAAAGGCTTCTAATTACTGTGTAAATGCTTTTAGGATCATAGCATGCCTTCAGTCACATATGGAGTACCTATTTAATTCATTAAGAACGGTACTTGCAGATGAGGCCAACAAAATGCCATTAACACAGTTGATATCACAATATTTCACTTATCTTTCAAAAATCACGAGTCTCAACATGAGGCATGTTCTTTGTTTTAAACCGTTTTCATGGTAATAAAATTTATCTGTTACCTGAGAGTTCCATGCAAGGCCTTCTGTAGCCAGTTTTAAAAATAATTATATCTCATACATATGAAGTACTGTAGAGCATGGTTCTTTTCTACAGCTATGGGTACACCAAACACTGTTTTAAGATAACAATACAAGCATCTGCCACAAAGCATCAACATAAAAAGCCACAGCACAGATTACAAACAAATGTAAGCATACTGAGTAATGGCTGCAGTAACAGTGAAAGACTCCTAGGCACACGAATATAAGCTGCTTCATCTAGTAGAGACTTGAAGAAAGTCTAGTATAGTTTAGCTGGTCTCCTAATCTTACATACTTCAATATAAACAAGTAAGTTACCCTTCAGCCCCAAACCAACAGGAGACAGATTTTGATGGTTTGTGGAATTCTAAGTAGGGATGTAGGGTGCAACTCAATGCATGCATATCAGGTGCCTTCATTTAAGGTACGACATCTGAACTAAGCTCATTAACTACAGAGCAGGCACACAAAGGCTATCTCAAATAGACAACCACGTTATCAGCATGGCAAGTAAATGAGATGAGTTGGTCCCACAGTATGTTCAAGCACTGAAACACTAGGGCAAAGGAAGCAAACAGTGGCCTCAAAATAATTTAGGCCAAAGAACGGTAGCAAACTCAGTATCATCACTTTTCAAAAGACACAGCAGACAAAAAGGAGTGATACGGATTGCAAAATTCTCTAAGATGGGCCTGTTGAGAAGTGTCACTCACAGTATTTCAACATGAATAGGATTGTAACACCAAGATGTTTCATTTTTAGAAAAAACAACAGGATACAGATCTTCACTTTCTCTCCACCCCTTGGCCAATACCAATTCATTTCACAGCTATTTTTATAAAGACTTTAAAATGAAATACACCAAGTGAATCATTCTCTCAGGAAGAAAGCATCATTGAAGTTCTCTATTCAACTAATTTAGACTGTCAACATGGAAACCACTGAAGAAAAAAATAAGACTTTTAGATGAAAAAGGCCCTTTGTACCTTTTTTTCTGTTCAGTCCAGTTAAGTTCTTTGCCCATTATATCTACAATTCTTGGTAGAGCTTCCTCAGCAGCCTGGACATTCAGGAAGGCCAAGCGAGTCCGTCGGGAAACCATATCCACAGCAGTGCGGGCATATTCTTTTACACCATAGATGACCTAAAATAGTAAGACAAGGGGGAAAAAACACAGATGAGCATATATTAAATATAAATATATAACGTAATATGCAATCTATTTAATATATTTAATCATATATATATAAAATCAAATTAAGCATACTCAGGGGAAGTGAAGAAAATGAAAACAAAATCTGGACCTTAAGGAAAGGACTTATGAAGGTGCTTTCAGAGTGAGATGGACCTGTAGGAGAACCTGCTTGTGTCCCAAGAAAGCACTCAGAGTATTAGGTAGTTTTTCCTACATACCTCAGCTTCAATATAAGGAAATTCAGACACAAGGCGTTTTCCAACAATAGGCCATCTCTTTCCTGTAACTTGGGCTATTTTGGCTACCTCAAAAGCCTTGTCACCATACGTAGAAGCTAGATGCTGAGCCACCTGTGGAGTTGAAAAATTCATTATGCTTTTGAAAGCACAAATATATGCATTTTTTCTTGTCAATTCTCTCATCACTAATAACAAAGAGTGTTAGATTTTGATCATGTGGGAGGAAACAGCCCATGCAATCAATGGGTAAAGCCAGCATTAATACTACTACATAGGTATCAATATAAATGACTAGCAATACTTCAACACTTTTGCTACAATCTGACCGCATGTAAAGTATAGATTTTATTGGGCTTAAGGAAGATAAACACTAGTGTGTAATAATAGTTTAAAGCAGAATAAAGTGAAGATTAAGAGGAAGGGAAAGAAAAATGGTGTTTGACAGTTTAAGAGAAAAGACGAGCAATTAGTAGGTGGGTTTTTGTATGTGTGTGGTGGTTTTATTTATTTTTTTTATTGCTTTAAAAAACTATCCTTGTCCTAGGCAGATGAAAAGCTCTTATTGGTTTTAAGAGACTTAAGACACACAGTACACACTACGACACATAGTACACACTGTGCAGGTGTTGTGTTTAGTGAAAAGACAAAACCCTCTAACACAGAAGTATCAGAGCATAAACAATAACAAGGACTCACCTCACTTTCGAGCCCGTAGTCCTGTACCAACCTAATGTAGAGAGTGGGACTCCAGTCCTCAGCCCCTTGTAGCTGCAGCCCAATAGTCCTTACTGGAACCTGCATTCAGATCATGTGCCTGAATAGCAGCATCAATGGTATCCTGTGCCATGGCACGGTAGGTTGTCCACTTCCCACCTATAATCACACATTTGCTTCTTTATTTAGGGAAAGCAAAGGAAACCATGAAGTTGGAATGTACGACACATTTGCATACCACATTATTCTTACCAGACTCATTCTAACAAGCGAGTCACACTGCCACAGATAGATCACTACCTAATTGTAGGAATGCAAAGGATTACCCTGCTGGAACAGAATTTTGAATAAAATACAGTGGGGAAGCCCAAAGCCATACTTGAAATGATCTTCAAGTACCTGCTATTGTGACAAGGCCACTGTCACTAACAGTAACAACGTGATTCCGGGATATCGACTGAGTGTCTTTGGAGTTGGGGTCTGTGACCAGAGGACGAATGCCACTCCACGCTGCCAACACGTCTCCTCTTCTCACTGTCCAGAGGAAAGATCAGCCAAAAGTCAGTCATGAACAGATTTGTATTGCTTTCCTAAGGACAGCACCAATCTGTATCAACACCATTATCAGACTCTAATCAAAGTCAGAGAGAGGTTTATTTTTCACGCTGATTAAAAATTCACCCAAACAGGGAAATTCTGGGAACTGATCAGCCAAGACATTCAACTGTCAGATTCTCCCATCAGCTCACCATACCAAACCCAACCCAGTCTAACCCCACCTTATCACCACATCTTGTCCTTGCTTTTGCTAACAGCATAGTCCTTACGTTGCATTTTAGAAACCAAAATAAAGTTCATTCCACATGGGCATAACACTTGCTTTTAGGACTTTAAAGCTTTTTCTACAGCATATAAGTTATTTTGCCAGATTTTCCTCTTGATAGGTGATCTTTTATTCAGAGCCTCTGTCAGAAGTCCAATTGCACATATGCACCTGGTAGGCTATAGCACGTCCCCTAAGCTTCTGCCTCACCCAGACCTTTGACATTTGCTACTGCACAGCAACCCCAAATGGCCCAGCTAACTTGCCACAAACCATCTAGAAGCCCTTGCTGTCCTCTCTCAGCCACCTCTTCCAGTCCTACCTTCCCAACCTTAACATTGTCTCAGATGTACCTTCACTCTTCACAAGCAACCTGACTAAACGGCCATTTACAGCCTGCCCTTCTCAATCATATCCCTCTGCTTCCTGCCAGTTACACGTTACAATCCCTAAAGCCAAACCTGACTTCTCAGAGAACTTGGAGGAACAAAACCTGAAGGCAACAAGTGGTTAAAAAGAGTACTTAACAGTTTCAGGAAAATGATCTAGCCTCTGAAAGTAACTTTTTAAAAAAATATACGTATATATAAAAATAAAAGCATAGAACCAATAATTTAATGGAATTAGTTTTGTTGCTTATCAAATTTACAATGTAAAAAATTGAACAATTTACTTTATATTGAAGCTCCAGAACATTTTTGAAAGAAGCTTTCATATAACTGATAATTAAATAATAAAAAATAAAAAAATCAGTAACAGGGTGTAAAAATATCCCCCAAAGAACACAAAATAGATTTCAGAAATCAATGGTGCTCTGCCAGCATGTTTAACCTGCCAAAATGAAGTGTTAATCACAGAAATAAGATACCATATTACATTTATAAACTAATGAAACTAGAAAAAGCAGCATGCATGACACTATAATTAAACAGTTGGAACACATCCAAGCCTGTGTAAGTTGATAACCCTGGCACTGTCTCTGGCAGCAAAAAGGCAGGTCTGCAGTGAGTTGATACGGCCAGCACAGTTGTTAATTCAATAACAGGCAATCTATAAACACTGCTAATTGCATATGTGAAAAAACAGCATGCACCTAGGTAGGTTTCATTCAAAAAAATAAACACTTTATAATGCACTTCTGTAAAATATCTTGCAAAATTTCTGCCTTATTCAGTCTTAATGTTACCAGCTACCTGTCTGGCCTACCACTCTTACACCTACTTCTGCTTAAGAAACCTAAAGGTACATTTCCTGAAGACCGTTTTTGTGAATTTTGTAAAGTACAGAGCCATCAAATATCCATTTCAGGAATCATGTACTCTAACATTTCCAATTGCTGGATAGCAAATTTCCTAAATCTAAGATATTGCAGTATTCCTAAAAAAGTGTTTTTCAGTGCTGCTATTACAGCAGGGATACAGGAGCACAAATGCTTTCACAGAACTGTTATAGAAAGTCTCACTACAAAGTAAAGAAGCCTCTCACCTTTAAACAAGCACTCTGCATCCAAATGAACCAGCATCTTACAACGAACATGCTCTCAGCTCAGCTACTGAGGTGAGCCACCATCACCAACTGAATTTTTTAAAAATTCCCATTTCTGCCCATTATACTTCCCCCTCCAACTGAAAAACTATTAGATATTTATCATGTCATTAAGAGCAATTAAGAAAAGATGCCTACAAAATGGAGACAAAGACAAAGACACAAGACAAAGTCAGAACAACTTTTCTTTCAAGAAAAGCATATTAATTCAATGCACTCGTATTGATGTATGACTGAACTGACCCACATCAACAGAACTTTGCATCTGCCACACAAAAAGGCCAGAATGACTTGACTACACAGCTGGACAGCTACTGCCAGTTAGATGAAAGGTATGTGAAATCTGAATGTTCAGATAGACTGTTTTCTATTTAAATAGTCCAAGAAGAGCAAGTGTATCTGGAAAAGCCTCATTGATAGCTCTGAAACAGATCAAGATGACACTTAAGTCCCACCACAGCTAGATGCACAAGAACCAAAGCTTTAGACAGACAGCACTGACTCAAACTGAAATACTGCAGATCCATCCCTCCCACTGAAAACCCAGAACTCAAAGCCCTACCTTCAACATCAACACTAAGGTAGTTGCGCACTTCATTCAAAATAAAGTTTATATCTTCTTCTGTTGGTATGGGGTGGGGCGTAACATCAGTTGGGCTGTCCGTGGTCCCCGCAATAGTCATCTTCTCCCATGGCAGGAAGAAAATCACTCTACCGTCACTTGTGGCTGGGTCAAGCAGACCCATGTTATCAGGGCTGAAATAGAGAAGGGACATGATTCAGAACAAATCCGGCGTCACCAGAGATCTGTTCTTGCACACCTTTAAGTATTAGAACATTATCTTTGCTCTTGGATCAAAAGATTAAAAAAGCAAATCAGATCACGTATGTCACTGTGACCCAACTTTAAGAGAGAATCCCAGAAGACGTGAGAAATAAAGGCCCTTTAATGTGATCACTGGAATCTGATTTCCTAAGGCAATTAGCAGGCCACATCCTTAGAGCAATCAGTCCTTCGGCATCTCCCATATGCAATCATTCTTGAAAATCTTGCTACTCCACCTTCAAATACAAGGATTTGGAAACTTCAAAACAGCATTCACTTGAAACTCATATTATGGAATGAATAACTACTTTTAAAATAAGTAATAAAAAAAGGAAACAACATATAACACCACAGAGGAAAGCTAAGGCTGAAACAGTGCATGCATTAAAATGGAAGAAGAACAGAACTCTGGCTCTGTTTCAATGGGTCTAAGTATGCAACAAGAAAAGTTTAAGACCAAATATTAGTAACCCAATTTACTGATTAATTTTTGTCACCTATTTATGGAGAAGGCAAAACATACAAAAACCCCAACGATTTTTATAACCTGTATCTGCAACGAAGGTTGGTGTAGGAGGGCAACATTAGTAAAAAGAAGTCATAAGTATTACAAGTACATTAAAACAGTAAACTTACGATTCTACATTCTGAGTTTACCAACCAGGAACTGAAGCCGAGACTCACAAGGGATTCAGAGCAAGAAATACATTCCAAATACTTCCAGCTCTAGCTCTCACTATAGCATTCCTGAAGTCTGAAGTAGGAACCATGGTTGGAGTGGAAAAAAGGCAAAAGATACCACCTCCGTAATGACTAATTGGATGGTAGTATTCAGAGATTTTTCACTCATTTGCACCAATGCTACAGAACAGTTCAGTAAAATGAAAGACAACAGTTCTTTGTGCAGAAAATTAACTTATGTATCAATGTTTTCTGGTATAACAAGAAATCCACATGTATGAAGAAAGTCATCTTCATCACTTATATAACACTGCTTATATTTCAGGAAACAAAAGGTATCTATGAACGCTTCAAAAGTAGTTTCTATATAGGAGAATATTCAAGCTGCCCTTTTTTCTATTTGTTTTTGTTTAAAGGAAAGATGCTGATTTTGATTCCAGGTGCTGGAAGTCCTCGGAAAAACATCTGCAGTTTTAGCAATCTTCAGGTTTTGCACCTACTCCTGATAGTGGAAGGATGATATAGGAAGCATATCTAAGTGACAAGGACTGCCAGTGGGGAATAATTCAATGGACTCAATAACTACTAACACAATAAGCTGAAGGTAGACAGAGACCCAGTTGGATATGAATTACCTATTTAAGAGAGCTACAAGCTGAATCATTGAATATTTCATTTTTAGGAAATCTAAACTGATTACTGAAGGTAAGTTTTCAATATCTGGAAAGGCTAGAAGAAGCTGAAAATTTCATATATAGCATGTATATTAGAACATTTTTTAGATGATATTTATAGACAGCTTAGGCATACAGTTGGAAAAGTACAATTTAATAGGGGAAGTCAACACAGATTTGTGAAAGGTAAATCACGTCAGACAAATGATTACTTTTTAAAATGAAAAAGCTATTGATTTAGAGACAGGAAGCTAGAGGTTTAATATACAGTATCAGAATATTCAGATAGCTTCAGACATTTTCAAAAGTATGATTTTTTTTAATATGATTTAAGTAAGAACCATGAAAGAGAAACAAGTAAAGACTTAAAAATAAGTTTCACCATAACACCTATGGACTGAAGTATTTACAATTGGGTAACACAGCAAACGATGAGAAAGGGTGAAGCAGTCTTTCATACGCCAATTCATTTACTGATCTAATGGCTACCAGCTATCCTGGTAAGATCTCTCAGTCTCCCTTTGCTACGTGTATTCCATCTTATATAAATAACTGATGAGCCACCAGAAAAAGATTCCACAAACTGCCTGTTCCACAATCATGCTGCTGTATACCAGGAATACTTCTGAAACTACACATTTTTACACTCTTACAGTTATGGAATTGATGCGACCGTGTGGTACAAGCTATAACAACATCACCTACTGTAACATTTCTCTAGCACTCTTTAAAGAGCGCTGAGATTACTAATATTATGACTGTAAACTCTAAGATGAAATAGAGAGCACTACCTTTATATAGCGCAATAGTGGCAAATAGACACTGCCTAGGAGTATAATGCAGGTAATGCAGGCAGATCCGAAGCATCTCTTACAGCAGACCAAGCATCAAAATACTCAGCCCTTTGTGAACAATGATACAGCAATAGTAATAGTTAAAGAGTTGATTTAAAACAATTGAAGGAGTTTGGAGCATGACTACTTTATATAAGCTTCATTTTCAAAAAGAACAACAGTTTTATTGGACAATATGCAGAGTACATGACAAATGAAGAAATCTTGAGAAGAGATTATTAAAGTACACTTCAGTATAAGAATGTAAGAGACTACTAGATTAGTTAAAACTACTTAAATGAAGGACAAAGTTGAACTTTTGAGCTTGAAGTCAGTAAGCAATTCTGGATGGTAGAATATGGCATTTTAAAAGAGCAGAACAGAAGCATGAAAGATTTCTAGTGGAAGTATTTGACAAAGACACCACAAATCTAATTAAATAGAAAACAGGTGAATTTCAATAAAGTAGATCCAAAGTTTAGTAGACAAATTTATTTGGAACCTAAAATGTGAAGCAGATAATTTAAGAAAGACTGAAAATACCTGAAACTTGTTGGGTGAGAGGGAATACTGCATACATAGACCTCCTGCCCTACATGTGCCAATCTAAACAAAAGTAGCCAGAATCCTCTTTCATTTTGGCAGATAAAACACTTAAACAGTGAGTGAAAAAGTTGTTGCAGCTACTAGAATAGATGTGTACACTAAAACAATGAGAAGAATACTGGGACTATTGATAAAGATCAAATGAGCAGGAATCCCATAGGAGGTTAATGCATTAATGTTAGCACTAATTTTACAAAATCTTACCTGTGTTTAGATATAAAAAACTGTTATATAATTTGTGCAAGTTCAGGACAAAATTCTATAATACATTTATGACAAAGGCAAGCATGAATATAGACGTGATACAAATGAGATTAAATACCTTGAGTATCTTCTATTTAGTATTAATCCAAGGAACTGTACTAAGCTACCTCACTTAAAGGAAGTTCTGTACAGTTTTGTTTCATCAGCTGTACTGCGGAGGCAGTTATGTGGGCAGATACTATTTTACAAGAAAAGTAATGCCCACATGCTGCCATACACAGGGGAACAAGGAGAACAAGAATTCTCTACATTACTAATTACAATTATCAGGTAATTACAAAATACATAAATTAGAGCTCTCATGCATACCAAGCAATCTTTGACTTTGAACCTACAAAGTGATTCAAAGTTTAAAAACTGACTTTGTGGCCCTACACTAAAAGCATATAATTGTACATGTGCTTGTCATAGTATTTGAAGAAGCTAGGATTACAAGCTGTTTATTGTCACTGCTAGTGCTTTAAAGCAACCATCAGGTCATTTCCTGGTTTTCATGTGCAAAGACAAAAAAGACTGCAAGAATAATTATATGCACGGCCAAAAATGCCTCAATTTTATAGTATATTGTTGTGTCCTATTGGTACAGCTTAGGCAACAATATTTTGTACACTGGAAATCTAATTCGATATTCACAGAGGAGGGCAATGATCATATGGAAGGCATCATTTTAAGTGCACTGTATCAACATAATTGGTGCAAGTCTAAGTGTAAGTTTCCAATAGGATACTAACGACTTCAGGAACCAAAGGTATTATTTGAGCTTCAACTGAAAAGGCTTGTGTGGCACTGAGTGCCACAGGAACCTCTTCTGTAACAGTGTCAGTGGAGGAATATAGGTCCTTTTCACCAAAACATCTGTGGGAGGGCAGGCACCCGTGTACAGTTTAATGTTACTTTGTACTACACACTATACTGCATACATGCTGCATTCTTATTTACTATGAGTGGAGTCGATATAGACTAATACCGGTGGCAGAGTGTAACAGCAGATGTACTGTTTACAGATTACATTGCCTAGAGAGTCTGATAATAAATAGGAAAGAAAATTTTGCATGAAGGTGGCAACCTCTCTGGAAGGCTTTATACACCTTCTGTTTTCTGAGGGGGGGTGGTAAACAAGCAGTCAGTACGCTCAACCAACTCACCCATTATTAGAAAAGCCTCCTTTCACGAGTCTGTGGCATATACTCTGCCCAAATGTCCTTCTGCTTCAGCAGCAGGTCTGCCCTGGTAAGCTTCAACTACAAACTGTAAGACTTCAGTCTTTTTTGACTAGATAAAATTGGTATTTTAATAGGCATAGTACCAGAATCTTCTCTTAAAGAAAAAAAGAAAGGAGAAAAAAGCATTCCAGTCTACCATAAAAACCACAACTGTGTCTCCACAAGCTTGTTTATTACAGACACACCAGCAGAGATTGTTACAAATGGGTTAGGTTTTGAATATCGTTACCTGTAATAACCAGGCATCACAATATGCACGCCTGCACTTGGCTGACAGATGTTTGGTACTTCTTGATCATCCATTTTGCGCACAGAGTCTGTGAAAGGTCCTGTAGCATTGATAACACATTTGGCTTTGACATCAAATTCCTGCCCTGTGAAAGAAAACAGCATCAATCATGTACACCATTTGTTTTCCTGCCCACTGACACCCTGTATTATTAATCTGCCTATGAACCTAACCTACTGTAAAGTATATTGTCTGTCTGAACAGCTGGAATTGTTTTTTTTAGAAAATTAAAAGTTTTTGTTTAATACCAGATTTGAAAGAAAACCTTTTGCAGTAAAATTCTGTTTTATCTGCAAAGGCAGGGTAGGAGATAGGGTAGAAGTTGAGCTGAAATCTGCCTCCCAGACGAGAGATTTCAGTCTCAACCCATAGACTCAGTAAATGGTATTATTACTGTACAACACAGCATTTTACAATATCATCTTTGCTTGACAGAAGGGTTTGGATGTAAAGCTCAGTCTACCCTGCCAAAACACTAGGATTTGAGTGAAAAATCTGACAGAAGTTAAAGATGATTGACACTAATGCTATGCCACTGCACTCTGGGAAGATGGCTCCTTTGTCAGTTCATTGATATTTACCAACAGCGTTTCCCATTCCTCTTTGGTTTATTACTTCTGTTTCTTTAACGAGAAGCACGCTCCCTTAAAGTGCACTTTCCTATTCAGCTAAAGCACAATAAAGTCTGCTGGAGAGCACCGTCGTGTTCACCAGCTGCGCAGCACCAAGGGTGCGCAGCGCCCGCCGAACCGCGCGGCACCCAGCCGGGCACCGCGCCGCCTTTGGTCCCACGCCTCCGCCAGCAGCGTGCAAGACACACACCTGTGAGGATGTCCCTGCAGCGTGCCCCGCACACGCGCTCCTTCCCGCTGCCCGGGTCCGTCGTCTTGAGCAAGCGCAGCACTTCAGCGTAATTGGCGGTGGCAGCGCCGTACCTGGCAGCAGTGAGGGCGATGGCGAGGTTCATCCGCGCGTCGTTGTGCTGTCCTGCAGCGGGGACGGGACCGGGGGAAGGACACGAGTCACCTCCAGCCACGGACTTGTGGCGTGGAAGCGTGTCAGAACCGATCTGTCACATCTGTCCCTGTCACATTGAATAGACGTGATGGCTGCTCACGCCTAACAAGAATTATTTACAGATACATCCTCTGTGCTGAGCTGGAGCATCCGACTGCGGCACAGGCAGCACAGCCCTCGCCTTTCTCCCCCACGGGCACTGCCAGCAGCAGGGACCATTTAACATCCTGCGCCCCCTGCATGTTTTCAGACTGAGAATTAGTACTTTCACCCCCAATTTAGGAGCAGACAAATCCCTCTTTACCCTTTTGTGTGTGATCATGCTGTAATTCTGGTGCCGTACTGAAGTATTTGTTTGACAGTCCCACTACTATTAATCAACAATTCCCGTTGGAAGTTGTACCAGACTACATGCAAAACCCAAGAAACAGTCTTTCAGACTGTGCTAAGTTAGTTTTCCATAACTTAGAGTTTCATATGCATTTTAACTTCCCAACATACAACATAGAATCATCAAAAAGAAATAAGCAGACAAGAACTAATGAACGATTCTTAACATATATCATTAAAGATTTATTACTGAAATTTCCTCGTTAAAGAAAACCAAGAGTGAGGCGGAGGGACCGTGAGGGGAAGATGATTAATTACTTTAAAATACTGGCTTCACCTGAGACTTTTCCTATTTATTATTGCCACTGAAGTTAAAGTCCAGGATGCTGGCTAGAAAGAATTACTATACATTAAAGGGGCCAGGTTCTGTGTGTCCTGAATAATTAATTTACAGAAGGGCTAAGCTTCCTGAGATACGGTTCACTTACCCACATGTTTGGACCAGTTCTATCAAAGATAATACTGGTAAAGTGATGAATTTGTAATAGATATTGTTGTTGATTTATGTTGCCAGCATTCCAAATGTTTAGTACAAATGGTTTATGCAAAGTTTGGTCCTTCTGATTCTGCCTGTGCATCTTGAACCACCGTGCAAATAATCTGTTTGTAACTAAAAGGGCAAAGTTATAAAGATGGGATCAATGGCCTGGAAGGTGCCACCTCCCCTCTCCAAACTTCTCATTCTAACCCAGCTCAGACAGTACAGCACCACCAGTCTTCAATCACAAGAAAAGTTACGCGAAGTGAACAGAAACAGTAATATGATAAAGCACCGATGAAGAAACAAACAGTAACTCCAATTCAGCGCTGCAAACAATGCCCAGAATAAACTGCAGAGAAGAACAGCAAAACAGCTTAGCGAGATGTCAAGAAAAGTTGCAGATGCCCCATCACAGCAGATGTATAAGACTAAACAACCATCTGTCAGAAGTGGCAGGCAAATCATTAAACAAATGCATCAACATTTATGCTGCAGCAGTGTCAGGGAAAGAATGAAGTGACCTTATGAGGTCTCTCTCAAAACTTTGCGTTTTAACGAAGGGTAGAGAATGTACAGTCTCATACACAAAGGGAGCAGAGCACTAGATAGAAAAAAAGACAAAGAACAGCAACAAGCTGCATTACAGTAGCTGCTTTTATAGTACAGCAGAACACAGCACATCCAGAAAACTCTTCTAGCCCAGGGTCAAAGGCTTTCAGAAGTGCAGTGATCTGGAAACATCCCCCTTCACTCTGGTGCTTGATCTGGGGGGCTGCCTGGCCTATGGGATGCTGCAGCTCTAGGCAGCACAGAGCAAGAAATCCAGCTCAACAGAAACACTACCCTAGAAGAAGAGTGCCATCCATGTACGAATGAAACCCTGAAGGACCCGTTTCATGCAGCAGGATTTATTCTTTTATTTTAGAAGGGACTTAGAACCGAGAAGGCTTCCTCAGTTACTTTCTGAACCTTCATCGATTTGTTCTTGCCATCAGTACCTAAGCTGGTAGCTGATACAAACAGGTTTTCCTCAGGGTGCTGCAGGGCGTAGATTGACCCCACAGCAGCACAAGCTACAGCAACAGCTCGTAGTAGTTGTCTGTGGCAAGTCTTACTGTTCAAGTTCTGCAAGCTTGCCTCTTCACAGTTCCACGACCTGTTTGTCCAGACCAAAAGCAATCTGGAGAAGCCAGTCAGCAGAATAAGTAATGTGAAAACAGGTGTAATTTCAAAAAAAAGAACAAGCAATTAATAATTAATCATTGCTTGTAAAGCCTAAAATCTAGGAGTTACGCAGCGTTTTGCCCAACTCCTAATTCTCAGTGTCAGAGCGAGCTAAGGATATTATGCTCAGTGCATTGCACAATTTGGACCACTCTTCAATGTAGCATTTGCATGCTCCTCATCCATTTTCCCCTCATCGTTATTCTGATGCAAGAACCCCCTTGCTATTATTCAATTCTCAGCTGTCCAAAAGGAACTCTGAGTGCCAGTGTAATGTATTTGCAGGAAGAGGACTGAGAAATAACCAGTTCCTGATTAGCTATGCATCTAGAAAAACCAGCTGGCTTCAGACAGAGGTAACCTATGGTGCAGAGTCCTGGAGTATTTCAGGGTACAAGCAGAGATCTATGGGGGTCTAGATTTGAAAGGAATGAGGAGTGACTTAACCAGCTCAAAAATATATCATCTGTGGAGAACAGTACCTCAGTTTGGTAAGATAGGGTCACAGTACAATAGCTTTTCTACGCAGCAACATTTTGTTGTTTTGAAGGGTTTTTGGTCTTTTTCTTAAGGGCCCTTCAACTCACATGCACACATCTCCCCCCCAAGCAATGACATTAAAACCCTGTACTTCCTACACAGTTATCTTTTTCTTGACATCTGAAGTGGTTGCTGTTCCTCCATGCAAACCAGCTATCATAAAATCGTAAAGGTATCGTAGCCAGATTAGTTCTCACTATAGTACCAGTCATTGTTGACAAAGAATTTTTCACTGATTAAGCTAGCCTGACTGAAAATAGCTAGGTTTGAAATAGTAAGCATTCCCAATTCCAAACGGGCTGGAATGTGTTCTGGTACTTCAACAATCCTTATCACTCTAAAGAGAAATAGCTAGAGAGAGGACAAAAAAAGCAAAAATTCCGCATCTCAATCCTTTTTTTTTTTTTTTTTTTCAGTTAAATGCCAAAGATTCAGGTCCTCCAGAACTAAGATAAAAGCCTCTAAGCTTAGCTTTACATGCCTGTTCTGGAGAAAGTTTTCTTGACACTAGAGCTTCTACCATGTTCAGAAAGTGACCAGGAAACTCAAGGTGTAGTTGTATGATAAACGGCAAGGTAACCAAAGGCTCCTGTGCAAGGTTCTGTATTATCCACTTAAGATGGCTTTGCATCCATTGTCCTTCGCATCAGTCACTGGTGCTCCAAAGCAAAACAGAAAACAAATAATTCCCCTTGCTCACCCTTCTGTTAAACCATGGGTTTCTTCCAAATGTTGCGATAAAACAAGTTGCTTTATAATAACAGAACAGCTACAGCCAATTAATTTGGGATTCTTTTCCATAGTAAGTTAGCTGCTGAAGATCTCATAACTAACCTAAGGGCGATACGGTCAATTTATAATTACAAGATGCACCACCACCAGATGTTTGCAAACACCCTGTCCCGGACAGGTAAGCGCTGTCTCAGTGCTGCTGCTCGAGGACTCGTTTTATAGGTACTTTGTTGGATTCCTGCCAGTTGTGGTCAGCTGGATGCATCTCAAGGTGATGCAAATGGCAGCCATACCTCAGCATCTTTGGAACAAATGTCTAAGAGCCAACTGCTGGAACATGCCGAGTTTTCTTCGTAACTCCTCCCAAGGTATCGCTCAAAAATAAGAGTGTGCTTAAATCCACTGAATTACTTCTACTAGGAAAAACTGAAAGAACCACCTCTCACTATTTACTGTTGTCATCTGCTCTTTGTATAACAAAAAATAACTTACAATTTTTGCTAAGGGTAGCCAATGTTGCTGTTACCGATACTCTAGCCTAACTGCTTTCATTAAAGCGACACCAAATCCTCTTAAAAAGTAAAACACCTTATTCTTAGAAGGCATGCTATTGAAGACATTTAGAGCCTGAAGACATTTTGTCAATGTGTTCCACATAATTTTAAGATCAACAGTGATGCCATTTGGTTTATAGTTTTTCAGTAATTTAGGAAATTTCTATTTTCATTCCTTCGTAGCAAACGCTGCATTTCTTCAAATAAGAACAGACAATGCTTCCGTTGGCACTGAAGGAATCCTCCTACAGAGTGCACACAGTGTACATTCAATTTTATTTTTATCAATGCTGAACCACAGCCAGTAGTGGTAACAAAGCCCACAGACTGTAGAAATTTGTCTGTGGCTGATTCAGTCGTATTGTGTGAAAACCACCATATTAATAAGGCATTCCGGTAGTTCTGGTATATTCTGTACTGTGTCACTCTGACACCTATCACTTTTATATCAGCTCCTGCTCTCTCCTCTGCAACTCTGTTCAGTTGAAAATAAACACTCAGTAGCCAGTGACTGAGAAGCTAGAACCTCTATTAATCCTACCAGTAACATTTTATTCATACTAACTTTTTTCAGGCTAAGAACCAACACTTTGTTATTGAATACAGCTGCTGCATGACAATTACTGATGTAACAATGCACACAGACATTGCAACAACTGCCCCAAACACGTTTTGCGAAAAGACATACTGCAACTATGCTGTTGCAGTAGAAACCAAACTTCTTGGTTTAAGGAACAGGCTAGTCCCTGCAAGGGACATGAAAGCCTTCTCACCTTTTCTCAATTTAGTCTTTTCTATTTAGGCATATCTAGTTATTGCTGTGGATATCAAGCTTAATGTAGAGTTGGAAATTAGCCATGCAAGAAGTTACATGACAATCTCGATGAACTTTCTCAAGAGGACACATCTTCCCATAGAAGCACCTACCAGGCTTCTTTAGAAAGGAAGAAAGACTTTAAAAGAAGTATTTGCATGAGAGAACTAAGACCACAGCATAGCCACAACTTTGTATCTCCCCATAAAGATATTGTTTGTTTTCTGTTTTTAAAAACCTTCTGGGATAATAGCAAGCTAAATGCTTGCATGTTACTCCCCTACTGTTATCACTGAGCTCTACTTATTTGACCAAAATACTTAGCCTGCAACTCACAAGGTAGCCCCCTAGATTTGGAACATACCCAAAAAACCATCATCTATATCAAGATGGGATATTGCTGGATCATCAAAACATTAATGTCCATTGTCCCTCAAAGCACTGATGTTCTAAAAGCCATTCGAAAAGTATACTTATGTTCCTATACATTATACTCCTACATCAACATTGCATGAGATAACTGCATTCATATAGGAAAGAAAAACAGTGCATGAAATCAAATAACATGTTTTATGTGCATAAAAGTGTTTCTTTTTTTTTTTAATATATACAAACCTTACCAAAACCTTACTAAACGTAAGGCTGATTTATAATTATAGATCAATGTACATAACTAAGATATCAGGGCTGCTTGCATCCACCAATTTTTAAATAGAAAGTGCTTAATTACATGAACAGTTTTATTACAAGCATTGAAACAGGAACTCAACATCTGTTGTAGATACTGAAACCAGTAATTTCCAAGTTTAGGTATTATGAATCAGCTGGAATGACTCAAAGATTGTTCCAGACTTCTTTCAGAAAGAACACAGTAAGTTCTTTTCACCAAAACTACGTAGAATAAGTTGATATGTTAACATCAAATTTGACTCATGAGTCAAGTAATTAAAAATGTCCTCAGATCCAAACTATTTCTCAACTCTGAACCACATGAAACTTAAGCCAGGTCAAACATTTATCAAAAACTAACAGACTTTCTAGGATACATAGCATACATGCATTTGTTCTTGGACTGCTTCAGAGGGAAGAGCATTCTGACTCAGTTAAATCAGTTCCATCAACACCCACATCTAACACAGCAATATCATGCCAGACTGCTAATACTTCTTACACAAATCATGTATAATTTGTATTCTGCTTTCCACTTAGTTATCCATGCTGCTGAAATATGTCCTAACCAAGTAAGAAAGATGATACACGTCTAGCTATGTATTTTGCACTGGAGGAAAAAAAGATATATGACATTATTTTAATTATTGAATATCTATCCAAAGATGCATACATTTGTCAGCTCTAACTCCACAGCAGCAGTAATAGAACGGAATGCCCTGAGTTTGGCATTTGCACAGGTAAATTTATTCAAATAGATTCAAATTCAGATTTGTATCAAGTTTTTAAATACTACAGTAACAGTTATTTAAGTAAGTTTTAAATGGTGCTCCATTTAGCACCAACTTAAACCACAACAAAATAAAATTCCCCAATCCTATGAGTGATGGAGGAATAGAAGGAACTATTAGCATCCAACTTCTGGGTTCCACTCCTCAGAGGCATGGAGACAGAATGCCCATTCATTAATGAAGGCTACCTTTACTAAACCTTAACACACAGCCTGAGAACACACAAAGACCACCCAAGGTGGGCTATAAGCATTATTTTACAAGACAAGCTTAGAGAAATAAAATTCAAGATTTTCATAAGGCAAAATTAAAGGAACAAAGAAAGCTATAACCTAGAAAATTGTATATATGGATAAAAACAAAACAGGATCACAGTGAAGGTTAGGAAATTAAAGTACAAGACATTCCAACTTACGTACAGATATAAACAATGGAATACATAAAAACAGAAGGGCCAAAAAAGCTTTAAAAATAAAAATCACACAACACCACCCTGAGAACATTCATCTATTCAACTGTACTATCATGGTATGGTACAGAAGCTAAAACTTGAATTGAAACTAAGGTATCAGCATACAAAAACAAGGCACGGTATCTAGGCATACTAGGCAAGAGAAAATTTGAAATTGTTGTGCTACTGCTTTATGACTATGTTCTTTCCCACTTCTTTTGTATCAGCCTTCAACCTGTCACTACAATCACATTGCGGTGTCAGTGTAAGTAAAAGCACAGTGTTAAAATGAAACTAAACATTGTCACTGTCAGTTTGTGGAAACCGTGCTGAAGTGTCACAGTGATCAACCGTCAGGGCAGGTCTGCTGTGGCCACACCATGCTGGGCAGAAACGCCAAGATGCCAGCACAGCGTGTTGCCTGTTGACACGGTGCGAGACCCAGCTAAGGCTTGCACTGCACGAGGTAACAGCTTAGGTTGGAGGCAAGCTTAAATTAGAGGCAACTTCTACTTTGCTCACCACAGCTGCTATTTTTTAGGCATGAACCAACTCCGGACTAATTAGCTAGCTACGCACATGCTGTTTTCATAGGACAGACAACCACCACTGCTGCATGACCCAAGAGAAACCTTCCACAGGAACGGGAAGTTGAGAAGACCCCCAAACTGTGGGGACAGGGCCTGCAGTGTGCCATGGGGCTGGGCTGACATATGCAGGGTGGCCGTGAGGCATGGGGCACCTATGGCCACCCCACTGCCTCCACAGGCTCAGGTGCCTTTGGCCTACACAAGCTGCCACCAGCACGAGGATGAGGAGCGCTGAACGGCGCGCTGTCCCACGTGCAGACAGCTCGCTTGCAGCCTCATGCCCCTCCAAGCAAGGGCAAGAGCAGGCCCCCTGCCCCCCACGAGCCTGGGCCGGCTCCTTCTCCTCAGCGGGACGGAAACACATCCACACATGGAACGTCTCATACGAGGTGCAGCATCATGGGAACCACACCATCGATTTTCCCTCAACATACATATAATCCTAGCTACAATATGGAACAGAGTACATATTAACTAACGACCTACTATTAAGTTCACATAAAACGCACACAAATTACAGCAGAGTTACATGCTTCGACGGAGTCCTCCCTCTAAAAGCCACAGCACACTGGGGAATACTAAGGTGTTTGTGGCACAATGTGCAAATAATGTCATTTTGCTCAGGAATAATCTTAAATCTTTTAGGTAAGATGATCTGAAGAATTATTCCCCGTTCACTTCTTAAGGGACACAAAAATCATCCTTTGCTTATATGAGTATTAAAAAAAAGAAAGAGGCATAGAATTCACTAGAATATTCATCATTTCCAACCTTAAACCCACAGCGTACAAACAGATGAATCCAGCAAGTCAGAGAGCAAAGCCAATTTAATCTGTGGCTCCCCTGAGGTAAATGTAGTTCACAGTCCTGCCCCCACCCCAACCTCAGCCATAATCCCTGGTTCCTGGAGGTAAGAAAGCACTGGAGTGAGGAAAATTCTGCAGCGGGATATAATGATCCAAAATGACAGGGACAATAATGACAATGAATTTCATGTCTCCCAGTCATGAGCTGGGGATGCTTGACTGGGCTGACTTACACAATTAAATTGTTACAGGTACAGCAGGAGATGCAGTTATCATCTGCATGCTTTTGGGAACGACGCCTCTGGAAAAAAAAAAGTGCTCTGGAATGCTCAGCCTTTTGTTGTGAGCAAAATACCGCTCCTGTAGGTACAGCTGTACATTTTGACAGAGGAAAACTGGGTTAAAGATGTGAGCCATTTTAAGCTATTGATTTTATTCCTTTTGAAAACGACAGAACAGGCTCTGATGGATAAAGCATTACATGATTCAAGTCACCTTGCATGGAGATGCAAGGCAAGTAAACAGACCCAGCTGATTTTATCAGAGAATTCAGAAGTACTATTTATGACAGATTACCTTCCCCACTAATATTTATACTAACGTCAGTAAAGAAAAATACCATTGCTTCTATAGGTTCAGCCAAAGACTTGCATTTCATTTTGCTTGTATTCCACTAGAGGCAGCCAGTATTAGCTTTACAAGCTTTCTCATAGCAGGCTGCTGATTTTCTTCAGGATTTCGCATACAACTCTATTATATATAACATGGGACAAAATGTATTTGAAAATAACTGGATACGGAGAATACAGAGTCTTTTCCAGGTTGTACCTACAGTTAGTGTGCCTGCAAGGCTTCTCTCATTCATCTAGTTTCAATTTTGAAATACCAAGAAATATGGTTAGTGGTGTATTTCACCTACAGAAAAATCTTTTTAGTGACAAACTGTCAGAGAGTTTTTGTATCCAGGGAAGGAAAAAAAGTCATGGAGTTGTCTGCATCTATAATACGGTAATACCCCTATTACAGCTCATAACATTCTCAAAATTTTAATTTGTCAAATATGAATTATAAAGCTATAACATTTCATAATTCAGGACACACAAATACTAGGAAAATAGCTACAAGATCCTAAATAAAAAAAAAGCATTTATTCCATTTTTGACAGTTTAATGAATGCTCTACTCTTTTGCATTGATTTTTGTGTCCGTGTGTGTATGTGTGTGCGTGCACAGATGTGTGCCTGGGAAGGATTTCTCATGGGGTTTGCTGTAAACAAGGAAAGCTAAATCCTCTGCCAGAGCTTCTCTTTTCTATCTTTAAATAACCTTCATATTAAAATATTTCAGGAGAGAATAAGCACCGAGAATGCATGAATACAAAGAACAGCTACTTACATTCCAGTAAGTATACTGGAAATTCGTAAAACAAGACATTAAGCAATCAAATACCTTGATGTGGCCAAACAGTGACAGAAGTAGTATATGCTAATTCCTGTTTTCAGAAAGTAACAGCAAATTCAAAGAGCAGAGTCAATGAAACCCTGAAATCTTAAATTCATGACTGACTCAAGAGCACAAATTTTCTTTACATACCTAAAGGCTCATCTTGAAAGACAAAATATGTAAACAAAAAAGTCTGCAAGCACCTAAAGATAGAAGATGTGCCACTTAGAATATCTGAACACTTTAAATATTCTGGACAGTTGCATTTCTACTTTAATGTATTCCCTAGTTTTTAACATAATGAACTATGTATGATTTAAATGGAGATTAATTCTTCCATTTAAAATGCTTTAAAATAATTCTGCGTATGATCTTGAAATCTCAGCCCCGTTCTGCATAGTGCTGCTTTTCCAATTTTCCTTGAGCTACATAAATGAAACTGACAGATCACTGCTCAGATAGCAGCCACATTCTTCCCCCAAAATGTTGCCTTTTTGCTATTCAGGAGTATCCTAATACCAACAAATGCTAAATTAAGTCTGACATGTACCCCTAAGAAACAAACTTGTAAGTTGTGGCTTCAAAGAAAACCTTGAATAAATAGGACACATTGTGTACACCCAGGCTAACATCCAACATATGCTTTAGTTTCCTGATGCTGAGACAGAGCAAGAATAGCCTCTGGTAAAGTCTGATTTGCTATTGCTGGTACTTCCAACATTTATAATGCACCATCTTTTTTTTTTTCCTGTAAAAACAATTTTTAAAATGTAATTAAGATGACCACAGCAATGTTTCAGAACACAAGATTTCCATGAATAATGGATCATTTGACATGCCACTAGTGTAATCAACAATTACAAAACAAAACAAAGAGCATTTCTGATCTTTCCTTTGACAAAAGAACATTGCAACCGATATGTATATTGCTGGACAGGTGGTTTTATCCAGTTGAAAAGTAACCTACATAATGAGCATTTTAAATTCTTCCCTTTGGTGGCGGTGGCAGCAATCAACATGCCCAACAGTGAGATTCTGCTAGTAGAAATTATTTAGAACTACAAAAAAAATAGAAGTATGAGAGAGACAGGAATAGAGAAAAACAAAAAAATAAGTAAGTTGCATTTCTACAACAGCTAAGACACTGTTCTTAAAAGACTAGTTTATCTACTCATTACATGGCAAAGACAGGGAAAGGATGGACAGAAAAGAAAGATGACCTATTCTAAGATTCAAATGTTCTGATTTTTTTTTGCTATTACTTAATGCTCTAGTTTATGACTATTTCTGGTAAAAGAACTAAAAAGGAGTGTAATTCAACCTCATCTTCCCCTTCTCCACTTTAAGTTCAAATCCTACTCCTTTTGTCCTCCATTCCTTTGGATTTAGAGTATGAAAGTGTATTGTTAAAATTCAAATCAGAAATTTACAATTTAATGTGCTTGCTGACACATGACTTAAAGCAGATCCACTGTTAACAGAACACAGGTTAATTGTTCAAGATAAATCAGCTAACATGTTATAATCCAATGTGAGCCCATCTACACTGCAGACCATAGACTGACCTATGGAGGAAATACTACAGCGTACATCTGTATACAAAATTTCATCCTGGAATGCGGCATGTTATAAATGTATACAACAGTCAGAAAGTTCTTATTCTGGACAACACGCAGCCTCAAAGTTGCATCACAAACTCAGAAGTATGATACCTCAGCCTTTCAGAAACTTCTACACAATGAGGTTTTGAGGAGCTACGCATTTTGTTCTGTTTTTAAACTGCAAAGCAGTAATTCTCTAAATTCTAGAGAAAAAAATATATAAAGTAATAAGACTCTGGGCAACTACAGATAACGAAAGCAAAATAAGGCCAGTTATACTAGCATAAACAAGTTGTTTCCACTGGCAGCAAAACTTGAAGTCTGTTTTTGAGATCTCTCACCACATTAGTCTGAAAGTCTTGCTAGCGTTGCAGCTGTTCCACTGAAGGGCAATTGTTAAGAGCTTATCAGATACCTGTCTTTATTGAACTTGCATGAATAAACAGCGATTACACAATCCTCATGCTTCATGAAGTGCCCTTCACTATTTGCACATTTCCATTGCTCCCCCTTTTTTTTCCTTCTCCTTCTATTTTATACTTTGTTTTAAATACGCAGAATGTGGGTTTGTTTCCTATTGCCTGGGAATGCAAGAAAACCAGAGACATCCCGGTCTGAATGACTCTTGCATTGTATTGCTGCACAGATGTTTTCCACTAAAAGACCACATGGTATCTTAGTGATGAATTTTTAGATTTATTGCAACACTGTTTAAAACAATTATTCATCCAACAAACTTGAAGATCAACTTTAAGGTTATCTTGTAAATGTATATCCTTAGAATGCTGAAGTAGTAAATATCTATGATATATCCAAACCATCTATTTAATCAGAAAAAACTTCAATAGATTATAAATTCCTAAGTTCTAATGCTCTTATGAGAAGTGTAATTACAGTTAAGAGAACCACTTCATTGTTCTTACATACTCCTGGGATCCCTTAACAGTCTAAGGGAAGGAATAGCTTATGATAATGAAAAACTAAATCTGAATTACTTCTATGCACGGTACTTACAGCAGCTCTTCTTACAGTACACAAAAGTTTTCGTTTCTTCAGTTTGGCACAGTTGAAGTACCGCATAACCCCACTAGAGGTTATTTTAAAAACATGATTTGTTATTTACTCTGTGTCTTAAAGATAAAGAAGATAATTTGTACTTCACCCTAAAGAAGGCAAGCCTATCCTTTTAATCTCACCTACTCCCTCCCAAATAAGAACCTATACAAGCATCCAGGTCTGTTTTTACTCCGCTGATCTCTGTATGATATAGCTTACAATTACCAACATGCATGTTTGTCAGAAGCCACACAAATACTACCCAAGCCCAGTGTGTTTCAAGAATCCCTCCTACTTCTTCCTAGTAGAAAAGCCCTTATTGATAAACTGATGAATAGTATAAATGTAGTTCTAAAAAAGGGAAAAATACTACCTTTAAAATCAATTGTGTGAAGACCCTTCTGGCTTCTAAAAGGTCAAAAACTACATGTGCAGGTAAAAGCTAAGAACTGTTCCACTACTGAAGTAAGTCAGTGTTTTAAGCTATTTATTCTTTGGAGGAATTTGTCTTTTTTGCCCTATTATCCTCAACACATTTGACTTTTTGATATTATCAAGGAAGTTTTACCAAATTTTTTTTTTTTTTTGGGAAGTAAGTGCAAGAGAACTGGAGAAAGGGGAATAGAAATCCAATGCCAATGAAAACACACTACGAAACAGCATACAAGCCTGACGCAAAATACTCTACCTGCCAGATATGTTAATATAATCAAGTGCATCGCATCAAGAAAGTTACAACAGTATACCCTGGTACTCCAACTTGAGCAGTGCTTTTCATCATTTTGTTTTTCCTCTACAAAATTCAGTATTTAAGAATACTGATGTTCTGGCTGTTTGGGGATAAAACTAGCATAACATTACAATGTACTGAGACACTGCAATATGGATAACTCTCAAGACAGCTGTGCATAAACAGACAAACTAATATCCTAGACAAGCAAAATTTCTAGGTAGCTATTTGTCGAGGAAGCGAACTAATCCCTTACCAATTTTGTTTACAGACTGTCTTGTATATCTGTAGATTCTGAAGGGACAGAGATGGGGTTAAGACACTCTTCTCAGAAGATCCACTGAGGCACCTGTTGCAACAAAACTTTCCTACAGACTTACCACTAGAGACTTGTTTCACCAAACAAGACAAAAAGGCTCATCTGTTCTTGCATTACAAAGATGAATTACAATCCTTCAAAACTTGGGGATGTGAGTAAGCGTGAACACTTCTGAACATGAAAACTGCTGTTTCAAGACAACCGCAATATTAAGTTCTATTAAATCACCATTCTATTCTCAATGAACATTGTAAGACTTGCAGAAAGCATTTATGTTCTCTCTCAGACACTGATTTTGTGTAGATGCTATACACAAACATACCTTAATCTATTGTATCAGTCTTAACTCAAGCTGGAAGCATTTTTCCTCTCATGATTTTATGATCTTTTCACTTGAAGGGGTTGCTATAAGACTCAAACGGTTTCTGTTCAAGTCTCTACTATTTGATTAGAACTACAATGAAAGCTCTTTGCAGACCAGAGAGATTTATTGGCAGTACAAAAAAAATAATTCATCCAGACCTCATCCAACCCTGTGTAAGAACCACAACTGGGAGCCAGATCATCTAAATCTGGTTTTAAATTATTTTCAAACCAGAAGTATACAACAGTAAACCATTTAGCATTATTGGAATGACCACACTTGCCTGACAGACAATCCCTCAGAGTAAGTGTTCTGTCTGAAAAGAGTTCAACCCAAACACTTGCAAGTAGTGTTCTACATAGCATGCTTCATACTAGGGTCATAACTTTATTTAAAAACAAGGCAAAGCCCAAAGTAAACACAGGATTCTGAAACCTAACAATATATAGCTATTAACTGACTAAGAATAGTCAGAATAATAAGAATTAGACAAAACAGGCTGAAGAATCAAGTACCACATGCATAGAATATTTGCAGCAGAAAGAACCTGGCCTCTCCAACACAGAAAAGTCATACACAGCTGGATAGTTGTAGGGAATCACTAGAACACTAGGAGGCTTTCACATATCACTATACCCACTAGCTAAGAAAACAGGTATATTCTCTTGTACACCCCATAAGTTATGGTGGTGAGCAATGTAAGCATCCATTTGACAGACAAATTCAGACGCAAATTGAATCCTTCAAGTTGTTGTTCTTCCCTTTGCAGAATCAGCATACCTGATATGTAGTTGCATATGGGTGTCATCCCACCAACCCCCCCACTCTCCCCACCCCAATACAGCTCGAAGTAATAACGAAAGCACTGGAAGGGAACGTACCGTCATAGTAGACAATAGCTCCAACAAGCTTATCTTTGCGTAGCATTGGAAAGAGCTCCAAGGCTCTTGACTTGCTAAGGACATAACTGCTTTTCAGACACTGACTTCCTGCCACGAGGTCATACAGTTTTATTCCAACCCAGTAGTACGGCAATTGCCACCATCTGCAGGGAAAAAAGTTCTAATGAAGTGAAATAAAAAAATGCATGCATGCACTTATTGTTTTAATATAGAACACGTTGAGTAACACAGTATGCTATATTACACTAGTTTTAGTTTTGTACTATCATACAAATTCACAATATCAAAATATAGCGCAAAAAGTTATGATGTATTGTTCACTTTATTTTCAACTAATCTGCTCACTACAGTAAGTCAAGTACATTCAAGACTGTATTTATTTTAGAATTAAGATCATAAATTGTTTTTCTACTTCAGTGTAAAATGAAAAAATAAAGCTGTGTCTTGAAGGAAGAACCAAACTTTTGGCAAAAGATGAAAGCATTCCTGAAATGCACATCTCAGTAACACCTCCTCCACAGACAAGATCAACTAAACACAGTCCACTGCAGACCTACATGAGCTCCCCCTATTACAAGCCCCCTAAGACAGGAATAAGGCTATACATTAAGATTAATCAAAAACTCACTTTTATAAGTAGCCTGTTCTACTGAATAACTGTCCTTACAGATACAAAAACACCTAACACAAATCACTTAGTCTCTCATAAGATGATGAAATTGTTCTCTTAACAAGAAATTGTCACATACAGCAGAAGGCCAGTGTACCGGCTTACTGCACTGACACTGGCGGTTGTTAGGACTACACAGTACCTTGTAAAGAAAACTATGCTATAGCATGCATTGAAGACAAGGATGTACTGGAAAGAACAGTAAGTAATAGTCTGGGAATTATGAGTTCACGCCAGCTGTGAACTCCTCTCCTTCACACCTATTGTAACAGTAAAAATGCACCACAGAGCAGAAGTCCAAGTGGTGCTACTGGGCAGCAGTGATAGCAGATTGGTGCCATAAGAGAATTTCCTCTACTGCAATACGGCAACATCTCACCTCCTGGAGGACAAGATTTGTGACAGGTTTAAAGACACGCTTGGAAAGAGACATCTGTAAACTCCTCTAGGTAAATTTCTCTAGGGAAATACCTTGCTTGTCAGAAGAAATAGTAAAGGAGCAGTACAATAGCAGAACTTACTTGTAAACAGGTAGCATTATAGGCAAAGGAGCTGATAGGTGAGGAGCAATTTCAAGCAGATTTGCACGCTCCTGAAGTGCTTCTTTCACCATCCTGTACTGTAAAAGAGCGTATGTGAATTTTAAGTTACCCAGTTTTGTCTCAACATGCAACATTTAATGAAAAACTGCTTACCAATGCAAATACCTAACATAATTTTTACAGTTCTTTCAGGAACACACTACCATTTGCTGAAAATTTCAAAAATTAATAAAAATATTTTTCCAAACAAGTTGAGTACTGTCATTCTGGTATCTTGACACATCAGTTGAACAATTTTTCATTTGAACACAAAGGCCAATAAGCTGTGTTACTGCTAACTATGAGCAGGAAGCCATTAAGGAGGTTTAGAAAACATCCCAAGGTATTGCTTCTGTGCCGATTCCCACGATTAAATCCTGTACTAACTCTGAGTTGCAAATGCAGAAGTGTTCCTCTCCAAATCAATGCGCATCAATCAATATAAAGTTGTTCTTCGGGAGAAAAAGAAATGCTGATTTCTATAGCTAGATAACTGTATGCTTTTTTTTTTTTACCCCAATTAGTCACCTTTTCTATCTAATGGTATTATGACCATTAAAATGTATTTTAAGTTAGAGAGGTTTCAATAAGACGACAAATCCATTTCTAAAAACAAGAACATCGTGCTTCCATCAGACTAAGGCAACACAAAAACACATGTGCATTAACATATAATTGCGTATTTACCATATTTTCTTTATCCATTTTTAAAAATCAAGACAATCCCCCTCTCCCCCACTACGCAAATTCCTATCCAAACAGGGAAGAACCTCTTTTTTATTCTCAAGCCAACCCTGTTTCTGCCCTCCCTTCCCAATATATACACACACAGTCTAAAAGGTACACCTATTAGATTGCGTGTAAGCGAATTTATGCAGAGATGGCTGCACCAGTTTCCCTGTTCTGGGAAGTTCAACTGGAGAATACATTTTCCTATTTTGTACTGCACAGCCACTATACTCAGTCAAGTATTAAAAAATAAAGAGAAGTTGGATATGATTGGGATAGGGGAAGTGTCTACTAGCAATTTTTGCTTAACAACCAGCATAAACAATTACCTGCTCAAAATCCAACTTCATGATGGCCTTCTGAAGATATCTCACTCCACCATGGATCAATTTAGTACTCCTGCTGCTGGTCCCTGATGAGAAATCATCTCTTTCTAGAAGGGCTGTTTTTAGTCCTGTGTTACCAGAAAACCAAATTAACTTCTTAAATTACACAATTTGTATGTAATTCATTAAAGACACTTCTCTAGGGTAGAGACAATCACAAGAAAAATTACTCTGTACATGGATAAATTTGTATTCAAAGTGTAGTGCACTGTCTATATTGTAATGAAAAATTTTAGCCTTCTTCCTAAGGGAAAAGTCAAAACAGAACTTAAACAGAAGCACATTAAAACCTGGATATTTCACAATAGAAAGGCATTACAGTACATTATAGGGGCCATGCTCCCTCAAGCAAATTATAGTTTGTATTCATGGCAGGAACAGAATATTTTCATGAATACTCTTAACTCTTTGCAGCAGAGAGCTCTAAATCTATCATACTAATAATTTCAACAGCATACCAGCCAGGCAGACAACTGGCATCTTTGTCTTCTTTCTTCAGGTTTGCTTAAGAGGTGCCCTGTGATGGGCTCTCCTGGCACTGATGTGCTCACGCCCAAGGAAGAGCCCACTGGATCAACGCTTTCAAGTCATCCCCACAATACCACTGTGAATCCTGGCACAGACATTATTTTGCTCCCCAAGCAGTTTACTCAAGAAAGCTGTAGCACCCAAAACCAACCAAATCTTAATGCTATTCTACTGAAATAAGTGATTACGGATTGGAGGAAGACTTGAAAGGAAAAGCATGGTGAACTTCAATGGCAGTGGCAGGGCTCCAATGCAACCTTATTTGTTTAACAGACAAAAAAGAGGGAGGTTTTCCTTAACATAGACGATATTTAAGGTGTAACGCAAGACTACGTAAATGTACCAGAACACCAGACACTATGTATATTGCAAGTTGAAAACTTGCAACCACTTCTAATGAGACCATCATCAGCCATAGGGCTAAGATAAAACATGCTGTGTTCCGTAGCTTTGCTGCATCCAAGCCAGACCAATCTTTCAGGTTTAAGACCATATTCAGCATTTCACCATAGGCAATCACTCCATTCAAAACCAACTGTATACCAGCTTTACAGGTGTAATCCACAATCACAGTCCCAGATGTTTAAAGATAGAGCAAACCCCCCTGATTTTTATGGGGAAGCAAATGAACACCTACTTCTAATACTGAAGCTTGTTACTCATTACTTGTGAGTTTGCACAAATATGAGTTTGCCATAAATTCATTTTACCAACAAAATTAAACAGACATTATCAACATGCAACTTATAACCATGGAAGCTGTGGTTCAATGTGTGTCACTACCCAGACCTTGGTTCTGGGGACCTTCAGAGGCTGTTTCACTTTATTTTTTTTTAAAACATTTGGATCCAGAGATATGGAGAACATGCATGCATATGTATAATATTCTGTCATATATATGAAATTAATTTTATAATTAAGACAAATATGTAGTATATTAACTGAGCTAGGAACTGTAGGAAAGTGAAAAACTAAGTTTATCTGCAGCTTGCTATGTACTTACTACGACAGTGCTCATTCAGACATCCTCCTTTTACACATTATATAGGCAAAGGGCACATACACAAAATGTTAGTTACTAGACAGTACAAAGCATTTCAGACATACTCAAAATGCATGACACTGCCAGGTGCTGACAGTTTTACTAGCACAAAAAAGGGATAACCACATGGCTCAGAAACATTCATACGAGTCCAGAACACACAGTGCTTTACCATGAACATTGAGCATTATAAGGCTTGTTCTAACACACACTCAGAGTTTGCATGTTTGTGTCCCCAGTTACACTGAAGGACTGGGGAAAAAGCTTTCTGTGGGTGAAGGCACGCAGCTTCATACAGCAGTCGCTATGACCCCACACACCCCAGTACTGTCTGCAGTACGTCCTGCATATGAAGAAAGTGCTGGTACCCTCGTCTTGAAGGAGACTGGCATTAGGTTATTTGATGGAAGTTAAAAGAAAGGAAGAGAAAGGAAATGTGTGATTAACAGGTGCTTTTTAACGATAAGATACAGGCAACAGCCTGTATCTGGCACACAGCTACAGGACAGCCGTCACTGACTCCCAGTATCCAGCATAAGTAAACCCAACTAAGAAAAGCACCACAGGACAAGAACATGGCAATCTTTCACTTACAAAACGTATGTAAACATATGTAGAAGGACAATCTGCTATAGAAATTAGCATAACAGACCCCCCTCCAGCACTAGAGGAATCCTAAAACTATGCAGGCAAGGCAAAAGGAAATTCAGCGATACTGTTTCTGAAACCAACAGCAACAACACAACTGTGATGCCCAGGGAGGAGAGCACTACCTGCATTAGAAGCTATCCCTCAGGTCCCTCCTTCACCGTCTCTGAGGACGGCTTCATATTTTTGGTTGTTGAAAGTAGATTTTAACATCTGTTGGTCTCCCAAAATCTACGTCCTTAAATTATTACTGGTAACTTCCAAAGATCAGAGTAATTTATTTTTGTCAAATGTAACAAAGATTAATGGATATAATCAGAAATAATTTGGTGAAGATATATCAAACACATGAAAAGCAAGACTTGTTGTTAAGTGAAGCAAACAGAATAAGAGCAAGTTCCATGAATGAACAGCAACAATGCACAATTCATTACCAAATGCCTAGGAATATTTCACACTTCAGAATCTACTGATATGATCATAATATCTAGTCAAAGGATAAATATAGATTACCTATAATATTTTCTGTTTACCTTTACAACTGCATTTTCCACCACAATATAGCAAAGGCAGAAATTAAAAGATACCTTTTCATGTATTATTCAAGGTAACTTGGTAATAAACTAAATTTGTATTCATCTCCCAATGATGCATTACTCACTGCTCAATCCATTTCAAAGCACTCACACCTTCTGGACAAGTGTTTTCTAATTCAGACTCCACATAACACTCCTGGAGTCAGGTGTTGCCTCTTACTTCTGACATAACTACATGTTAAGAACCTGAAGAATTTTATGACTATATACTACTTTTTGTACCGTATTCTTTCCCCACTTCAGTTCCAAGAACTGAAACAAGGTCAAGACACACAGACACTAAAATAGTGATTGATTCCCTTTCATTGGCCAATTCCACTAAAAAAACAACGGATAGACAATATTCCAAGATAAGCTTTTCTCACAAGTCTTTACACAGCTTTTTGAATAAAAATACGATATAGCATTTTAACAGAACAGGACTTGATGCTACAGCCTCCTTCAGAAAGACAACCCGTGCATTCTCACTTCCTTATCTAAAGCTCTATTTTCACTGAACTTGTAAAATTACTAATCATCTCTGAGAGCAGTCAAGTTTGATTAGGACCTGCTGGCTACGGTTACCGTGCAAGGTGGATGACAGCAGGTGTTGGTGTCCTACATTTTCACCCCATAACTAGAACTCCGCACAGGACTGAAAGGCTGCAGAAGCTGCCACACCTCCATCAGGCAACAGATGTTTGATACTACATATTCTCAGCCTCTCACAGAAGTCAGGTAAAAAGCATGATCTTAAACTCATTTTACTTCAAGCTTTTCCTAAGTTAAGGCTACACATAAGGTTAAGATTCAATTCTGCCACTTTGAGTACTTTCTTAAACCAGTTACACAGCTAATCTCCTACAAGAGAAAAAAATCAGAGCACAGACCTACTCCATGCACCTGCAGACTGAATGATGTGTCTTCATTGAAAATCCAGACGGACTTCTCTAAATCTGCAATATAACAACCAGCTATAAAGCAACAGAAGCTGTAGCTATCTCACATTACAAGAAATGAGCTTGAGAGCCACTATGCCTCATCCAGAATTCATGCTTGCCCCTTTCAATGTACTTGCTAGAAGTGCTGTGCAAGTGTCTTCTCTTTGCTGCAGACACAAGTGTGACTACAGATAAACCTGCTAAGTAAGAAGCAACAGAAGATAAGTCCCTCCAGGAGTGGCCAGCAAAAAGGCTTATGTTAACGTGAACTGCATAAACATCTAGACAGTGAAGACTGCTGAAACAAAAATAATGACTTTTCTTTGAGTTCATTTCAACTTCTGAGATCAGAAAGTTTTATAACCAGGCATTCAGAGGACATGTCCTCGACCTTCAAGTGATTTTGAGAAAGCCAATCTGATTAATTTGTTATAAACCATGTAATCCAAGAATGAAATGCAATTTATTTTCAAGTCTTACCCCTGGTGACTGCATCTAAAGCACAGCCACATCCTGTCGCTCCTCCACCTATAACAAGGACATCAAATTCACGTGTGGTTTGTAGTGCCAAAATCTGCTCTTCTCTTGTGGGAAAATCGTGCTTTATTGGAACAGTCACTGCTTCTGCAGCTTGGACATTCACAAAGGTACCCTACAATGGTTAAAAACAAAACATAAGGATCTGTATTTATTGTGTATACAAAAATATACATGTACACATACATACAAATGCAACAACAAATCACAGCACTTTTTATAAACAAAGGAAAACTCAAATATCCCAAGTCACCTAACCTAGATATGACGACAATACTGTATTAAAACATTATGGAACAAATAGTATTAACAACAGTAAGGGCTAACACACACTGAAGTGGGTAAGATGAAGTAAATACAATGCTGTATTCAAATGCTATTACTTATGTTATAACTAGGAATAGACTTCTGCTATGTGAAACGTTACAGGATGCACAGGAAATAGTTAAAAAATACACAGGTTCTCAACTCTGACAATAAAATCCATCAAGCAAAGGACTTAAAGATTGATGTACATTTTATATTTTAAAATTGATTGCTTGCATAGTGGCATTAATCTAAGCTCAAATTTGATTAAGTTCATAAGACTACATAGTTTCTTCAGTGTTTTAGTGTACTATATTTGACAAACTATTTCTACATTCTTTTTTAAAAATCTTCTAAACAAAGCAAATTATATCCTTCAGCCTGCTAAAGTAAAACTTTTCTTTACAGTTACAAAAAGTTAACAGTGTGGCAGTTTGCAGAGCAGTTCAGATTCTACTGAAGTGGTTTGGGAATCTCTCCAGCACACTGCTGATTTTCTGCAGGCCACCCCTGCTCCCAGTGTAGTGACCCTGGTGAGAACGGCTGACACGCTTGCCTAGTCCACAAGTATGGGCTGTGGTTTAAATGTTACAGCTTCAACTTGTTTCCAAAGGCTCTCTTCAGTTAATATAGATTTAAGATGAATTCTGCAAACCTTTGCAGTCACTGGAAATCACCAAACCTTATTACTGAGCACATATTTCATAAAACATGAACCCACAGCAATGTCTCACGTAACAGCACAGTAATTGTATACACAATAGGCTACAGGCAGGCATCAGTTATTCAAACAGTTAAATAGGATGCAAGATCTTAAGTCATGTGTGCTTCCTCTGATTTCAGCTCCAGGTCTTTTCCTTACAATTTTTCCCCATTCACTATTGTCCCTCATTCTGCACACAGCTAGGCTGTGACTCTCTCTTCACTATTTATTTATTGAATACACAAAGGATCCATCTTTTCCACAAGAAAGTAAATTCGTTTGACAAAAAATACTACTTTCTTACTATTATCTAAAACAATCTACTGTTCAAATAATCTCTTTCCAATCACTACTTACAACCAGCATTAATTTGACACTGGCAAGGAAGCTCCCTTATTTAAGTTTTTATTTCCAAACATTTCTTGAATAAGCTGAACTAGACGACTTTCTCAGTTATAAAATAATTTTATTGCTTACTGCACTGTTAACTGTGAATTACAATTCCTACAGAAATTGCTCCCACGCTCAGTCCCACCATACAAACACACCACCACATGCAGCTTGCCCTGCCTTGGTGTTTCAGTCATTGCTCAGCTGATCTGAGTTCCCCTGTAGTTACGGAGAGCTATCTGCTCGTACAAGCCACCTTCAGGTTTTAATAACTCCAAGCACTTCCCCTGGCATTTGCAATGGAAAGGGAATATACACCTGCCATAGTAAAACAGCTTGACTGACAAAAGGTAGCTCAGCCGCTTGCGGCCATCTGTTCCTATCTGCAGCTGAGCGGGTTTCCAGAAGCTATCTGGCCAAGTGGTGCAGCTCCTCTTTAGCAGGCAATTCGCTGGTTGTCACAGAGCTCTGTGAGCAGACCCGGTGAGTTAAAGGTAAGTGATTCTTGCAACACATCCACTGTAAATTAACAGCCAATTCAGCCACGCACATGAAGCCTAAACTCGGGTTCAATTATGATTGAAGAGTATCATTTCTCAGTGTCCCTATAAACTTATCACTATTGTACAACAGGAAAATAAAGTCCGTAAGCAGCAGTCGTGTCTGAAGGAAGTGCATATTCAAGAGACAATTAATGATCACATTCATCCCGTAATCGTGTGTTATACTGACTAGAGTGCAAGCAGCTCATGCAAATCAGGGCAGCCACAGCTACTTCCATTCTATGTGTTACAGCTCAATGAGGAAAACTGGGCTAGACCAAGAGTGCTTAACTTTATCTCAGGAAGATATGTTTCCTTACTATAATATAATAAGAGAAAAGGGTGAGATTCAAAACAAGGAAGCAGAATCTGCCGAATCATGACAAGCTATGGCATTACTACTCGTTTTTCCATACGTACTGCTCTCAGTTAGTTGATTAGGACATCAATAAGACAGCGTACTTCGAAATCAAAAAAAGCTATAACTAATAACATCTATTGAGTAGATCAAAAGGCAACAAATTAATAACACGGACCAAAGCCAGACTCCCTGCTTCCCTCCACCCACCCCACGGTTAGCGCACCAGGAGGGTTCACGCACTGCCTCGCTCAGCGCCGCAGGCTCAGGAGGTGCCGCTGTAACAAAGCGAGCAGATGCAGGTTCTGGGTGCCACAACAGAAGTGCGGGCAGACAAGCCACAGCCGACAGCCGGACGGTGCCCACACCCGAGCCACGGGCTGCCCTTGCTCCGAGGCACTGTGTGGGCCTGCGGTGCCTGCAGCTCCGGCCCGGCTCTGCGGGCCCCACCCAGCGGCGGGCCACAAGGGCACCGCAACGGAAGGTCTCCTCATCGAGGGCCCGGCTGCAGCCGCAGAGAGAGGCACGCATGCTGCTGGCCCCAGGAGCTCAAGGCCTTACCGAGAGCAGAGAGGTTAAGTCAAAATGAAGAGGAGGAGGACCCTGATCAGCCTCCCCATGGCATCATCTCCTCACTCCCGCACACCTACACCCGTGGCAGCTGGCAGAGACCACCCAACGAGGTACAAAGCCTTGGGGCTACACAGAAGTTCAGCTTCTGCATTGCTCTGCAGCCCGGTGAATCCTGGGCACTGCCATCTCCCGCCCGGGAGCTGGCACTGGGAGCACCCTGGCACTTCTCTTCGCTCCCTCCTCCGTGGGCTTCCCCTCCCAAAGCAGGGTGAGGGCCACAGGAGGTGTTTTCCCCGTGAATAGCTGGTAACTGCAACGCTGCAGCCTTCCTGCCTGCATCGGCAGGGTAACAGCCAGCACTGCTGTTTGGCTTCCTCCACTGTCCATGGCTCTCCTCAGCAAGCTGTTGCATTAAGCACGCGTTTTAGAGCTGTATAATTGCAGGGAATATACACAAGCCACTGATACCAGTTTCCTATTTTCCCTACATATCACCCTGCGACTAACAGATAATAGCGCTGAGAAGGAAGCTTAAGACAGATGCATCCACGGCTTATTTCTGCATGCGTTTTGGCTGATCAAGTTCATCTACATATGTTCCACTTTATAAGCTTTAAACGAAAATTGAAAATCCCCAGCTCAAAATGAAGTTTTGCACTAGATGTCCAGATGTGCCTTCTTCAGCAAAACAGGTGACTATTTTCAAACTATTACCTTAACTTCAGGAAAATAGGAGAATACATGAAAAAAATCAGAGTACAAGAAGTGCTGACATCATTTAAAAAAGAACAAAAATAGTTAAACTAAACACATTATCTACAACCAATACAGTAGAAGACAGACCGGAGTCCCAAGCAAATAGCCACTGGTACAGCAAGAGCATAGAAATCAGCACACCAGAAACTGAAATATAAGCAAAGTGATTAGCACACTAGGAATTGATAGAGATATGATTCATCTTGCTGTCAATTAAATGTGAGACTGAAGAAAAGCTGCATACAGGGATTCCATCTGCAATAACGTGATTAGTTTGGCAGTGAACAAGTATGTTTACTGAAATAAGCAATTGCTGTTTATATCTACAATTTCTCAGGCAAGAGTTCCTTGAATGGTTTTGATTACACTCTTAGCAAGAAGAAATGTAGTTTGGCAGTCTGAATTCAATCAGGAAGTTATAAAGTGATCTAGTAATCCATAAGCAAGTATTCTTGTTAATTTGGCTAATGCAAATCACCAGGTAGGTTCACAGAGCCGAATTTATCATCCATATTCATTAAAAAAGAAAATGGAAGTAATTAAAAACCCAAAAGCAAGCCCTGATGCATTATCATATTATCACTCCCTGCACTGGACTCCCCGTGACAAGCAATTCCTGACCGCCCAACAATGCACTCACGCACCAGGAGGAGAGAAGGATCGCTGGGTGGGCTTCGCTAGGGAGACACAGCACTCTTACAACTCCAGAGCAAAGCAGTGCTTTTTCCTCGGTGACTACAGAAAGAAGTACCAGTAACCCCTGAACCAAACCAAGCACACTAAATAATACCCACATCACATCCAGTACAAGCCCACTTGGCTCAATGAAGGCACACAAAGCACGAACGCGGCAATGTTGTCAGCATCTACAAGAATGCATCACCTTTGCCATTCCTATCTTTCAGCTATCTGAATATTGGAGGCCAAAACAATGATGTACACAGCCTGAGTGCTTCAAGTCTCATGTAGGGGTCCAACTTCACCTCAGGTGATGCGACTCTTCTTTTCAGGAGCTCCTGATCATTAGAGAACTAGAGAGTGCACTGTACACAAATTTGAGAGCTGTCTGCATTGTTTAAGATAAATTTCATTTACAGTGGTAGCATTGAAAGAAATTTAGAAGTCTACACACATTTTTGCTCTGTGTGAAAAATCATTCAGAAGGGACTAGTTTCTTCAGACCCCTGCACTACCATCTGCAGGGATTTCCCCAGCTGTTTCCCTTTCTCTGGAAAGGGATTTTTTTTTTTTTTAAAATCTAAACCAAAAGCCTCCCTGTCAGACCTAGGCACTTGCCCTCAACATCTCAAGCCACCAAGACTGCACAGAAAGCTCAACCGCCTTCCTTAAGGCTAATAGTTACTCAATAGGAAAGAACACCTGTGTGTTTACTGAAAGAGATTTTGCTTGAATTAGTGTCATTCCTACTTATTCCCTTACAGCACAGCATTAAGCTAAACCAGCTTATTAATTCAGTAAATACCCCAGTGATCAGGTTACCATTCAAGACACAGAAGTGCAATATTCATCTATCAGCTTAGGAGTTAAATTCAACAACAGTTCTGTCATGTCAACACGTTCCCATCCTCCTCCTACTCAGCAGGAGCTGTGTGTTGTCAAAAAACAACACACAATACGAGGAGTTGACTGAACTGCTTGTATGTCTGCATATGCCATACATAATCAGAGGATATATATCTATATTGCCTCAATTGCTGTTGCAGAAACATTCTCCCAAATGTCAGCATTTTTATCTGTGTGTGCATAGAAAAATAAGTTGGAATAAACAACCTGAAAACCAGGACAAATTTGAATCAATGGTGCCTTTTATTTCCAAGGTGTAAACGCCCTACAGCCGTTTATATACAGGCAAGGTTAACTGTGCTAACTGTGACATTTTCCTCACAGTCCAGCTTTGACCCTTAAGCCTAGAGAGAACAATATACATTTGAACATCTGAAATTGCCAATACTCACCGCTTTCAGCAGACAAACCACCCACTAATATGCTTGACTAACAGATCCAAGGGAACTCCCAGCCACTCTCAAGGGCCAGAAGCTTGCAACCCACTAGCTTTTTCCCTTGGAATTACCTGGGACAGCTGAGTTTCACAAACACCTAATATCAGCTGAGTGAACACGGAAAACAAAGAGAAATAAGTCAGCTATGTTGTGTGTTCAGAATTATTAAACAAGGTCTTTTTTTCTGTAAGCGGGTGCCCCTCATTCCAGGGGGATAGCCACTACACAGACACCCAGACCCCCTGGGTGAGGCAGTACTTACAGACATGGGGAAAGATGGAGCATGCTACTGCACTTGCATTTTATTTTTATCTTATGTGATGGATTCTGTTCATGAAATAACAAATAGACTTCCCACAATGTGTAGCCAATTAGTGCACACCTTGGGGCAATATCCCTCCCTGGCACAGGAAGGGAAGATCTTTGCCCTAGCATACATTTGATTGGCAGGCATTATTAAAAAGAGGACACTTGGGCTGGGGGATATGCCCACAGCTTAGATATGTCAACACTACAAATGGACTGTCCTCCTTTGTGTCAATCCCTCCAGTTATGTTCCACCTGCTGCCCTATATTAGGTGTTTAAGGCAGCAGCTTTAAGGGACATCACGTGGGAAATGTGCAAGTTAGTACAACATGAAAACAACATGCTGTTCACTTGACAGATCCATTTGCTTACACATATGCTGGAAATTTTTCAGATCCTCTGTAGACAGATACTACACAATAGGTTCAGAAATCAAGGAACAAGTGGATATTTCATTCTGACACCATGACCACCTTCTGTAAAGCTTTGTTTTTTAAACTGCCTTTAAAAATTTGTAACAATCATCCAATAACAACAAAACTGGAAATTCTCTGAATCCCGTAACATTGCATATATGACAAATTAACTATCCAGATCAGTTTTGCCTTCCAACTTTGCTTATTTAACAGTCCTAAGATTTGAAGCTGCAGTTTCTGACAGTAATGAAGCCAGAATGTAAAATCCTGTGATAAAGACTCCAGAGAGAGTCAGAAACGGCATTAGCAGCTAGGCGCAAGACAGGCAGTCCAATGGGAAGCTCACTTATAAAGCTAGGATTTATTTTCTGCAACAGTATCTGAAGCTATAAGGATCCTGGCTTATCCACTTTCCAGCTAGGTCCCCCAGGAATGACTCATCTCATTTGCTTTACCATTATCTCAGCTGATTTCCTCCTCCACACAGAAACAGCCAGAAGTTTCAGATTATCATTTGTTTGGACCAGTAGTGCACACCTTCATCAAGCTAAGAACAGACTGCCTACCATCACTCACTGCCTTACCCTGAATTAGACCACTACAATTACTTGTATTCCCGGTCGTCAGTTTCCCCATTTTGAATGGGAACCTATAGTAAACGTGTGGCAGCTAGGCAGTTCAGAGTAACAGCCTGCCACTGATAAAGAGCTGACCAGCTACATTTCTGAGGTGAGAAGCAGAAAGCTCCATGCAGAAGGTGCACCTGCTCACCCAGCTGCTGAAACTGGTATTGCCTGAAAGGAAGGAGGAGAAGGCACCCCCCCCCCTCAGGGCTCAAGCTTCTTCCAAACCCAGATGGACAGGCCAGAGCTCTGACTGCACCTACTTCAAACCATATGGAAAATGGATTGCAAATATTGTCAGCCAAGGGTGAGGTACCAGCCTCAAAGCTTACACTTAACAGCAGATAAGACGTGTCTCTTTATATGCGTCTACTGACCCTGGAAAAAAAGTTATGAAATAACTCCAAAGCACAGCTCAACTGCATTAAAAATAAGAGATTTATTTGCTTAAAAATAGTAGCTGATCAACACCAGATCTGCTTAAAACAATCCACAACTTTGCTTTTACTGATTCCTTTTACTGATTTTTTTCCTTGGCTTCTGCATAGGGAAGTAGGGAAAAAAGCATAGCTGCTTCAATTTGGCTGGAAGAAGTAGTTATGACAGTGAATCTATTTTCTACTACAGAAAGAATCAATCCGCAAACTGGATTGAAATCTACTGCATCTTTCTGATACCACTATTTCACTTTAACAGTATGTTTTCAACATCAGCCTTTACTGCTCTTGGAATTTTTATCTTGTCGGCAAGCCTTAATTACCTGAAATACAGCGCCGAACTGTCATGAACATACCAGCATCTAGGTTGTGCCCACCCAGTCAGACACCAGTCACCACGAGAAACGGGAGCCTTGCAACTGACTTCTTTGGCACAGAGCCCATCCTGAAACAGTTTTCAGTTGTCTGAACTGGCCGAGAACTGCCACAGTCACTGCTTTAAAGCTGAGATTTTTCAGAGGTAATCCTGGTGGTTACACTTCAAGCTGCTACGTTTGAAAATACCTTCCAAACTATTTACTACTTAGACTTCAATCAATACTTTTCACTTCTGCAACTAAGTGAAACCCCTCGTAGTACCCAAAGAACATTTTTAAACGTGAGAAATGATTTACAAGAATCATACTTCCCCACCGGTTAAAGACCTACAATAGCGAAACATCATTTAACGCCATCCTCCAGATAGCACCCAGCAGATCAAGCTGAGAGGCTCTTGGCATTCCTTTCCAAAGGAAACTATTCGTATAAGCCTAACATACGCTCAAACAGATTTTAAGTTTCATATTTTATCAGAAGTCATAATTAATACTTACGTGTTTGTTTCTATACTGAGAAAATTGAGAGAGGCCAAAAACTGTTGCTATGGCACCTCCTCCAATGAGAACAGTTCCTTTCACTGCCTTCTGAAATGCCATTTTTTACTGTAAGAAAAGAAGATAAAAATTAATAGGCAGTTTTGCCATGTTAGAATCTAGGCTACACAGAACAGACCATTTGTAGAAGCTAATGACAATGTTTTGACAAGTTGAAATTTAGAGTAGCAATAGATTAATTAACGATTTTCACTGCAATACTAATGATTTCTAAACAAAATGTAGAGAGGGGCAAGCCAGAACACTGGTATTTGCTATTGAAGCTGACTGACAAAAGAGTATTTAGATATACAGGTAGATGTGTACGTACATACACATTTTGTGCCGTAAGCACTTGTCACATAACCGAGCACTTACAATACCATGGCAGAGGCAGAACGAGAGCACCCTGTCATCAGCCAGATGGCCACCAAATCCTCATCACAACACAACAGCTGATCTGCTTGACAAAATCACCCTCAGCCACCCTCCATCCCATCAAAACTATTTCTACAACCAAATCCGCCCAACAGCACTCTATCCTGGATTCCCACCAGGAATTACGATTCTGCTCTTCACAGTACACCAAAGCTTGTCCTACCCAGAGCGGTGCAGAATGCTAGTCAGGAAACAGGTCCCTCAGCAAGAAGCAGCAGAGACCGCGGAGAAGACTAAGTGGCTTAAAACAAGTGCAGAACTTCAACATCTAGCTACAGAGGTATTAAAGCTGGGCCTATGTAGGTCAGGCAGATTCTTGAAAGGGCCAGTGTTTGGACGCTGAACGAAAAATTTGCATGGAACTGACCTGAATCTTAAGTAGGCACAGCCTAACCCATCTTCCCAGGAGCAAGGCGGCTCGCATCCCATAGAAACAACATGCAACAGATTTGAGCAGCTTCAGTCAGTGCTCCAAGTCCTTAGGTTACGAGGACATCTTTGTCTGTGCCCCAGATTCACACAGCAGTCTCTACACAAGAGATCCAGCACCGTGAAGACTTTGAGCACAGGCAGGCGATGCATACAGCAGGCCTGCAGAGCAGCAGGGGTGGCTCTGGGCCCTATTTCTTCTTTCCGTCTGCATAACCATTACTCTTTCTTCAAAAGATTTACAGCAAACATGTTTAAAAACACAAGCCAAATAAGAAAACTTCATTTTAAGATGGTATCAATCTTAACTTCGTTATCTGTGCACTATGCTTGCAGCACATCCATGGGGGAAAACAAGTGCACAAGCAATTATTGTAGGCAAATATTTTAGGTATAGTTGTCACATGTTTGTATTGTATGCACTGGTTATTGTACAGGAAGCAAAGACTTGTACCTTCCCAGAAGGCTTTTGAAAGAGCAGCATGTACGTTCTCAAAGGTTCCCAACACAAAGATAGCCTTTCTCGGTCTCTATGTAGAGTATCACACAGCCCATTCAGTTCCTACTTCAGTTTTAAGAAGTACGAGTTTAATCTTTCCTTCATATCATGACCTGGGGGAGTCAAAGGGAAAGGCAACACAATCCCCCAGCAGCATCTCAAAGCAAGCTCACCGCCGCCTCAGAAGCTACAGCAGCTCTGTAGGAACGGGGCGAGCAGCGACCCAAAGGCAGGGAGCAGCCCGCTACCCCCAGCGCAGCGCTCCAGGAAGCGGCGACCTATGCCAGCTGCAACGCTGGCAGGCCACCCCGCACCTCCCCTACACTACCTAGAATGAACAAAGTACCAGAATTGACAAAAACCAGGCCCTACAAACGCACACCCTACCACCTTCAGTCTGTCACTGATACAGCGTCCCCTCTACGTATCTGGAAATACCTATGGATACTCCTGAAGCCATAGCACAGTACGCACCTCACAGGAATTGAGGTGTGCCGTCACCACACTTTCAACCTCCTGCAAAATAAGAAAAACAACACACGACAATCAACATCAGCTCACATACTGCCTATGGCTGCACAAAGCATATGGCGATGGTGAACACATACACAGCATCCAAGCACTCTGTGTACTATACATTTCTACCATACGGTTTCTTCAAGTCGCTAGAATAATAACTCAGCTTTCAGAATGCAAACTGGTGGCAAGCGCAAAGCAGTTTCACACACCTTACGCAGCGGCAGAGAATCGCTTCAAGTAGGACTACGAGACCCTAGCTTACAAATGCCTGCTCCGGGAACACAATATGCTCTACGATCCAAGTGAGTTTTAAAAGAACAAATTAGCATCTTCCAACGAGCCAGCTCACATGTCTGAAGAGATGCTGGCTTTCAAGAAAACAAATGGAAGCATGTCCACACGCTGCTTTTTGTAATCAAGTTCAGCAAAGGGTGATCGCTGAAGCACAAATCCCTACTTGTCCCAGTTCAGCTAACAATGAACAAACTAACTGCGAGCGCTGGCTCAGCAGCTGATACGAGGCGGCAAGAGCAGCCCGCACGCTCCCAGCCAAGCGCCGAACGGCGAGGCAGCCTCCACCAGCAGGGCCAGCACCGGCCTGCGGAGCAGCAGAGCCCAGAGCAAGGTCACGAAGCCCAGGTGACCAACTCCTGCCTCCCATTCACCGCCCTCCTCAAGCCTTTTCCAAGACTTCCTCGCGCAGACCAGGTACGCACCTACCAGAGGTGAACCTCTGCATTCTCACTCACTGATTAAACACTAGCTCTCCCAGATAAGAGTTTGTTAAAACAATCCCCCACAACAACCACAAGAAGTCACCCACAACACCAGCTTCGATTCAAAAAGCGTCTCTGTCATCAGCTCTAACACAATACTACACCGACAAGCTAATAGCTTTTATTTAACCATTTCCTATACGAAAACCTCTGCTAGGAACCCAGCAAACTCCACTGCCGTTACATGCAATAAGTTCTCCTCCATTTGCATAAGTAACTTCAGAAGACTGACTGTCCTTTAAGAGATTATCAGAAGCAAATGAAAGTTCAGTTCAAAACTGGTTTCTACAAATTTTGGATGAGAAATGCAGAATCTTTACGGTGTAACAGACACTACTCTAGTCTTTTGGCACACTAACCTTTTCCACCTTTAAATTCGTACCGGTGAAGCTGTTCACCCTACAGAACCCAGCGCAGGTTGCACAGCACGTGCAGAGGTCTGCAGAGCCCCACCGCTGCCCGAGAATGCTGATGCTTGGCCACAAGAAGTCAGACCCAGGGAGCCGAAATTCACCGCCTGCCTGGCCGCTTCCACCAGCCGCAGAGCTGGCTTCCTTGCATGGAGCCATACAGCGGGTGCAGGTAATGATGGCGGGGAAAAAGCAAGAGACCAAGGTTTGAGTGTTCGTGTATACCAGGCTGCAAGTCACAGCAGTTGGGCAGCTGCTCAAAAGCTGAGGTAGAAGCACTGAAGGAGGACCTGCCCGGACAGCCGTGGCAGCCACCTCTGCCGTCTGAGCTTCCCGTCCCTACAGGGGAAGCGCGGCTGCCCACACAGCGGTACGGTACGGTGGGATCCAGCTGCCCGCCGCCTCCCACGGCCGAGCGGCGTGCTGTCAGCACACACGTCAGGATTTGGAGGGCTGCAGCGAGCCTCCTCGCTCACACAGCCGCCTCCCAGCAGCTAAGGCAGCGCCAGGAGGCGGCCCACGCCGGCACAGCGGGGCGCAAAGGCGCGCGTGCCTCGGGACTGCCTCGCTGCTCCCGCACCCGTACCGATGCCATCCCGCCGCAGGGACTGTGCCTGACCACGCCAAAACGACGTGCGATGTGCCATTAGGACGGTTCTGCCACACTTTTGTTACTCAGTGACACCAGGAGGAGCCCGGCAGCTCAGTGCCCTCGCTCTGGCCGGGGTTAGGGCCTCTGTCAGCACGGGGCCGACCCTCACCCGCTGGGTGGCCGGGCCCGGCCCTCGGTCAGGCCGCAGGCAGCTCCGCAGAGGACGGAATCGAACGGCCACCTGCACCTTGCTCACCGTTGGTACGAACAGCTTCTTCAGGGACAGAAAGGGAAGCACAGCTTAATGTAAGCCACTCCAACACGAAGCTGGACAGGCATCCAAACCTGCAGACAGCACCTCCGCACCCAGAACGTCTCAGTTTCATCCCAGGAACTCGTTAGCCCATGTCCGAGCAGATGTATCTGGGTTAGGCTGCTTCACCTCCAGGCAAGCAGAGCCCAGGACAAACGGCCACAGATAATTTTGTCTTTGCAGGGGTTTTGCTGTCGCCTGCCCCTCCTGTGAGCAGGGCCCTGCCGCAGCGTGCTGCGCCCCCCGGCCCAAGCCCCCGCCTCCATCTCGGAAGGAGCTGCGCCACGGGTGGCACGCAGCCAGCTCTGCTCCGGGCGGCTGGGGCTCTGCCGAGGCACCAACCCTGCCTCAACGCAGCCAAAGGGAAATTACAGGCTCCCTAAGCACCTACCCGGGAGTTCAAGTTATGTCCCAGAATTGATGCTAAGGAGTACTGCGAGCACAAAACAGGATAAACCAGAGAGCAGAAGAGGAAATGGGAAAGAATGCAGCGCACATAGCTATGACAAGATTGTACACGAGTGCTAAGGACACAGACAAGAGTCTAAGCTTAAAAACTCACCTATTGCAGTGGGTAATAAAACTCACCTCTCTTCCAAGGTGGTATCAGTAACTTGGGATCAAAACTTCAAATTTTATAGCAATATAAATTGTACAGCACAGCACAAGAAGCAGTGCAGTCAGAAATAAGTCACCCTTCTATAACACAGGTATTCCGAGTAATCGTTACACGGCTCAAACAGCATGCAGCGTTTTAATGCTGTAAGCAGCCTGACACTGTAATCACCAGGTCAGGCAAGACTTATCTTTTGTTTCGATACAGGTTTTGATAACAGCACCTTTAGACCCATGCCCTCAGCTCGAGGGCTGGCTGAAGTCCTTGACAGGCTGCGGAACAGGCTGAGGCAGGAGCAAGGAGCCCTCTGCCGTCACAGGGACGGCCAGGGGCACGCCACGAGGAGCGGGTGCAGCACACGGCGTGATCTGTCCAGAAGGAAGCGACCCACGGGAACGCTGCTCGGGGAGCCAGCTGAGCACCGGCAGATGCACGGTGACATCAGCTCAGACTTGTAGCTACAGCAAGATTCCTGATGGCAGCCTGGTGCTACCTTCTGAAGTAGAAGGGAAGAGAAAGAGCTAGTCTACATCGAGTGGGAAGCACACAAAAGGTCCATCAGGACAGATTCATACTTTGTTTCCAGTAAGTCAATACAAACTATTTCGCAGTAAGAACTACTGCACCGAGTTTCTCGACGAGTAATTGAGGACACACTCACCACGATCGAGGTGCCTGGTTTCTCCCGACCTGCAGTCACTGCTGCCAGAAGCACCCGCCCCAGAGCTGCTGCCAGCAAGCCCCCGGGCTGAGCCCCCGCACCCACGGACCCCCGGGCTCCCACACCGCGGCCCAGGGCTGCGCTCCCCCATTAACACGCCCCCCAGAGCGGAGCTCTCCTGCTCTGCTTTCAGCCCCGCATTTGAAAAAGAAACAAAAACCATACAGAGTGCAACTTACATCCTGTTTTTTAAAAAATTATTTCAACACCCGTCTTCGGCAGAAGCTTCTGTACAGGGCGCCCCATATGACAAGTATCTGCCTCCCTGCAGTTCTCAGCAGGCTGACAGAAGTCCTAGGAGGAACTTGTCTTCATTTCCCGCAATGCCCAGCCCAGGCAGTTACCAGACAGCCTGCCTGTTGGCTGGGATCTTATTTTGGGTTGTGTAACGCTATGCAGCCTGCCAGCACGCACACGCACCTACCAGGTCTCCCACCCCTTCTCAAGGTAGCCGGTATTTCCGTGCTCAGGTACCTTCTAATTATCAAGGTGTTGGGCTAGACCTAAGGAGGGCACGGGGAAAGTTGGTGGAAGAATAAGAGGAATGGAGGAGGAGGGAGCGAAGGCAGCGAGGGAGGATTCAGACGCAGTGCCGCAAGTTGGAGATCAAAGAAAGACGACTACTTTAGCAAAAATGCAGAGACAGATGGATACAAACTGTAAAGCTTTGCAATAAGTGTGACGCCCTGTATGCTGCCATCAGACATGGTGTATGAGACGCAAAACCTGTTAAATTAAGAGAAGAAATCCAATCTGTTATGTTGTATATCTGAGTGCTTTATGAGGCCATTACCATGGAATCTGGATGCTTCACATTCCGTTTTAAACGAACACATCTAATAAAGTGAGTCACTCAATGGAAGACTCAAAAATAGAAAACTTATAATCATCACCACTACAGTTTGCATAACTTGCCATTTGCACAGTAGCATTGTCTCATGTTTTTCGTTTTTTCCAAAAGCTTCTCAGGTGGATTTCAGATGAGAGCCCCAGACCAACAAGAGCTCCGGGCTGAGCTGGGGATCTTGCACTGCCTCTGCTTCTCCAGACAGAGGAAGACGCTATCCTCAGCTCCCTCTAATGCTGCTTTTGATCCTCCTTGCAGGACTACTTAAAAGGTAGCCACTGTGATGGTGTGCAGAGCTGCAACAAGCCACTTAGGCCATAATTAGGACTCTTACTATGGGTAGTTTAAGAGTTTAAAGCAGTACTACTCAGAGTGTGATGCTGACAGTTTGCAGCACGCATCCGTGGAGGAATGGCCAAAGAACATGAAAAAGAGGATGTGACCATATCGTATTAACACTCCCATGATAAGATCATCTACCAGCTCTCATGTAGCTGCTCTTATTTGCTTTTTAAAAGACCACAGCGGTTAGTACGTTACACAGCAAGTCAGACCACGCTAACTGAAGCGAGCATCCTAGAAGCAAGTAATTAAAGCTTAAATCAACCAGCACTGAAGAAGCCTGCCCTGCAGCACTCCGAACAGCCAGCAGGCGTACCTCTCCCCAGGTTACCTGGGTCCCACCTCCTGGGCCGACCTCTGCTCTCTGTTACCTACCCAGCAATGACACAAAGAGGAGAACAAAGCAGCACGCTCCGCAAGGCGACCAGAGCTTGTTATCTGCCTCACTGGCTGCATGGGCTCTGACACACGTCCTCGTGACTTGTGCATCTAATTCCTGCAAGCCACAGCTATAAACAAAGCCACACACCAAGATAAGCTTCCAGTGGATACATAATGCAGCTGTCACTGAGACATTACCGAAGATGAGTGCTCCAGATCTTCTCCTGAAGCCTCTCATGTAGGCTCCAAGTTCTTAAACACAAGTTATGGCACTTTAATTAAAGTAATTACCCTCACCAACTGAGCACAGAAACGTAACCCATAATATACCAGGACAGCTCGCAGGGTTACCAGCCCCTTTAAGCCACAGACCACACCACAAATTTGTAAGTTCCCACACCCAAAACTCACAAGTCCAAACCCCCCCAGGCCAACTTCCACTAATTAGTGGAAGCAATGCAGCAGGTCACCGTACGGGGAAAGGCCTTCCCACGCGCAAGTACAGGCACCCAGCACGGCTACACCATGCCCAAAAGTAGCTGCATGGCATGTCACGCATAAAAATAAAGGAAAAACAAGGCAAAAATAGTCATACTACCCTCATCCTTCTCTTGGTCCCCACTGCTTCAAGCTTCTTGATTTGCCTTTTGTACTTAGGTGACCAGGATCTTCCCACCAGGCATTAGATGACACCCCAACTGCTTTAAGCACTATCCTACAAGGAATAAACTTTGACTTCTCTCTCCTGTATTTATATTTTTAGACCTAACCACTTTTTCTCCTGTGTCACCACCACCCAAAAAAAAGAAAAAACCTCTTGCAGGTAACGAGGTATGGAGGGTATCTAATTGATAAATATTCCTTGGGATTTCAGATAGTGATAATCTTGCCAGAAAAGGCAGCACGTTTCTGACAAGGAGGTAATACATACTTGTGGATGACAATTCCAAGCACTGTACCTCACAATTAACAAGAATATTTAGAAACACTGAGGCCATCCGCATTTTGGGCTTCCTCATCACATAAACATCACAACATATTTTACAAGTTTTACCAGGAAAGTATTTAAATTCCCTCCAGTCCTACTGAAATGTTACTTCAAACCCCAGCCATGCGAGGAGTGAGAAGCCTTGTCTCCAGCCTGGTTACTGACTAAATTTATGCAGAACGATTCTCATACATTTTTGTTTGCCAACGTAGTCTTCCAGCTTAAATAGTTCAAAATAGTCATTCTTGCTCCCCACACAAGTGAGGATCTATACCAGCCATAAGATCCACCACGCACAGACAATACTAACTCGCGAATACTGTAAGTTACAGACAGTTACTGGATGGACGTTCACCCTTCTTTTTGCATATTCTTCAATCACCTCATATTTGATAGGGGTTTGGTTAGACAGCCCACAAATTCAACTCGATCCTAATACCTGCCAATGCCTACAGTTTCTTCCCTCCCTCTCTCCCAAGTCAGACACTGGAGGAAGAAAGGTTTAATAAACAGTGGTTTGCTTATTACAAGATTGGGCACAGACCTGCATATACAAACAGGTACCTGCTCAAAAATAACTACAAATTAGGTAATTACTTAGGTGTGTCAAGGAAGTAGCCTAGTTTTGTACACCGGGTTGAAGACTGAGAAACCCAATAGCACATGCAAATCCAATCCAAGCAGGAGGGGCACGCATTCAGTATCGTTTTGAAGTCAGAACTAGCACTTGGTTTGAGAAACACTTTGCTAAGCAGAAGAGTCACAATCCAAGACTCAGTACCCAGCCAGCAGAGAAACAGCAACTCAGCATCCATCAGCATTTCAATTTATAACTTGGGGCTGGCTCGTCTGGCATTTGGAAACCCCCAAGACAGAGTTACAGTCACTTGGGAACCTAGCTCAAACACAGTTACTTAGGGATACAGAACGCTTCTTCTGCGCTGCCAAAACCAATAAAATAAATCAATGCTATGATCCTGTAAGAAAGTTTTGATTGCAAAGTGTTTGTTCATTATGTAACACAAAAGTGTCTTCTAAAGTAGTGCTTTTTGGAAGCAAGAGTACCAGTACACCTACATTAGCAAGAGCTGAGGCACGGCTGCGGTGCAGCCCCACAGCAGAGGGCTGTTGCTGAGAACAGCCTCCACGACACACGCGGGTGCGCACACCGCTTGTCATCAAGTAGCTCCAGTCCAGGCCCACGAACACCCATGAAGCAGTTGAGGTACATGAGGTCTTCCTTATTTAAGGAGAGATCTTCCCACTTTTGTCTGATCTGCTTAAGATTGTTTAGCAGCCTCTATTCTAACTTATTTCACGTTCGCCTCCACCTCCAGTCCCAATCATCCACCGACCGCTCGGTGCTCTCCAACTTCTGGGCGCACCCAGGGAAGGCAACAGGCCCGCAGGCAGGCCAGCCACTGGCACAGTTACCCATCTTCTGGGGGCAGAACCGCGCAGCCCTGCTCGCACGAATGAGCTCCCACCAGCTGGAGCGGCACACCCGCGGTGACGCAGCTAATCCCCAGCAAAACAGGCGCAAACTGCAGATGGAAAGCCGGGCAACATACAGTAGGACTCAACTAACGTACGCTACGCTGTCAGCGCCCTGTTTTAAATAAAGCATGGCATAGTCCCACGTACTTTAAAAAGGTAAAACAACTCTTCGAATCCTGTTTGCCAGCACGTAAACGCACACCACAACAAGGCGCCTGACAGAAGCAAGCTGCTGCTTAACAGAGCTAGTTGCAAATGAGAGCCCTTGTTTCAAAACCAGAGATATTTACAAGTGAAAGGAGAAAGTGACAGTTGCAAACTCGACATTGTGGGAAAAAAAAAGCACATTTATTTTAAATATTTGCTAAAGTTTGCAGGGAATTGTGAAGGCAAACTAGGGAGCAGAAGGGAACCTGTATGAGCTTTCATTTGGAAAATTGGTTTGCGTTGCAGGCCTTTGAACCTATCCAGCTTTCTAAACTTCTAATAGGGACAGATTACCAGGCAGCAATGGATCTCCAGAGAAATTACTACGTTATGTAGTAAGGCCCTAGCTCATGAAGTTCTTTTTGCTATACTTCTGTGTATGCGTACACACATCATTACACAAAACAATGTGGACATCCGTTCTTTTTTATGGTTACTATAGAGGAGCTTAAACTGGATTATACTTAACCAGCAACACTTAAAGATCTTGAAATATCAGACTGAGTCATTACTAGCTACTTATCAGTCACCACTCCCCATCACTAAGCATTTCTGAGGAACCGTACCTATAACCAAATGAGTAAAAGCAACGGCCTGATTAACTTGAGTTAAAAATATACCATGCTCCTGACAGCTACCTCACCAAGCTCGTTCCTTATCCATGGTTAGAAGATTATCTTACGAAAGGACCTCAGAGTCTTCAGGCTAATGGCAGTGTAATTACACTTGAGCAAGCCTCGCACGCAGGGAGCTCCCTGGCTGGAAATACAGAATAGCAGTAACGGTTCACAGAGAGCTCAGTACAGAGGCAGACTACAAGTACAGAGAATGAAAATAAAATATACAGAGAAGCACAGCCACAACCTGAGAACTAGCAGATGATAGATGTAAGAGTCCACAGCAGTAACAGATTCACGCACAGACCGCTCCAAGTCTTCAAAGCACAGCAGCCCCTGACTCTGCAGCTGCCCTGCCTTTTTTTATCTACCAGTTGGCTGCAACTGGCAAGCCTGGAGATGTGCTCCTGCGGCCGCTCCTCCCATAAATTCAATACCTTTGCCCCTTGAGAGGGCTTAGCGCAGCTGCAGCTCTCTGAAGCGAGGGCCTCGTACAGCAGTGAGGAAACATTACTAAGTGCAGCTAGGAGCTGGGCACAGCACAACGACGCAGCTACTTCAGAGCAGAGAAAAGAGCTCCCACCTCGTAGCAGCAGGTGGGAAGGAGGTTGCTTTCAGAGCATCCTTCCTACCAGGCTACAGTAAATAGCACGGTAAGTTCAGCAGGTACCAAGTCCAGACATTTTAAAGTCGGTCTCCACATGCACTCTTGTACCTTTTGCCCCGCAGTAATGGTCTTACAAAGATTTACTGAAGTGACTGATTAGAAGAGATAAGAAGTCAGAAGTTCAGGAGTTACTTGTTACACTGGAGCACTTTCACACAGAAAGGATCCCATGAAAGCGCGCAATGCAAGTGAAGTAATCCTGCTTTCCTCCTCCAAAGTTCGACGTTACTACAGCCACGCTTATTCTGCGCCCAGCATCCACACTCACAGCCCTGACGTGTTTGTTTTACAACAGGGGGCTGCTCTAGCGGGTCAACAAGAGAAAAAGTCGAGTGAAGGGTTCTGCAGAAAGGCCCCAGACCACCAGCTGTCCGACACGCTCCGCACCGCGGCGCGCAGGCAGCTGTGCAGCGGCACACACCCGGGCTGCGCCCGCACCGAGGAGCGGGGTCGGGGTGCTGAGCCCCTGCGCAGGGGCAGCAGCGCTGGTGGCTGCCGAGGGCTTCAGGCTGCCTTCCGAGAAGCGCCGCACGCTCTAAAAACGCGCTCATTCCTCCCAAATCTCCCTTGCACCCCAAGGCTCTGGGAAGCCGGGGAGAGGGCCGGGAGCCCTCGGCAGAAGCGGGCCTGGGTCAGGCCGCGCCGCACACCTGGAGGGCAGGGCCCCGGGGCACCGCAGCGCCGCAGGGATGCTCGCACCGCCACCGGCCCCGGGGCGGCCGCCCCGCGGAGCCCCCCGGCCGCGGGCAGCGCCGGGCCCCCAGAGCCGGGCCCCGCCGCCGCCCGGCCCCGCAGCGAAGCCGCCTCGCCGCCCGCCGCCCCGTCCCGTCCCGTCCGTGCCCGCGGCCCGCCCCGCTGGCCGGTTCCCGGTGCCGGTGCCCGTGCCGGGCAGGGCTGGTGCTGGCGCTAGGCCCCGGCCCTTACCGCTCGGCCGCCGCCGGCGCGGCTGCTCCCGGAGGCGGGCGCTGCGAGAGCGGCGCGGAGCGGCGGCCTCCCCGCCCCGGTCTATATTGGGCGCGCCCGGGGCCGGGCCGCGGCTGCCCGGATGGCGCCGCTCGGGGGCCGCCCGGCCCGGCCCGGCCCCTCCTGCCCGGCCCGGCCCGGCCCGGCCCGGCCCCGCCGAGGCCCGCAGCACGGCTGTGGCACCGCGGTGCGTGGGATCCCGGCGTGCCGGCCTGCGGGGCACTGCCCTTGAGCCGGGAGCGCTTCCTAGGAAGCCGGCTGCGCTTCTCGTGGGGCCCCAGGCGGGTTCCCAGCTGACAGAGCTGGTAACGGGGAGCGGTCTCCTGGCTGTGGTAGGGCCACCGCAGGCAGGATCCGGATGATTTACAGAGGAACTCGTAGAGTTCTTGCCCAGAAAAGCACTACACCTCGGAGGGGTCACCTTTGTAAAATAGGTGGTGCATGACGGGCGTGCAGAGCCAGATCCGCATTTTGTTACTTTCAGGTTTCTCCAGCAGCCCTCGTGTGCCATGAAGCTGGCGAAGAAGCTGCATCTGTGGCTGCCTCTCAGTGACCTGATACACCTACCCTCCTCCTTGAACTGCAGTTTCTTACGAAACCCTGCTGACGTACTGATTTTTACTGGGCTTGGCAGAAGCACCATGTAGCAGTTAATCCGAGTCTTAGCAGATAAGAAGGCAGACTTCCCACCTTCGGGCGTGCTGCGTCTGGGGCACAGGTAACGAAGCCCACCCCAGGGACATGCGAGGGAACACCCCCACAGGTGCTGGGGCAGGGGGTCGCACTTCGGTTTTGCAGCGCAGGGCTTGCAGGCTCGTTTTTCCCTGTTGAGGCTTTCCTGAACTGAAAGCTTCCCAATTCTTTAGCTCTCCAAAACAGCAAATCTCCAATCTTGAACTTCCAACAATTAAATCAGGCACTTGCCCTGTGAGGCTTGAAAGTGAGTTGTGTGACATAGCAGTGGGTGACACCTGGAGACATTTTGTGTATCTTTGTTCTGTTTTCTGCCTTCTATTTGGCAATAGCCAGTGTCAGGCCTTGGAAGAGCACCTGTCACAGGCTGTGGCTGGTAATGGTTCTCTGTTCCTCGTCCTGGTCCCCATGCGCCAGCCTCCTAGGGACACGGCCGGCAAACACGGCTGTGTGTTTCTGGGAGTCACCTGGAGACTCCTGGCTGTTGCTTCTTTTGCAGCGAGAAAGCCAGACACGCAATAGTAATACACCAGGATCTTCCTCCCCCTCCAAAACTCATTGCTGAACTTTCGGCTGTGCTTTCCCAGCAACTGTACGTTGTAGTGCCCTGCAGCTGTGGTTTCACAGGTGTTCAGGATCTCCTTTTCCACACTAGACCAAAGCACTAGCTGATCCTGTGGCTGTGTCCCCAAACGCCCCGCCGTGGGTCTGTCTTTGTCCAGGCACAGCCTGCCTCAGCTGCCCGACACAGCCGGTGCCACAGACGCAGGGTCCCCCGGTGCCACAGACGCAGGGTCCCTGCGTGCCCCGGGCACGGCGCTGCCCGTGTGTCCCTGCTTTCCAGGCATACGGGGATCAGCTGTCTCTAACCATGCTTCTTGGCTGCCTCCCAGAAACTGCTTTTATTGCCGTTCTTCCGTGCTCACTGCTTAGTCAACATGCTTTACAGGCAGCATGAGACGTGTTTTCTATCAGGCACAGAAAAACAACCTGCTGCCGCGCTGAGCGATGGGGCACAGCTCCCTCCCACACGGCGGCCTTGAGGCATGCTCCAGTCACCTGTTGGCCGGCTGAATGTCAGCGACAGGTCCCATCTGAGGAGGCCGTAGGAACCTAATCCCTCCCTCTTGGGTCAGATATAACTGCATGAGCTAAATTGGATGCTGCAATAATAAATGTATGGCTATCAATTCTCTAGGTGGCATTTAAAGTCAGTAAACAACTGCAAGGGTTGGCTTTCAGAAGTTTTGCAAAGTAAGTGATATTCAGGCTGGAAGTAGTTTTTACACCAGACAAATTAGGAGACTTGGTAGTGCTTTTAAAAGGAAACAAGATCTCCAGTGACAGAGGGAATTAGTGCACTCTATAGATACTCAGGTTTAGAGTCCATTCCATGGGAATACCTCAATTGAACAGAAGGAACTGAAAATGAAAGAAAAAGCCCCAGGAGATTATGGATTAATTCTTTTTGTTTTTGCTTTTCTTTTTTTTTGTTGGTTTTTCTTTTTCTTCTTTTTCATTTTTTTCATTTTTTTCTTTCTCTTTTTCTTTTTCTTTTTCCTTTCCTTTCCCATTTTCTTTTTCTCTTTTTCCTCTCCTTTCCTTTCCTTTCCTTTCCTTTCCTTTCCTTTCCTTTCCTTTCCTTTCCTTTCCTTTCCTTCCTTTCCTTTCCTTTCCTTTCCTTTCCTTTCCTTTCCTTTCCTTTCCTTTCCTTTCCTTTCCTTTCCTTTCCTTTCCTTTCCAGTGTGAGAAAGGCATAAGAATAATTGGGCTAGGAAACAAGGATTTTCACTCCTAAATGTTGTCTACCTGGATGTAGCTGCCTTGTCAGCATCAATTTATGGTAAATTTTGATCAATTCAAAACAAGACAGTGTATGGGTGTAAAATGTGTCTACATCCAGTTTCTAGGGAAGCACATCATGCATTCCAGAAATTCTGTGTTTCATGAACTCTTCCGAAGCAACAAAATCATGAAGGGGATAGAAAATCCTGTGCTGCTTGTCACATAAAAGGGAAATCCCAGAAGGAGTGAAAACTTTTATGAGGATCACATCTCATTCCAGGATGGGTTCTTCAAACACTCCAGACCCAGCTACCAACAAATGAGAGAAGGACGGTTCTTTCCTCCCTTGATTAGGCTTTCCACCAACAGCTGTGATTTTGTCTTGGTTACTGGTTGGTAAAAACTGGTCTTCATAGGTTTGAGTAGTGCAAGATTTTTACAAGGCTAAGCAAAATCTGAAATGCCTTGATGTGTCACAGAATTCATCCCTCTTGAGTGCGTTTTTTATTTCATGTCTGGATCAAAACATTACCTCCCTAGTCTGCGTGCGTGTGGCTTGGTCCCTGGGACACCTGCCAAGACAAGAATTTTGGATGCCTGCAATCATGTGCCCAGCAGGTGTAAATTGTGTTCAGGGAGAGTTCACCTTTTGTCCTTAACCCCAGAGGCAGTTTCTCTTCATTAGCAAGGGAAGATAGAGAAAGAGATTATCATCATTTCCTGACTGCAAGCCAAAGTTATGTATCATAAGAAGAAAATCTGTTCATACATTCACAAATATGTTTTCTCCTACTCTGTCTTTAGGAAAATGTCTTTGTGAGGAGCGAGGGATAATAATCGTAGAGAAGTCGAAAGAAGTGACAGAAACAGAAACAGAATCTCTCAGCTGCGATTTTTTTAAAGCAGGATGCATGGTAGGTCCCACCCCTGGAAAATAAAAGTACTTAGTCACGGCTGTGATTGAACATTTTACAGTGTTCCCAGCTCTGGCTGCTGGTATCAGGTGTCATTCGGAAATACAACTGCATTGCTTCATACCACATACTCGGTTTACCAACTGCAGCAGGGCTGTATTGCTTGTGTTTGACTATTTCCCCCCTACACTCAGCAGATAAAAGGCCCACCGCGTTTCTGTGTGTGTGCCTGTGTTTGTGTGCATGTCTGAAAAGAGAAAGAGGCTCATTTTTCTATTAAAATGGAAGCAATGTGTTATCATCATAATTATGTCTTATTGTTTGCTGTTATATAAAGATAACAAATCAGGGCTGAGTCACAGAAGCAAATGCAAAAATTGCAGTTTTAAAAGAATAAGGTCACAGGTCACATTATTTGTTGCAGAACAAACACAATAATTAATCGGCCTCTCCCTGCAGTGGTAGCGCAGGCATCTTAACTACAGGAGAGCCAGGAAATGGTACGAAGCAATGTGCAGGAGTGCAGGCAGAGTACCAGTATTTTTCTGGGGCTCAAACCTGAGCTAGGTCCAATAGAGAATACTAATTTAATTGGGAGAGAGAGAGAAGAGATGGGCGATATCTTTAGAAAGCACGACTGTTTGGGCTACTTAAGTGTATATTTTCTGTTGTTTATAAAGATTTTTATTGTGGTGGGAAATGTGAAAAAAAGCCTTTAAAATTTATTTTCTCTTTACATATGCCAGAGGGAGGGATTGTATTCAGAATATGGAATAGAAAAAGCTTTTTGGAATTTGTGCTTTATTATTTTTTTCTCTGAGACAATGACAGACCAGCATCGCTGATGTGAATACAGCCATTTGCTTTTTTATCCAGACATTTTCCCTATTGAATTGTTTAGGAAAAAAACTTAGAAAACCTGTCCAAAGACTTATACAATCACTTTCAAAGCCTTAGCCTAATATTCCAGTAATTAATGAAGAAATACAAGATTGGACTCTCTTGTTCTTTTTCTAATGTCCATTTCTCTAGCATTGCTTGGCTGATAGCTTTTGTTTGTCAGCATTTGAATAATAACTGGGACAAATATTTTCAGGGTGCCCACAGATTTGTAAGTGACCTATGCAGATCACTAGAAAGCAAGCGAGCAAACAAACAAACAAAAACCACCAATAGTAGTGTTGGAAAAAGTTGTTTGAAATATCCACATATATCGTACCAATTTGGGTTCTGTGACCTCCTGGAATACAGAACAATTCAGCTGAAAACAAAGGGAGATGGGAAATTCTGGAAGTTTCCATTTCTCTTCCATTTGAAACACATAAACATTGCTAGATGTAAATGACTTCTGTTGGTGTGTGAAGGTTGTGGGTTTGATATCGTGTCTCAGGTGCTTTTTAGCACTGCTTTTGACCACACTCGCTATCCTCCAGCTTCCCCGGAATTTAATATCGGACCTTTTTATCTACAGAAATATTTTTCCTGCAGATTTTAATAATTAATTGGGACAAGCCTAGTGGGTCTTGAGATAAACGTAAAAGAGGCAGCAGATACGTGTGACCAAGTGACCTTTTGCTGTCCTACCAGTCCCTGTGCTCTCCCTGCGCTCAAAGGGACACTGTCAAAATTGCTAGTCCTTAGAGCTGTAACCTGCCCTGACAAGTTGTTCTACATTATAAGTCTTGCCTAAAAGATCACCACAATTCTTTTGTTTGTTTTGTTTGAACAATCTTTGCTGAAGGCTCCACAACACAGATTCATTTGTCTTTTTAGGTAAGTAGATATTTGTAAGTGCCCAGCTTACTCCCTGACCTGTTAAAATCAAGTTGATATGCACGTATTGTGCTCAGCGGAGGAGCTGCCAAGGGATGGTATAAATTTTCTGCACTTTGGAAAGAGAGACAAGAGGACACTCTGGAAGCATTTATTTAAGGAGGCTTTTAGAAACCATTTTGAAAGGCCTGCAGTTATTTATCATTATTTTGGGGCAGTAATAAGTGTTGTCTGGATGTTCCTGGTACTATTAGGAATTAGGTACTGGTCAGTTAAGAAAGGGGTGACCAGGCCATTTCTTCTTACAAAGAGGTATTTTATGTTTCAGGTCAGTCTGAATTATTCCCTAAGAATTATTTCTGACAAGAACTCCATTTAATACAGCGAGACATAAAAAGGTGAATCAGAGCAAACAGTAGAGGTACATTTGTAACATCTCACTTTTTTTTGGTATACCAATACAGGGATTGATGCAACTGCAATTTAAATGTGGGTGGCTGTACATCCATAATTGCGTTGTGTGACATGGGAATGTATGGCCATACCAGATGGAGAAGAGGGGATGAACGCCATCCGCTTACCGTACCCCAGGTAATTTGCACCTGCAGTATTAAGCTTGATTTGAGCTGTTTTACCACTGCCTCTCTGTCAATCCTTACCTTATTCCTAATGCAACTGTACCACCTGAACGTGAGATGTTGGAGGCTAGAAGTGCCCCTGAGCTACAGCGTCCTCATTAGAGGTGCATGGCAGGGTCAGCAGCAGCGCCTGGAGCCCATCAGTTGTACCTCGCAGCAGCAGAGCCCCGTATGAAGATGCTGTGTCAAGAAGCAGCAAGATCAGAGCCCCTTTAAAGGAGACCCGGAATGGAAGGAAGTGTATTTGTCCCTTTTGGGGGGGATAAAAAGGCCTCAGAAAATACTTTTCTTTCTTCCTATAACAAGTTTTGCCTTCCTTGTTTCTGCTGAAGGTTCATAGCATCTCCTTAAGCACCTGAAAGATTTTGAACTAAAATGACGGGAATGATGGCCTGAGTCTCTAAAAAGATAATCCTTCTCATCTGTTCATTGGGTATTGGTTAGAAACGTACAAAAGTATATTCAGAATAATCTCAACTGAAAGTAGCTCCCTTGATGCTCCCTTGATGTTGTACAAAGCTGGATTCTTGATGCCATTCAAGCCATCTACTGAACTTCTAAAATTATGTATGTTTTATGGATGAAAGCTACAGAACACATGTTTTTATGAACTGTTTGTACTTAAATTTGTTGTAAGATAGTACTTTCACTTAATATTGCTGTAATGTTCTGGTAGCCTTACTCAAAACATACCCTTCTGCGCTGATTTTGCTGGGAGCGTTCTACAAGCCTTTGTGCTGATTAAGACAATAAACTCCGAAGGATTCCTTGTCTCATTGGAATAGGATGTAGATAATTAATCAGCTGAACCAATCTCATGAAATATTCACCACTTCTGTGACTCTGGACTGTCATTTTCTAATATTATAGGTCTTGATCCTCTCCATTCAGCAGTCTCCAACACAGTCATTTTTAAAGGGAAGTTAAGTGCGAGCCTGTGTCATGCTGCTTGAAAAAGGGTTTCTGGAGCATGTTCTGGAGCAACATTCAAGCTCCAGCGAGCTAAAATCCTCCTGATTTACTGAGCTCTCTTCAGCCAATGTCCACAGATGCAAAGCATTGTCTAACAGACATAGGAAACAGTTCTCTAAGTTACTAACTATGAGAGCAAGAACTGCTTTCATTTTTACTCTGGGAATGGCATGTTGTTGATAATTGTGCAACGTTTGTTACTGTGGTGAGTGTCTGTAAGATGATCCTCTAACAAGCAGTGATTCCACAGAAACACAGCCTCTTCTGCGTACCGCCTTGGTGGGCCAAGGAGAAGCAGCCCGAGGACTCTTCTGCCTTATGGAGCTCTGCTGGTTTCCACGTGGCTTTGGACAGATGTTGCCAGATCCGTCCCCCTGCCTGACCACCCCCTGCCGTCCAGGAACTCGGCTCAGCAGAAGTGGAAGGAGGTAAGAGGATAAAAGTAGGGCGGAAACCATTTCATCAGCTATTGCTATTGACCTCGGCATGGGTGTCAGATATATTGAAATAGTAAATTAGAGTCTTCTCAGTACGAGTATGTTTCACATCTGCCTAACTCTTTTGGGTTTTTCTGGTTCTGGGAAAACAGTTTTTCAGGGCTGACTGGTGAAATTGTAAGCAATAGCCTAAATAATAATTATTACTTGAAGAATTTACTGTGTTGCTTTCTGACAAAGGAAAACAAGAAGTTGAAGCTTAGAGGAAACGGGAGCTGCGATGGCCTTGTTACTGGCCTGCATTGGTCCGCTGGGTTGAGGGTGACTGTGAAATAGCGGCCCCTGGTATCTGACAGGGTGACAGACAAACTGGTCTCACTTTTGTTTCCAGACTCACTGAGAATACAAGTTTTGTTCAGGTTCTGCTTTATTCATGCAGAAAAAAGTCCATCCTCTCCATGAAGTGAGCATGCAATTGGAACAGTTAGGTAATAACTCCACGATTGATAAACACTGCTCTGCATAGGGAAGCCCACGTTCTGGTATTGATACATGTTCACACAGGAAATCAGAATGTTATCTGCAGTGTCAAATTGCTATTAATCCAAGAAGAAAAAACCTGCTTGCAACCTTTCATGAGATGATTGGTGGTAGGTGTTCATCGTCTCGGGAGCACGTGTTTTAGCACAGCTGTTCTTCTCATGCACACACCTTAATGTTCGCCCGGTGCAAAATGTTTAATGTTGCTTTTGCTTGAATTCTTTGTCTGGTGTGTGGCTGTTCTTGGGAGCTTGTCCAAGGCAAACTAAATGCCAAGACCGCACCTAGTTCATGGAACATGTCATCATTACACCACGGTGCAAACCGTCTTGTATTGTGACTGGTGGCCTCCTCTGGCAACGTAAGGAACGTAGAGGAACAAACGTAAACCTCTTGCTGCTTCTTCTGAAAGCTTTTAAATGTAAAGCGTGCTGGGTTTATCCTGCAGATCTATAGTTTTTTTAATCTGCTAGAGGAAAGACGCATACAAGCGTGGCTAACTTTCTAGGAGCGTTTTATCGTGGGGATGACGGCTGGAACCGCTGCTGATCGTGGGCGTGGAGTTACGAGGGAAAGCGGCCGAAAGCAGGGCAGGGCCGCAGCCGCGGCGCGCAGTGCGGTAGGGGGGAGCCGGAGCGCAGCTCGCGGCGCGCATTGGTGGTTCAGTGGTAGAATTCTCGCCTGCCACGCGGGAGGCCCGGGTTCGATTCCCGGCCAATGCAGCGGTCCTTCCGTTTACGCATTTATTTACTTTTCCATTCCGTTTCGCCGCAGACCGCTCGCTTTTCAGCAGCAGAGGAACCGCAGCCTCGCGCTGCTCCCCGCGCCGCCCCGAGGCGTTACCGGGAGGCAAAAAGCGGCGCCACCGGCCCCGGGCCGCGCCGGGCCCTCCCGCGGGGGGGGGGCGAGTCCCGCGCAAAAGAAGCCGCTGGAGATGCCGGGGATTGAACCCGGGACCTCACACATGCGAAGCGCGCGCTCTACCACTGAGCTACATCCCCGGCTGCTCGGCCCCTGCGCGCCGCGCTATGAGAGGGGCGGGCCCCGCCGCACGCTGAGGGGCCTGGGCCGCGGGCCCGCTGCGCGCCCCGAGGCCCCGCCAACCCCGGGCCCGGTGCCGGAGCCCCAGGCCGCGGCTCGGGAGCCCCGGCCCGGCCCTGACGGGGCCCGAGCGCCCCCGCTGGCAGCCTCGCCAAAGCCGCGAGGGCCCCGTCGGTCGAGGCCCGGTAGCCGGGGGGGGCACTGCTAAGAATAGGCGGGGATCCCGTGTGTTAACGCACACATCCGTGTCAGCATCGTCTTCCGCTACCTCAGATTTTCCTAACAAATCTGCGGCTTCTAAGTCGTCAACTTGAGTGACTAGGTACCTCCTAACATAAAATGCACCTCTCCTGGGCTTGTTCCAACCTAAATGCGGACTTGGTGAAAACAGAGCCCTGCTACTAAAAGAAAATAAAAAAAACGCCCGGGCTCTTCTGGTTGTGCATTCCCAGCAAAACCTGCAACTTCCATTAGCTTCAGTGGGAACTGTCTGGTCCCACACGCCTTTCAGATTTATTTTCAGAACCTGAGCACTGTCTGTCTCCATAACAAGCACTGTTCTGCCCTCAATATGCATGCACACTGTGGCACGTAATACTTGAGTGTGTTTAATTTATAGCACTACGACAAGCTGCCACAGGCAGCCGTGGATGTTCCAGCACTGCCCGCTGAACACTGCTCCTCCAGTGCTGCAGATTTTGAAATTCGTAACATCAACAACTCACATTTTCACTTGTCTTTTAACACAAAGCACAGAGTAACAGTGGCTCATAACAGGACTGAGTTAAAGGTTCAGAGCAGGTTGACACCAATCCCTGAAATAAAAGCACAAAGCCATTAAAAACTTTTTTTTTCCTCCTTTAATTTAGCCTTCTGTAGATCTTAGAATAGCAAAAAATGAATATGGTATGAATGCAGGTATTACTGTGTCTTTATGGATGTGCAGCTCTGATGGACAATCAATCCACCTGTGAAACTTCCTCTTCGGGAGGCAGGTCACAGCAGAGCACATTCGAGTTGCTGAGAAGAGCAGGTACAGATCCAAAGCCTATTAGCAAGTATTTAATTAATATTCCTGTGTTGCCCGTGCAAGAGTTTATGTGCAGCTTGTGTTATAGTGAAACAAAGTCTCTATCGCTGCTAGATCTAAATATCCTCTAGACCACCACCTAACAAATACAGAATAAATTGAGTTATTCAGGCAAGACTCAACACGTGGATCCTACAGGAGGAAATAATTTGCCTTACACTGAACTATACAGTAAATCAAAATGACCCATTTATAGCTATAAATCTCCTCAGTGGTAAACTCAAGCCTACCAACACTGCATGTTCTTAAAACTTCAGGAAGCAGAAATCGAGAGCTGTTGCTGCCATAGGAGCAATAAAGTTCCCAGTGATACTGCACACGCATTTCATGATCCTGACTGTCCGCACAGCCCTGGTCTTGTCCAGATGTCTGGAGGCAGCCTCTGGTTCCAGGAAACACTTTGTCATCTTGCACGGAGTAGTTTTTAATTCTGCTGTATGCCTCGGCACAAACTCAACATTCAGCTTTCTCAACAGCTCTCTCACAGGACTACATTCACCTCTTTGTGTTTGGGTTTCTATGCTGACATCAGGGAAAAACAATGTCACTCTGTTATCTGGCCGTCCCTCCTCTTGCGTTTCTTAGTGGGATTAACTCATTCCTGGTACCTCACCAACGGTACTCGCATTTAACGGAGGCCTTCGTTGTCCCTCAGGATACGGTTTTCATTGAATCTGATCAAGTTTTTGCATTTTTCATCAATTCTCATTAAACACACGTTTAAGTTCACTCTGTATTTTCCACATGAGTTTTTCTCCAATCTGATGGATTCCGTTGATCCACCCTGAAAAGAGCTCAGTTTCAAAGTTACCCAACGTACAGACTTCATAAGAATGATTCCAACAAAACTGTGAGGGGAGAGACTTTTTTTTTCTGATAGGGTTTCCTATGATTGCACTCGTTCCCGGAATTAAATGTTTGCAGTCAAAATTCCTTCTTAAAATAAACACACTAATTCAATAAAATACAGAACTAAAACACAGCACCATAGAACAAATATGCAAAGATAGTTCATTTCATTGATCCCATTCAACCATCCACGTTCATGGCTTTACACAGTCTGGCCTGAACAAGATCTCTAGTCTCGGCGTGGGCCATCTGTCTTAATTTTTTGGTGCTGAAGGGCTGCGTACTGTCTCTTAGAAGTCTTGACCTATTGCCAGTGCCTGTTTTAATAGCACCAGACATTTATAAATATGCAGCTAAAGTTATTTTTCTTCTATCATATGGTCGTATTGTCCATGCATTTGTGAGTACCTAGGTGAGTCAGTGCAGACTATTCACAGATCTCTGGCATTATTTATACCTTATTTAGCATTCCTGTCCTCCTTCAAAAAACGCTCCTGTCAGAGATCAGAAAAAACATAACCAAAGCGACAAATTACAGAGCTTATGAACAACACACTGACTACTTACTTGTGAAACTTACCAAACCGTTTTAAAATAATAGATGTGTTAGGAAAAAAAAAAAGAAAAAAAAAAAAACAGGACAGAGTTGTGATTTGCAAAATTAAACAACTCAAAAATATGCCAACTTTTACACTTAGCAAATAGTTTTTCCCTAGTCCCATTAATCAGGGAACACAGTGCTCAGAATAACAATGAGGAAGTTCTGCACATGCGCTACTCTGGGTTGGAATGAAGTTACAGTCTTAAGTCCTCCGAATGCAAATCACTTTTTCTCCTGTATTTTCACATCTTTGCTTTTTATTGAGTTAACTCCCTTATTTGATGTGGTGGATTGCCAGAACTGGAGGAGTAAAGCAGGGAAGTATTTCATTAGTTCCCAGACATACAATGCGTACTACAGAATCTAAATATTTAGCTGTTTTTTTGTTATTCCCATTCAGTAGTAAGAATTATGAAAGTTAGAGTCAAAAAGGAGATAAAAAGGCAGAAAACAGGATTAAAGCACTGAACTGGGAGATTCATTAGGGTTGCAGACGGATAAGTAAATTATAGCCCTGAAGAAATTATTTGACTGGCAAATTAATTACACAATGTTACAATGGTTTTCTCAGCCAAATTTAGCCCTCAGGAAGCAGGTGGAAGTCTGGATGACTTAATAAAAGGAACCTCAACTGTTCTTCAGCGTAATAAGAGATGAAAATTAACATTCCAGGATTTGATGCAAATAGGAATGTTGTTGTAAAACTCAGGAAGACGGAGCGTAGCACAATTATACAGGTTTACACAGACTATAAAGCTGAAGCATCCAGACAGTTAAATGCTACTGCTTTCTGTACGGGCTTTAATTTACAGTCCTATCTGTGAAGCCAAGACAGAAGCTGATTTGGAAACCAGCATGGCATTCTCACAAGGACAGACAGGAAACTTCATATTTGTTCAGAGAATGGCCGGTTACAATACTCTGTAAGATATTTTACCCCAACCCTGCAAAAGTACACTATTATTGTTATTTGTTAAAGCATTTCCTTAAACACTGTGAACCTTAGTCCATGGCTGCAGTTCTCACTCAGTCCCCAGCATGCAGAAACACAATACGTAAGAAAAAAATATATATTTATTTCTACTTGCTTGCTAAGTATCGCATTTTTAAGGAAGAGACATTCAGAGCTCTCTCAGAACAAATCCTCTTTGTTGTTCCTGGAAAAGTTTTGGAAATACATATGTATCTCTATTGAAACACATCACCTTCTGGTGCTAAGTATCATATGACATGCTCATAAACCCAATCTGAACCACAATACCATTACAAATATTAGCTAAGATCCTTTATGGTTGTCTGAAATTACACTACAAGAAGGCAAGGCTCAAGCTCATCATCTTAAATCAAACATAACTCTTACTTCAAATTACTACAGAGCATTTCAGTTTCCAGTGCTCCGTTTTCTTCTGCAAGAAGAGTCTGTTGCTTCTCTGTTAATCCTGTTCTTCAGGTTACGTCTGGAATATAAAACATACATGCTTTTTCAGAAAAGAAAAAAAAAAAAAGGAAGAGGTAAATATTTTGGAAATAAATAAGTTACAGTACAGGATGAGGTGTGTAGCTTATAAAACTGCATACAACCATACTGACCTGGGGATGCAGCCTCATATTAATAAGTGCTTTTTTTGCACTTAATAACAATCGTTCATCATTGCTGATTACCACAGCCAACAATGTATTCTATGTATAATGCTGACTCTGAATATCACTAAAAGGTTTGATTTCTACGTGGACAAAAGAAGTTAAACTGATTAATTCTGTCCGACATCCATATCGTCTATTCTCTCCTGCTAGCTGGAGGCAAGTTGCTTCAAGCACAGTTGAAGAATCCAGACCATTGCTTGTCCTTGGTAATTCAGACACCTTCCCTGGCAAGCATCTTCCTTTGTGCCCTCAGCCGTTAAGTGACCGCAGTTTGCTTTCTGCCCTGAATGTACGCTGGGCATGGAGCTCAGCAGCACAGAGGTGGGTTGCAGGCTGGTTTGGTGGCACTCGCAGCAAGAGAGGGGTGGCCCCACCTGGGGGGAAGCGTTATTCCCTTTGCCTGCTCTGCAAATCAGGGGCCGAGTGTACTCAGCATTTTCTCCCCACAGAAATCATAAATCTTCTCACATAAAACCATCTTCTTCCACTCTCTTGATCCATGTGGGGAAATGGACTTCTTTAGCCAGGCTCACCGAGAAGGGAAAAACACAACAGAAAAAGGGCTTCTGCTAGTAGCTCTTGCAAAAAATACAGTTGGATTTTATTTCTGTTTTTAGGCTACTCTTGAGCTGGAAACTTTACATTTATCTTATTTCAGTAATGTTTAAGTATATAAAAAAGATCAGAATAACTGCTTTATTCCTGTGCACTAGTGCAAATAGATTGACACCAGTACTGTCTTAGAGCAGCAGCTACAACTCATCTATCACATCCTGCCACGCTTCTGCTGCCAGGCAGCCGTAGTACAGCAAATGAACCTAAAAATAGCTGGAAAAGCATCATACAGCAAAGGACAACATGATTTTTTTGTTAATAAAAAACTGAGCAAAGTGAAAGCCTCGTTGGCAATGGATGCCAGGAGCGTGAGTAACTGAGAAACCCCTAGGACAGGAGTTTATTGCTATTACTGAAGTGAACAAATTCCTATAAGGGATATCAAACATTGAGGCTCACGTTAATCTCGTGGAAGACAAACCAGTATCTGTTGCAGTAACTCCTTCAGTGGGCCGTGAAGTTAAACTTTCCATCGGGTACGATGCTAAGTTTAGTCAGAACCAGGAAGGAGCAACAGAAACAATGTTAATTCAGACCTCGAATTCAGTGAATAAGGAATGGTTTTCATTTCAGAGCTTAACTTAGATAAAGTAGTAATAACATGCAGTATTTGAAAAGAGCAAGATCCTGACCCGTACTGTCTCACCCTACATCCTTGGAATGCAGGCATCGGCTAAATAAAGGGATTTAGAAAGGACTGAGGCGCATAGAGGATATCTGCAAGGATTGGAGCTTTGGCACTGCCGGCTGTTTTAACCTGAGGGTTTTGGTTACCAGAACAAATCCCCAGGTGAGGCTGCTCTGCTTCCTCTGCACTGCACAGGGAACCGTGGCTGTTGCAGAGAGCCCACAGACGCCTGCCCTGCGTGCAGCGTGCGGGGCTGTGCTCGGGGCCGGCTGTAACGCTGCTCCCCCCCAGCCGCTGTGCAGCTGCGCTGGGGTAGAGCCGTGTCCAGGGAGCTCTCTAAAAATGTTGGTCATAATGTTTAGTACTCTGCCTATTCATTGAGAATAGATAATTGTATTTTACTCATTAATCAGAGACTCTCATGGCAATTTTCCCCCTTCATTTTACCTTCCCAGACTTACCTGATTTAGATGCCACTTGGAATTAAGCGTGCTATTAATAACAACACTTGACTCACGCCTTGAACTGAAGGTATTTTCCAGTTTTCCTCTGATTCCTTCATTGAAGTAAGCTCTGGTAGCTGATGGGGGTATTGATAATGAAAGAGGGTGGACCTGCACATTCCACCTTGCTAAATATTGACAAGGTTTTTAAAAACTGTTCTCCTTCACATTCACACAGTAATTCCTTCCTGCCTTTTTCCTTTCCACTATTCTGCATCCCTGCATACTTTCCTCCCAAAAATCCGCTCTTCTTCTCTCTGGCTGCAGTGGCATTGACCATCCCAAGAAGGATGTTGTGTGACAGGGTCAAGAGTTTTGTCTTGTTTGCGTTTTTTGATATACCAGCATATGCAGTTAATTCCTGCTCTGTTTTCCCCTGAATAAATTCCCCAAGCTCGCCTTCCAGATGTTAACCTGTATATTTGACAGTGTAACAGAAATGCAGATTTACTGCTTTAGCAGATACTTTATGGTTCAGATTTATCAAAGGGGTTTTCACTGGTCTACACATTTTCTCAAATGCTAGTTGAGTTTGCTGGGAGCTTGCAGTGTCAAAGCATCTTGATAGAAGGCTGAACAATAGTTAGACACACAAGACAATTACAGCCTGTGTTAAATAGGATCTTCTTACAACACAGAGAATAAATTCTTAGAAAGCCACTATATGATGTTAAGTAAATGAGGAGGACTAGAACTATTTCTTCAAAAGCCTTAATAAAGCAATTTTAGGTTCCTGTGGAAGAGCAGGGCTGATACTCGTCCCTTTATGTTGAAGTCATCAACTCCAAAGAAATGTCTGAGCCTTACGGCCCGAAGACTTGGGAACAAATATTGTCCCCTGCCTTGCTCTGCTACTGATCCAGGCTAATTCGACTTAGAGCAGTGCAGATTTTTCACCAGTGAGAGTGCAGATTCTGCCCCGCATGCGTCACACGGTCAGAGAAGGGTGCCAAAGCGTGATTAAATCCTGCTTTATCCAGGGCCTCCCTCTGCAAGAGTGGATTTGTTCCCTTCCGTGTATCTTTTCCTACCACAGTGTAGCCTTACTCAGGTAATAGCTTGAGCAACCATGGCAGTGGGGCATATTGTCACGAAGGCTTCGCTCCCACAAAATGTCGTGCACAGCTCGCCCGCCCCAACTTTGCCAGGCTCTGAGCAGCAGCGCTCTCACGGGCTCTGCGGGGCGTTGGATTGCTGTGAGCCAGAAAGCAATATGTTTACGTCTCGTGTCAATATGTCGATAGGGCGAGTTCTGCAGATTTTCCTGCTGAAAAGTAAGGGCTAATTTAATAGGAATTTGACTAATATAAGAATTGACCTGTTTTTCCAATGGTTTCTTGTACCGGAATGTTGCGATCTGGAAGCTATTATATTTCTTCCTGCTTATCGCATCGATATGGGCTAATTTTGTTGGCTTTTGTATTGAACATCTGGTAAATATTCAATCCAGGTTTTTTATAACACCTTTTATTATTAAAGCTCTGCCATCCACAAAATAATACATTTTTATTCACTAGGAATATTAATGGGATTCAATTTTTACTTCAGTTTTAAATTTTATTTTTTTTTGGAGAACTGGATCCCATTTAGTTAAAGCTGAAAAAACAAACAGCTTTTCCTCCGTTCTGTGTGCAGGTTGAACTACAGTTCAAATATTTTTATTTAATATCATTCTTTCTCAAATCAGTGCTTATTGCTTACTGTGTTTCACATGTTGCAAAGGAGCTTACACTATTCCTTGCGTGTCATTACGTGCCCATTTCTCCATCGTTATTTCGCCGACCGAGCGAGGCAGGCATACGCTTTGTGTGCCGCTGGATCTGTGAAGTGCTCCGCTTGCGCTAAACACAAGGAGCGCCTCGCTGCACGCAGAGGCACGCTGCTGGCATGGCGAGAGGGCTGGAGCTCCGACGGTCAGCCGGTGACAGACAGACCGACCACCCAGCTCCTCGCTGCGGTGCCTCCGCGGTACCAGAGGGCCCGCCGGGACCGGCCGTGGAAGCCGAGGCTGCCGGGATGCTCGGGCCGGCGCACGAAAGCCCCACGCGCAGAAGCCCCTCGCTGCACGCTGCCGCCAGCACATGGGAGTCCACGTGCACGGCCGCAGACGCTGGCGCTGCAGATGCTGTCGTGCGGGTCCTTTGCCAAAGGCGTTGCTGGCTGCGTACCGCGTGCCCAGCTCTCGCCGGCATGTGCTCCCCACAAAAATGTTCCGCTTTTGTTTTCTGCTGGGTCTCGCAAGGCGCCTGACACCGCTTCGGGCACGCGAGCGGCCGCCCCCAGGAACCACGCCAAGACGGGCAGACCACCAGGAGCGCTGCTCTGGGTGAGCCGGCCAGAGCCCCGGGGAGGCCGAAACGGGAGAAGTGTTATCCGGGAGCCCTCGTGAAGCAAGGCCTGTAGGTGTGGGCCAGTGCCGCAGAAATACCCAGAGCAAACCGCCAGAGAGGAACCAGAACCTGCACACGTTTCGTCGTGAAAGTGAAAATCAGTTTAAACTGGTATTCCCCAGCAGCTTTGTGAAACTGATAATTAGAAAACAGACTTAACAATTGGTAAATCATTTTCAGCTCAGACTTCCTTTTTTGAAGCTCTGGAAATAATTAACTTCTTTAAATGCAACTGCTTCGTACTCTGTATTAGAGTCAGGCGTTTTAAAAAGCAAAATGATATTTTAATAACTACGTTCATAATTACAAACTACATTCTCTGCACAAGTCCTGTTTTCGATTAACAATCTGCATTGACGGGCGTATTCTCCCTGCCATCTACCTCTAATAACAGCTACAGTCACACAGGCGAAGAGTTTTGCACGTTCACATCTACCAGAAGTTTTTTTTCCCCTGGCTTCCCAGGCGCGCAGCCCTGCGTGAGCGTGGTACCGCGCGGAGCGTTGCCAGCGCTCCCGCGAGGCGTTTTTCCCCAGCACGGCGCTGTTTGACGGCCGCAGGGCGAGCCGCAGCGCCAGGCCGAGCCGGGAGCGGGCAGGCGCGGGCTGCCCACGCCGCCGTTCGCGTCGCGCCACGCAGCGCGGCCGGGGCTAAACCGCGGCCTGCCACGCACGGCCTCCTCAACGCGCGGCCGCCGGTGACGGTAGCCGTGGAGAAAAGCCCCCCCCGCCCAAGCGGGGCCGCGCGTTTCGGCTCGCGCTCATTTCACAGCAGCGGCTGCAAGGCGCAGCTCGGTCGCGGCTGGGAGCGAAACGTGTCCGCCGGCCCAGGGCAGGCCGCAAGGACGGGCGCAAGGAGCCGCCCCACCCGGGGAGGCCTCTCGCTGGGGACGGGGCCCCGGGGGCCTCCGCTCGTGCGACGGCCCCCGCTGGAGCGGCGCCGGGCCGGGAGGAGGCTGGCAGCACCGCGGCAGCGCTGCGGGACCCACGCGCACGGACTCCCAGGCGCGAGCCGTGAGCGCGGCGGCCCTCCCGGAGGCCGTGTGCGACGCTGCGGGCACCCCCCTCTCTGGGGGCCTCGAGGCCCGCAGCCTGCGCGTGAAGTGATCTGCTCAGGCCCGCCGCACACCCCCAGGCTCGCCCCCGGGCACGGGCGCACGGCCGCCCCTCGGGAAGGCGAGGCGGCGGGGCCGTGCCGACGGGAGGGCCGCGGCCGTCCTCAGACGCGGGTTCCCCGGCCGAGCGCCCCGCACGTCGGGAGGGCCTCGACGAACCGCGTTCGGTTACGGGTTGCAGAAACAGGCTCCGTGAAGCCCGGCGTCCCTGCGGCGTCGCGTCCCGCGTCCGTGCGGGTGAGCGCCCCGCGGGACGGGCGGCCAGGCCGTCGCGGCGCGTCCCGCACGGCGCGGTGCCCCGGGGGGGGCGGGGGGGGGGGCGCCGGTCCCGGGGCCGCCGCCGGCAGCGGGCGGGGCGGGGCGCGGGCAGCCCCCGCGTGGCGTCACCGCCCCCGCCGGGCCGGGCCGTGACGTCACGGAGCGCGGCGCCCGGCGGCCGCTGACGCGCGGCGGGGGCGGCGGCACCGGGCACGGACCGGGACCGGGACCGGACCCGGAGCCGGACCGGGAGCGCGACCCGGAGCCGGAGCCGGAGCCGGAGCCGGAGCCGGCCCGCACCGACCCGGCACGGGCAGGTAGCGGCGGACGGCACCGGGACGGGGGGGGGAACGGGGCCGGGGCCGGGCGCCTCCCGGTGCGGCGGCGGTGCCGGCCCGGCCGGGTCCCGGCGCGCGGCAGCTCGGGCTCGGCGGGCGGGCGGGCCGGGGGGGCGCCGTGTGCCAGCCCCGAGCGCCAGCCCCGAGCGCCAGCCCCGAGCGCCAGCCGGGCCTCCCGAGCGCAGCCCGGCCGGCAGCCGGCAAGCGGCGGCCCCGCGGGTGGCAGCGGCAGCCCCGAGCCGGGACGAGCCCCTGCCGGGCGGCTCCGGGCGCTGCGGGGCGAGGCACGGCACAGGCTGCCGGGGGTACCGCGCCGCCGGGAGGGCGCGGGGGGAGCCCGGCGCGGCTGCGGTAGCCCCGCGGTAGCCCCGTGGTACCCGGTGGCAGCCCCGCGGTAGCCCCGCGGTACCCTCGTAGCGCCCGGCACTGCCCAGCTCGGTGCCGGGTGCGCTCCGAGGGCGGGCAGGCGGGCAGAAAGTCGCTCCTTCGGAAACTGTAGGGAAATCGGGGGGTGCCTGTGGGGCAGAGCCCGGAGCGTTCGCCTGGCATCAGGGCTCGCCTTGTGACCCCTCGCCCTGCACCGTGCAAGCTCCCGGGGCACGCTCGGGGCCCGTCCCGCTGCCCCCGTGCCCCGCGTCTCACGGGGATGGCACTGCTCGCCTCGGGGTTTGTGCCACCCCACAAACGCCGCGTGTGGGGCCTGCGCCCAAAGGCAGCGAGGTGTGGTGCGGCCCTGGGGACCCGCCACAAACCTGTCCCGTCGCAGGGCAGCGGCCTCGGCCTTAGCTGGTGTTCTGGCACGACGGACGGGAGTCGCTGCTCCACGTCACGCCGCCGCTGTCAGGTACCTTGTGGGAGTCTCGAGCCCCTGCCCCGCTGAGAGGGAGCGCGGTGCCTCTCCCAGAACACAGTGCTCGCAGGGTGGGACGGGGCGCAGGTGGCTCGGCGAGCAGGGGAGGCACGCTCGCTGCCAGAACCGGGTTGCTTCGCCGCTGCAGCACCCTCTGTGTACCGGACAAGAGCGGCCCCGTCGCCCACAGGCCCCAGCCGCTGCCCCACGGCCTCCAGAGGGAAGGAGCGAAGCTGTGCCCCGCTGCCTTGGGGTGCTGCAGGTGGAGCTGCCCACGTACCGAACAAGCGGTCACCTCCTGCATTACCCGTCCCTGCGATGACGTGAAGCCCAGGACTGCCAGACGCATCGCAGAGCTCACGCTTTATGCATTCATAAAACTTTTGAGGTAGGCACCTCACGGCGGTTATGGTGCTTTGTGGTCGCCGCTGGTGCTCGCTGCAGCGCTGACCGTGTGCCGCCGTGCGGGCTGCTGGCTCCGGCTGCAGCGCTGCCCGCCTGCTGGCTGCCCCGGCACGGCCTGGCCGCTGCGGCTGCTGCTGGCACGGCCGGGGCAACCAGAGCTTCGTCACGGTGACTGACCCGTTGTGCTCCTGCTGCTGCTAGAGGTACAAGTACGGCAACCACAAGTCGTTTCATGTGCATCTTCATCTTAAACAAGCACCGTAACTTTCCCTTAGACCTCGGCAGTTCCCCTCTTGTCTGTTCTCGCACATCGCAGAGACGTGAATGTTGTGCTTCTATTGGAAATGCCAGTGGCTGAGCCAGGCCTCTGCCCAGGCGCGTCCCAAAATATGGGCTCTGGGGTGCGCTGCGGTGGGGCCCTTCTGCAGGAGTTCTGACGAGCTGGAAGGTACAAGACCCTGTTAGCGGTGGGCAAAGCCCTTCAGGAACGTGGGATTTTATTTTTTGCGGCACGCTCGGTTATGGCCCTTCCCTGGCACGTCGGAAGCGACCGCGATTCACCTGTTGCCGGAACCACTGCTGGGGGGAGCAGGAACGGTGACAGCGTATCTCTGCGTGTGTGTGCCTGTGTGTGCCTGCACGTACACGCGTGTGCCTGCGCTCCCCATGGGGCGGTGGGACGGGAAGGGACAGCGGCGGTGGGCGCCGGCGGTGTGGCACGGCCCTGCTGTACCAGGCTCTTGCAGCCCCGGGGGGGCCCTCGGGGGCCTGGAGGTGCAGGCATGCCCCTGGCCTGCAACGCCACCGCCTCTCCTTGCGGAAGCCGTCAGAGGCGTTTGGGGGTCTCCTTCAGTGCATCGCTTTATTTCCCCCGCCAAGTACCGGTCTGCAGGGCGGCCCAGCCTGCGGACCTGTGCCCTGCGCAGAGCTGGGGGCCGTCCGCAGGCAGGGGGCCGCGTTTCAGGGAGCCCCAGGTAGAACAGGGAACGCGGGGCGCTTCGTCTTCAGCACTTCAGGGGACGAGCGGCGGCTCTTTTTAATTGAACGTGTCCTTTGTGCTCGTCTATGTAGACACCGAAATACAGCATTTCGCCGCGTGTATAAAATTGTGTTTGCATTTATTTAATTTAGAGTTCTTTTTTAAAAGCATGTAGTCTTGAATGTTTGTTCTCCGTTTTTTTTCACATCATTACTCTGATACCGCTTGATTAGCTCCCTCCCCAGTCATGATTGGTAATTAAAATAGGCATTAAAATTAGTCACTTAGCAATTTTGCTGTTCAATTGGCAATTAAATTACTTAATTGCAATTAAAGTCCTAATTTTAATTGGCAAAATGATAGATGTAGATTTAAGATAATATGTATAAATACTTTAATAAGTGTCTATATAAGGATTACTTAATTACTCAACTTCAAGTTTATGCTGTTAACTTTAGAACTTTTAAGTGAGTAATGAAATTTATATTACGTCTATTCTAAGGATATGGTAATTAGACGTATTTCTTGTCCCTATAAGGGTCTGTGCAGTAAGGTTCCTTCACCGCGGTGAAATTGCAGCCGGGACTAACCGTGGTGCGGCGCTGACGCCGGCCCCCGGCCGGGCAGGGGGAGCGCGCTGAGCGAAGCCCTTGGTCTGGGGCGGCGCGGAGGTTGTGCAGTTTGAGCTTAAAGGGAGAAGCATCCCCAGCGTGGGAACGATGACTTACCTGAGAAGGAACGATCGTAGTTTCACATAAGCCGTTCATGTTTAAGTGCTTCACAGGGTTTTTATGTAAGGGAAGAATTTTGCGTTTGAAACGTTGGCGCTGCGTGTCCGGGCTGTGCTGCTTCAGGTGCACCGGGTCCTAATGTGAGCTCTGTACCGGGTGGTACTGGCAGGCCGCGTGTACAGGCAGTACCTCTTTCCAGCCTTCAGAAAAACCTTGGAGAAGGGCTCCTGCACGCTCAGGTCTCCTGAACAAGGAGCACGTTTCTGTTTCTTGTAAAACCCCTGCGGGTCCCCACAGCGGGTCCCCACAGCGGGTCCCCACAGCGGGCCCTTGCGTACCAGCCGCTCGCCTCCTCCCCGAGCGGTGGGAAGGGAGCTGTACTTACTCGAGCTCTTTCTTTTTCCCAGGCGGAACTGCAGCAGGGGACGCAGCCTGAGGAAGGGCGGCGATGACCCCGAGGTGCCCCAGCGCGGCTGTGTGTTTCTGCGCCCTCGCCGCTCCTGTCGCCTCCCGATGAGCGGCCCCGTGCCATCGCCGCGTGCCATCGCACCCACCTGCACGATCGGGCTGCGATGGGCCGGGGCCAGGCGCCGTGCTGCTGCTGGACTGACCCGGCCTCACCTGACCGCACCGCTGCCCTTCGCGGCCCCCACGGACCCCTCCGGGGGCCTGGAGACGGCGGTTCCGTGGGACGAGCGGGCGTGCGGTGGGCACCGAGCCCCGACGCCTGCTGGCACCGCGGTGCGGGGACGTGCGGGAGCGGGGGGCACGCGTAGTGCGCGCGGGGCCTGTACCGGGGGCACAATAAAGCGCTGCTGAACGCACACACGGCTCCGGCTGCCTGCGGCGACGAGGGCGCTATTACGGGACAGCGGCCCCCTGCCCGCCCGGGGCCCCCTGCCCTTCCCCGGGGCGCCCGTCCCGGTGCACCCGGGGGGAGCTGCGGGCCTGGGCCAGCGGGGACCCGGCGGCGGGAGGAGGAGGAGGAGGAGGAGGAGGAGGAGGAGGGAGGGAGGCTGGGGGCAGGGGAGCAGCGAGCGGCCGCCAGGCGCGGCCCGGGGAGCCCCCGACGGGGCGGCCCGGGACACCCCCGCCCCCCCCCGGGGCTATTTTTGGCGCGCCGCGCGGTTGCGTCAATGGCGGCGCCCCCTGCGTCACGCGCGGCCCCGCCCCGCCCCGCCCCGCCCCGCGCTCACTTTTTCCCCGGCCGCGGGCGGGTGACGCCGCCGCGCGCATGCAAATGAGCCCCGCCCCCCGCCCCGCCCCCCGCCCCGCCCCCGCTTAAGGTGCCGCGGGCCCGACGGGGCGCACCGGGGGCCCCGCCCGCCTCCCGCCCCCCGCCTCCCCCCCGACGGGCGCCCCCCGCGCCGGGCTCGCGGCGCGTCCCGGCGGCCGCGCCCCCCCCGGCGCGCCCCGCGCAGCGCCCGGCCCCGCCGGCGGCCGTCGGGGGCAGGCGGCGGAGCGGGCGGGCGGGGCCCGGAGCGCCGCGGGCGGCACCGTCGGGCGGCGCCGCCCCCCCCCCGGCCCCCGGAGCGCCGCCGGGCGGGCGGGCGGCCCGTGCCGTCGGGGGGCGGCCCGCGGGGCGCCGCGAGCGGCCGTGCCCACCTTAAGCGGCGGCGGGCGGTGATGTCACGTCGGAAATTTACCAAAGCGAGCGCTGGCCAACGGAGCGGGGAGGCCGGCCCCGCGGCGGGCTGATTGGGCGGGCGGCGCTGACGCGCGCTGACGCTCGGGGACTTTAGGTGCGTGTTGGCTCGCGATGCGGAGCGCACATAAACAAAGGCACATTGCGGGGAAGGGCCACTCCGACCGCCTCGCTCGCACGGCGCGACGCTGCCGCCGCTGCCCCGCGCCGAGTCCCGCCGTGCCCGGCCGTGCCGCGCCGCGCCCCGCCGCGCCGCCCGCCCCGCGCCCTCCGCCGCCCGGCGCTTGGATGCCCGCGCAGGTCTCCGCTCTCCGGTGAGTGCCGCGGCGCTCGGCCCCGCGCCCGGCCCCGCGCCTGCCGCCGGCACGGGCCCCGCGCGCCCGGGCGCTGCCCGCGGGGATTCCGCGCGCGGGGCGCGGAGCGGAGCCGCCGCCGTCGGGGGCGGCCGGGGGAGGCGCGGGGGTGGCGGCGGCTCCGAGCTCGACGCGCGTCTCCCGCCCGCGGGGCGCCCGCGGGAGCACCGTGCCGCGGGGTCCCGGCGCCCTCCCGGCCGGGGCCGGCCCGGGGGGCTCCGCGGGGTCCCGGCAGAGCCCCGATCCCCGCTCGGGCCGGGCCGGGCCGCCCCGGGAGCGCGTCCCCCCTGTCAGCCCCGGCGGCGTGACGCCGAGAGCCCGGGCTGCCCGGCCGCGGCTCCCGTCTGGTTTGAATTAATCCGCGCTTGCTGTCGGCCGTGCCCTCCCCGGGCGGCGGCTGCGAGCCTCGCCGGGGCGCCGCGGTGGCACGGGAAGGTGCCGCGGGCCCCGCTCCGCGCCCGCCCCGCGGGGCTGCCCCTCACGGTACCGCGGAGGCAAGGACCGCGCCGGCCGCAGAACGGAGGGCGGGAGCGCTCGCGGCTCGGCGGCCCGCCTCCGGAAAGTTTTCCTCCCGCTGGGAAACTCTCGGCGGGGCCCCGAGGAAGCCCCGGCCGCGGGGCCGCTGCCCGAGCCCGTTCCGGGCGCTGCGCGGGGCGGGGGCTCCGCCCGGGGCCGCGCCGTCGGAGCTCGGTGCCGCCCGCCCCGCGCAGCTCTGACCCGCGCGCCCCGTGTGTGTGTTGCAGCGAGCGCACCGGGCAGGCCGGAGTCCGCCTCCGTTTGCTAAAATCGCGGAAACTTCGCTCCCCGCCGGACTCCGACGCTGTCCGCCTTTAGTTCCCTCGGAAACGCCTCTCCCTCGGCTGAAGGTCGGTGAGCGCCCTGCCCGGCACTGCCCGCCGCGCTCCGCGGGAGCCCCGCAGCCGAGCGGGAGCGGGGGGACCGGGGGCGGGGGGGCTCCGGGGTCCGCGCCGTCGGGGCGGGCCGGGGGCGCGCAGCCGGGCCGCCGGCACCCGCGGCTCCCCCCGGCCGGGCCGCGCGCTCCGCGGGGCGGGGGCGGCGGGCGGCCCGCGGCGGGGGCACGAGGCGCAGTCGTCCGGGCTGAGCCTGTATTGCCCTGTTTCGTTTCCAGCCATGCCCTGTGTTCAGGCTCAGTATGGGTCTTCGCCGCAAGGAGCCAGCCCGGCCTCCCAGAGCTACAGTTACCACTCTTCAGGAGAATACAGCTCCGATTTCTTAACTCCAGAGTTTGTCAAGTTTAGCATGGACCTCACCAACACTGAAATCACTGCCACCACTTCTCTCCCCAGCTTCAGTACCTTTATGGACAACTACAACACGAGCTACGACGTGAAGCCACCTTGCTTGTACCAAATGCCCCTGTCCGGACAGCAGTCCTCCATTAAGGTGGAAGACATTCAGATGCACAGCTACCAGCAGCACGGCCACCTGCCCCCCCAGTCCGAGGAGATGATGTCCCACTCGGGCTCCGTGTACTACAAGCCCTCGTCGCCCCCGACCCCCTCCACGCCCGGCTTCCAGGTGCAGCACGGCCCCGTGTGGGACGACCCCGGCTCCCTGCACAACTTCCACCCCAACTACGTGGCCACCACGCACATGATCGAGCAGCGGAAGACGCCCGTCTCCCGCCTCTCGCTCTTCTCCTTCAAGCAGTCGCCCCCCGGCACGCCCGTCTCCAGCTGCCAGATGCGCTTCGACGGGCCCCTGCACGTGCCCATGAACCCCGAGCCGGCCGGGGCGCACCACGGCGTGGACGGGCAGGCCTTCGCCGTGCCCAACCCCATCCGCAAGCAGCCCTCCATGGCCTTCCCCGGGCTGCAGCTGGGCCACGCTCCGCAGCTGCTGGACAGCCAGGTGCCCTCGCCGCCCTCACGGGGCTCCCCGTCCAACGAGGGGCTCTGCGCCGTCTGCGGGGACAACGCCGCCTGCCAGCACTACGGCGTGCGCACCTGCGAGGGCTGCAAGGGCTTCTTCAAGGTGAGCCGCGCCGAGGGCGGGGGGCGGCGGGGGGCCGGGGGTGCAGGGGACCGGGGGCGTGGGGAGCCCGGGGGCGCAGGGAGCCGGGGGTGCGGGGCGCTGAGCTGCCCGCCGGAGCGAGATTGGCCGGGACAGGGAGCCGTGTGTGAGCTAACCGAGTGGAACAGAATTCCCCGTGGTCAAATTAAGTGATCTCTTTATTTCGCCATCCTGATTGAATAATCTTATCATTTTAAATAGAGGAGGTCTCCAAGGAATGTAAATAATATGAATGCCCACGGATTTGTATTTACCGAGCGTCTCCTTCCCTTCTCTTGGCATATAAAACGCTGCTAGGAGCTGCGGGGTTAGCGCAGATGTTAACGCTAGCAATTTTCTCCCGTTAAATGCCCTGAAAAAAAAAGGAAAAAAAAGGAAAAAAAAACCGAGAAGGAAATAGAGGAATAGGGAAAAAAGCGGCGGCGGGGCCGGGAGCGGGGCCGGGCAGCCCGGCGGGGCGGCGGCCCCCGCGGCCCCCGAGGCTGACGCCGCCGCCCCCGTGCCGTGCCCCCCGTGCCCCCCGGTCCGTCCCGCAGCGCACGGTGCAGAAGAACGCCAAGTACGTGTGCCTGGCCAACAAGAACTGCCCGGTGGACAAGCGCCGCCGGAACCGCTGCCAGTACTGCCGCTTCCAGAAGTGCCTCGCCGTCGGCATGGTCAAGGAGGGTGAGTCTCGGCGACCCTCCCGCCGGGCCGGGCCGGGCCGGGCCGGGCCGGGCCCCGGCGGGGGCTGAGCGCCGCTTCTCTTGCAGTGGTTCGCACAGACAGCCTAAAAGGCCGGAGGGGTCGCTTGCCATCCAAACCGAAGAGCCCCCAGGAGCCCTCTCCCCCCTCTCCCCCGGTGAGTCTGATCAGTGCGCTGGTGAGAGCCCATGTCGACTCCAACCCGGCTATGACCAGCCTGGACTATTCCAGGGTAAGCTGGACCGAGCTCGCGGAGCCACCTCTCGCTGCGCCCGCCCGGGGAGCGGCCCCCGCCCGGCAGCGCCTCCGCCCGCCGGGGCGAGCGGGGCGCCGGGCCGGGCCGGGCCGAGCCTTGCCGGGCCGGGCCGAGCCTTGCCGGGCCGGGCCGGGCCGAGCCGAGCCGGGCCGGGCCGGCCCCGCCGCCGCCCCCCGCGGCCCCCGCCGGCGCCCCCGGCTTGCCGCTCGCTTTGCGCGGGGGAGCGGCCGTCTCCCCGCGCGGGGCGGCCCGGGCTGCAGCCTGCACAGAAACGGCTGTTTGCGTATTTAAAGCAGCGACCTCGAAGCACCGTTCCTAATTGAATTAATTGCCCTGGAACATCTAATTTCCCTACTGGTCAGAGAGAGGTTTAATTGTTATAAAAACCTGGCTCCCCTACTAGAAATGGGGTTAGCAATTTCACGGGTTATATACTTTGGAGAACCTCATTAAGTGCTTTTTAAAATGAATTTCCAGTTCCAGGCTAACCCTGACTACCAGATGAGTGGAGACGACACTCAGCACATCCAGCAGTTCTACGATCTCTTGACCGGCTCCATGGAGATCATCCGAGGATGGGCAGAAAAAATCCCCGGCTTCACCGACCTTCCCAAAACAGACCAAGACCTGCTCTTTGAATCCGCCTTCCTGGAGCTGTTCGTGCTGCGGCTGGCTTACAGGTAGGCGGCCAAAATCCGAGGGGGGAACCTCTGCGCGATTATGAAATCAGATCCTTTCAAGGTCCACTGATCTGCGTTTTATTAACTCCTCGGTAATTAGGTGCCTCCGAAATCCTTCATTTATTGCGCCTCAAGTAATTAGTTGTTTAGCTTTTCTCCCCCATCTTCTCTTTTCTTTCTTTTCCTTTTTTTAAACCCGTCCGTTTCTTTTTTTCTTTTTTCCCTTTCTCTCTCACATGCTTCCTCTCTTTTCTCTCCCTTTTCCCCCTCCTTTTGCCTTCTCTTTTTTTCCTCTTCCCTTTTCCTTTATGTTTTTCTTTCCTTTCTTTTTCTATCTACTTGTTTCTTTTACTCATTCATCTGTTCATTTTGGGGTTGTCATATTCCTTCCAGGTCAAACCCCGTGGAGGGCAAGCTTATCTTCTGCAACGGGGTGGTCCTGCACCGGTTGCAGTGCGTCCGGGGCTTTGGGGAATGGATTGATTCCATTGTTGAATTTTCCTCCAACTTGCAAAACATGAACATCGACATATCCGCGTTCTCTTGCATCGCTGCCCTGGCTATGGTGACAGGTCAGTGCCCTCTCTTTTTCGCTCAGCGCCACCAGGCAGCTCCTCTCCCCTCCTGCCTTCCCCGCAGTGTCAGACCTGTAATGTCCTGCATCCTTGTCTTTTGCAGAGAGGCATGGGCTTAAAGAACCCAAGAGGGTAGAAGAACTGCAAAACAAGATTGTAAATTGTCTCAAAGACCATGTGACTTTTAATAATGGGGGGTTGAATCGCCCCAATTATCTGTCCAAACTCTTGGGGAAGCTCCCTGAACTTCGCACGCTTTGCACGCAGGGGCTGCAGCGCATTTTCTACCTGAAACTGGAAGATTTGGTGCCACCACCAGCAATAATCGACAAACTTTTTCTGGACACTTTACCTTTTTAAGACTCTTCCCATGCACTTACACTGAACTTAAAAGAAACTTCACCTGTCTGAAGGGGAATTCATCTGGGCACAAGGCAGCACCTTTGGGTGCCAGATTCCCATCCAAAAAAGTGTTGCTAACTTCCTGCAGGCAGAACGTGAAGGGGCATTTTGGCTCTGGGGCATCATGGATGCAGATCATGGACTACACAAATACCATGGTACAAACTTTTTATTATCAGCTTATAAATGAATTTATTATTAAGGACTTCTGATTAAAAAGATGACCCTATCTGGCAACGCCAGGTGCGCAGCTAAGACTCGTAACGGTGACAAAGTATTAAGGTGACCCACAGGTCTCACCCTCCTAAAGACTAAAGTTTTCTGCTGTAAAAGAAAGCTGTAATATATACAAAACCTAAATGTTCTGTGGGTGGCATGTCATTAAAGAAGGCAAAGGCTTGTAAATTTATCAGATGCAGTTTGGCTTTTTAAAAATTATTCTGTGCCTATTTATGAATAAATACGGGAAACAATTCTGAAGAATTAAAGAGAAAATCTAAAAGTGTTTGCAAAAAAAAAAAAAAGGAGAATAAAGAGAAAGAAAAGTAAATGACTCCGTACAAGGAAGGCATGATGATTCTAGGGTGACAATGTTATAGGCACTTGCTATTTCAGTAATGTCTATATTCTATAAATAGTATTTCAGACACTATGTAGTCTGTTAGCTTTTATAAAGACTGGTAGTTATCTAAGCTTCAAACATTTTCTCAATTGTAAAATAGGTGGGCACAAGTATTATAAAACCCGAAATCCTCGACAAAGGGACACATAGTGTTTGTAAACACCGTCCGACATTCCTTGTTTGTAAGTGTTGTATGTACTGTTGATGTTGATTAAAAAAAGAAGTTTATATCTTGATTATTTTGTTGTCTAAAGCTAAACAAATCTTGCATGCAGCAGCTTTTGACTGTTTCCAGAGTGCTTATAATATACATAACTCCCTGGAAATTACTGAGCACTTTGAATTATTTTTTTTTATGTCTAAAATTGTCGGTTAATATATTATTTTACGTTCGAGTAATATTTTTAATATTGCCATATTCTGTAGTATTTTTCTTTGTATATTCCCAGTATGGCACATTATACAAGTCACTGCCTTTTTTTCTATGGTGTATGACGGTTAGAAACGCTGATTTTTTTTTTTCCTGATAACTCTTTCTTTGAGAAAGACAATTTTAATGTTTACAACAATAAAACGTGTAAACGAATGGAATTTCGTCTTCTTTCTGTCTAAGTGAGAAGCGCCAACACCAGCATCCATTGCAAATACAGGACAGTACTCTGACAATGTAGTATTAAACTGCAAAGGAGAATGGATGGGGCGGTTTCATTTCAGTAACGCGTGCGGCAGAGCTCGCCGGCTGCGGGAGCACGAAGAGGAGTGCCTGAGACTCAAAGGTCGGTCCTTCCGCGGATTCTTATCGCGGCAGGTCCCTGCGGTGCAGGAGCCGAGGGCTGCCCGGGCGGCTCCGCTCGGGCGGCTCCGCGGCGCCGGGGGGGCAGCTGCGGGCGGCGGGGAAGCTGCTCGGGGCGGAGGGCAGCTTCTCTCCCCGTCGGCTTTGCAGGAATCCTCTGCGGTCAGCTCGTTCTTAGAAACTTTCCGAGGCGTTCGGGGACCGCCGGGGGCGGGCGGCAGCCGCGTCCCGGCCCGCCGCGGTGTCGGCCCCGCAGGCGGGCGGGAGCCGGGGCGCTGCGGGCTGCGGGGGGGCGGCGGGGCCGGGGCCGCCGGGCCCCGGGGGAGGCGGAAATGAAACCCCGGGGGCGCGCCTGGGAATTTTGGAAACTTCTGCCTCTTGCGTCAGGGAAACGAGAGGTGCCCGCGGGGCCGCAGCCCCGCAGCCTTTTCCAAACCTCTCCTTCGAGATGCGCCCCGCGGCCGCCCGCCGCGGAGCCGGCCCCGGAGGAGCAGCGGGAGGGGGCAGGCCCGGGCCGCGGGCACGGCTCGGCGGCGCCCGTCGAGCCACGGCTGCTGGCGGGGGCCCCGCGGCCGCCCCGCTCTGCCCGTCGGGGGGCGGCGGCTCCCGGCCCCGAGCAGCCCCCGAGCCTCTGCCCGGCCCCGCGCCGCGTCCCCCGCACGCCGCCGGCGGGGACGGGCGGCGAGAGCGCGGCCCCGGGGCAGAGGCGCCCGCGCCGTCGGGGCTCCGGGAGCGGGCAGGGGCGGCCGGGGAGAGCGCCCGCGGGTACCGGCCCCAGGCCCGTGCCGGCCCGGGGGAGCGGCCCCGGGAGCGGCGGGGAGCGGGGGGCTCCCGGCGTCGGCCGCGGGGCTGCTCGCGGCTCCCCCCGCCGTGCCCGGGGCCACCGAGGTGGGCATCGTGCCCCCGGCCTGCCCCGGCCCTGCCGGGCCCGGCCCCGCTGCCTCCCCGCCGCTGGCGGCCCGCTCCCGGAGCCCCGCAGCCCCGGCCGCTCCCGCCGTGCGGGGATGCTTCCACCGAGCCCGGCCCGGCCCCGGGCAGCCCCGGGCGCGCCCTGCCCCGAGCCGTGCCGTGCCGAGCCGTGCCGTGCCGAGCCGAGCCGTGCCGTGCCGTGCCGTGCCGTTCCGGGGCCGCCGGCGTTGTTCGGTGCTGGCGTGACCGATGAAACGGACCCGTCGGGTTTGTCGGGGAAGGGATGTTACGGCTCGGTTAGGCGAGGGGCAATGAATTCCTGAGAACTACGGGCAGAACAAACACCCAGTCCCGCGGCAGGCTGCTGCCGGTGCGGGCGTCCCGTCTGGGCGGGGGCGGCGGGGCGCTGCCCGGCCGGCTGCAGGGGCCGGGGCCGCCGAGGCTTTAACCCTTCAACGAAGGCTCCACCTGTTAGAATTTGCTCTTCAGGCTTCTTGCGCGAAATACTTTCCCAGGGGGGTTTGCAGTAACTTCCCTAAGGCGTTTAACCCCCCGCACCGGGGCAGGGGCAGCAGCGGTCCCGATGCTCTGCCGGGCAGCGGCCGGGAGGCTCCGGGCCCGCGGCGGGGGCAGGGGCAGGGGCAGGGGCAGGGACAGGGACAGGGGCAGGGGCAGGGGCAGGGGCAGGGGCAGGGGCAGGGGCAGGGGCAGGGGCACAGGTTTCGGCCGGCAGACGGGAGGCAGCGCCCCGGGATGCGCAGGGCTCGGCCGCCGCCAGGCGCTGCTGTGCGGGCGGGCCGGGGGCTGCCCGGGGCTGCCCGGGGCTGGGCGCCCCCGAGCCGGGACGGGCGGCGGGTGCTGAGCTGCGCTCCAGGGAGGGGGAAGGGGGAGAGCGGGGGGACGCTTGGCGAGGGGGGCGAAGTTCAGCGCAGGGTACGGAGCTGAAGCAGGAATTCTGAAATGGCAGTATCGGTAGGATTTGTTAGTAAAAGATTTCACTTTTAGATGCGGAGTGTTCCAGATTAGGAACTGTATTAATTATTTTCGCTCCGTGCTGATCATTAAATTTGTTACTGCCTTTTCTGCATGGCTTGCGTGGGAAGGCAGACGAAACCGTTTTGCTTTGTTCCCTCAGCATTGCCTTTCTTCTAGTTTGTTATCAGGCCACTGGGTTGGTTTCAACCTAACTTTGCTGCTCATACAATTGCACCGACTTCTAGGAGCTACTCCTTCAGTGCACCAATGCATAAGAGTGGAGCCTGCTCGCTTTATTTATCCAAAAGACAAATTTCTGTTTCCAGTGAAGCCCGCTCAGTTACACTGCGGAGTGTCTCATTGTTCTTCCCCTCTCCGGTGCTGGACACCGTTCTCTGTCTAATCTGGAAAGGTGAGAGGACTGGGCTAAAGTATAATTTTCCAAAACATGTTAGAGTTTACAAACTTGACAAACAAACTGGGGGTGAATTCAGGTCAGGTGTTTGCTAATACAGTACACTGTATTCATCTTCTGACATTTAATTTAAGCTTCATTTATCTGAGGGCCTGGGTAGTATAATGTATGCCTCGCATGTGTTATGCTTCACGTTCCATAAAACTGTACTCGTCTGCAGTTATTCTGATGGAATTCACAATTGGTGACTTAGGGACAAGAAAGTGTCGCGACATATTCTGAAACTGCCTTTTCTGAACGTAGTATTGGAAAGATGAATTACTGTAGGCATGACACCCTCGCAGAGCTTTATTAGTTTTGGAATGCAATCAGCAACACTTGCTTTCTTAGCCCTTTACCTAATTATCCTCATTGCATATGTCACATGCATAGAGAACAGCCAGCAGGAATTTATGTCTAGGGTAGTCAAAGCTAGAAAATGCGCGTTTTATGTGATTTTAGCCTTCTGACTTTTCTATAGTGGTAGAAATCCCTGTTCTGGCTGCATACATAAGAACACATCCGATGCACCTGTAGGTGATTTTTTATGTATTAGTAAACCCACTGCTGCATAATCTGCACTTGCTGAAACGTTAGCCCTAAGTAACCTTTATAGCTGGCTATGGTGCGGAGGGAGATGTTGGTATTCATGAATGTTTTGACATATTTGACATTTTATATATGGTGTGCTCTTTCTCTGTTTTTCTGATTTCCTCCTGTCTTCCCCCCTCCCCAATTTTTGCAGTAAATAGTAGCCTTCGCCACATCACTGGGGTGTGGGTTGGTGGGTGGGAGGCAGAAGGCTGGGTCTGCAAAGAAGCTTTGGTTTTTGATCTCAAAGTATGTGTCTAGGTAAATAATGGGATTATTGCATTTTAATGTGATGCAACTATAACCAGAACAGCTCATTTTGACAAAACAGGTGATTTGTGTTCTCTTTCAAAAGAGGCACGTCTGGCATACAGATTTGTAAAAATCTGAAGGCAAGGGATTTCTGCATAACTAGGACCTAATGTAGACGCAATATAAATATATTAGGCTTATTACAGTACTAGCAAGACAGCGGCACTTAATTCAGCAAGGTGATTATATATCTGGAAATTGAGGGCTTGTGATTGCCTGACTTTCCAACGCAATGTTTTCTGCAAGATGGAGAGTGTGCCACACTACTGAACGACTGATGTTACAACAAATTTTGGATAAATTTACACAATTTGTTTGTTGAGTAGGCCTCATACTTAGGTTATTTCTAGTTTTTATCTACATCTGTACACAGTACTCTGTATGAAAGCCAGTCTCGTTAGTAAATTTGGGAGGACCTTCTCTGTGGTAGGAGAACATTCACAGTGACAGGCAGGTGTTGTGGTTACGTACCGGTTTACTCTTTAACAATTAAGTGGTTCTCAGGATGCAGATAGAGTTTAATATAGATATATGTTTCTATTTAATAGAAATGATACTTGGCCAACTTTTGTGTGTATACACACAGCTTTTTAATGTAAATTTCCTCGGTGGGACTGAAGCCTGGTTCCTCTGCCTCGCAGCAGTTGTGGTTATTGCAGTTGTTTTTCTGTAGGCAGTGGCTGTTGATGTGTATGCTGGGTTAATGCTCTAAATCGCAGTGCTTCAGATCTGGTGATGGAAGTAATGGCTTTAATAGAACGAATCCATTCTACAGCACTGGCTCAGATAGTGTTTAATGCTTGCTGCATATCTTATTAAAGGCATATGGGCTTGTTCATGTTAATAAATAATAAATAATATTACTTAGCTAATTTTTCTTAGCCAACTTACTTTTTTACAGAGACATCAATCTGAAATTTTAATTATTCTATCATTTTAATGTCACGTGTGAATTACACGGTGTACTTTGATAACCCAGTCAGAATTACCGACAATAAAATGTAGCTGTAATCCAGTTGTAAAATAAATGGCAAAAAGTTCATCTGTATGTTCCCATCCTCCAACAAAACTTGTAGAAACAGTTGGGACCTGTAATCCTTGAATGCTGAGGAAGTGCCTGTATTTGCTTACAGAAACAGATACACAATTCTTGATTTGGATTTGGTAACACATTTGTATTTGGCCCAAAGGTGAGATGTCGCAGATGTGTGCTGTAGTGTATAGCAAGGAAAAACGTTAGGCCTATGTTGATTGCCCATCTTTATTAAATGGTTAAGGTACATACCTTAAAACAAGAAACCCTCAAGCTTCTTCATGAAGAACTAAAGAGAAGCGACAAGCTCTGCAGCGGAGCTTAAAAGGCCACCGAGGAGAAGCCGCGCTGGGGGCAGAGCGAGCTGCTGCCGTGAGCCCCTCTGGAAATGTCCCGGCTCCGGTGAGGGAAAGTCACCTTGAGCCTGGGATGGGCTCGGGTTGTGGCGGGAGGATTGGGACAGCTGCTGAAATACACAGGGCTCACCTTCCAGATCACCAGCAGTGTCTTAGTTTCAGCCCAGTGGTCCTCAGCGTGAAGTTGGAAGGCAGAGAGGAGCCGGGACATTTGGCAAGCGAAGTGGGGGTGAACCCTCGGGGTGGTGGACGTGGCAGCGGTCGCAGCGATCGGGCCTGGGGCCCAACCAAGGGCCTGCCCAACCGCGGCTGTGGTGTGCTGTGGCGTGCGGGGGTTGTGTCTGTGCACTGGTGGTGCTTGTGCCCGCGTGTCACCAAGATGTGCTAACGCTGTAAGTGCTAGCATTTTGAAAGAAAAAGTGCGATCTTTGTTCCTTTGCTGCACGGAAGCAGCATGCCAGGCTCGTCATGGGCAGATGCCAGTGCCTGTCGCTGTGAGAGGTCTGTCAGGAAGTTCTGCAGGTAATTCGGTACCTTAACGGAGCGATCACTCTTCTTTAACACTGACATGGCTAATTCTTTAGGATTACTTCTAAATGTTATTCTCCTTAAGACTGCTCCTGAGTTTGTAAGGTCTGACATTTTTTTGTCCCAGATATTTCTCCTGTTTTTATCTCCACTTACTTCTTGTCAGCCGCCGTGACAGCTCCGTCCCTCCAGGTGGAAGGGCAGGTGAGCAGCTTTCCCCGGCAGTGGTGTCAGGGATGCTTTGCTTCACGGGGCTGCCGGGAGTGGGAGCTCCGCGTGCCGTCCGCCCACGCTCCCCGGGGTGGGATGCATCACCGCGCTGACGTGCCCGGCTTCGGTGGCCTGGGGTCGGGGATCCTGAGTGCACCCGCCGTCTGCAGGGAGGCGCGCTGCCTGCCTGCCTGCCTGCCGGGTGAGCCAGTCCACTGGCATTAAGGGATCGCCGTGTACTCAGGAAGTGTCCTCACGAACTCTGGTTTTTGTTACCTGCATTCAGTTTTAAAAATCCTCTGTGTAAGCAGCTGTAGCAGTAATTAACTCGCTGGGTAATTTTGTTTCGGAGCACTTTTTGTAGGCTAGGATCTGTAGTTTTGACAACTTCACTGCTGTAAGAAATAGCAAGAGTAGAAGTGTAAAAGCGGGAATCTGCTGAGTCCGCTGAAGCAGAACTCGCTGCTCCTGTAAACGCTGTTTTCTGTTTGGTTTGGTAACTGAAGGTATTTAGCAAAGGTTCAGGACTATCATTTTCAAAACAGTATTTCCCTACATCTACAATTAAGCATTTTGTGAAGACAAATGACTAGATACTATAGTAACCCTTTTTTCTTTTTTAATGTAAAATTGGATATTTCCCTGTATGGTGCTTCCGGTGAGCATGGATGCGAGTCCACAGTACTGTGGTGAGACTTCTGTATCCGCCTGCAAACTTTGCTTTGTAACAGGAGTCTGAGTGTGCGAACCTTGGGCAGATGAATATACTAGTACAGATAGACTTCTAAAGCTAAGCATATGTTAGTGTAGCATCATCCCATAATGTGTATGTGTAGTAAATGGTAGAGGCTCCCAAAGAACAGAAACCCCAAACCAGGTATTTATGAGGTTTATGGTGAGAATAATCTACTATGTGACTGAGGGCATAAGCAAGGATAATAAAACAGTTACGTGTATTACAAATTAATTTCAAGCCATATGCTAATGAAAAACCTTTCTAAAAATCAGTTTTTGTGGTAATTTCTAATGGAATTTTTAGAACTCAAAGTAAAAATTTTAGTTCTTTATTTCCTAACAAAAACAAAGCAATTTCATGTGTTCACATTACTTCCATAATCCTTTGTAAGAGAGCAATATGGCTATGACTCAGAAATATATATTTTCCACATTACGTTTATTTCAGAGTTGTATTTTAGCAGAATTACAAAACAAATGTGAAACAATGGCATAGTTCTTTGGTACCAGAGACAACAGGGCAAGGTTGTTGTTAGCATAAAATAAACTGCAATCATCTGCTATCTATTCCTTTGTTAAAATCATAGAAAAGAAAGCCGCAGCTTCAGTAAGCAAGGATGGAAACCGTTATTTCTGGAATCTGAGAAATACCTGTTGTGGGAACTTTGACCAGGTTCATCCTCTGCGGTGAGCAGAGGATGTACAGTCCCCGAGAACGCTTGCAGATGTTACTGCACTTGAGCACAATTTCAAAAAGAAACCTTGTGGTGTTTTTATTTTTACATTCACAATTCCCTTGAAAGTTAAGCAAATATTTAGCTAGGTTTAATACAGCAGTGCTCCTTTTTCAGACAAACATGAAATGTTAAAAGAACGGTTATGTTTTAATGTAAGAGCAACTATGCTATCAAATCCAATCATTGTTGTGGTCTGAATTACAAAGGCAGCGCATGAAAAAGCAGAAGACAGCAATACATTCGAACGTTTAATGCCATGCCTCACAAAATCTTTCCTGAAAGATTCATTAAAGCTGGGGAGCCAGCAGCCTGGCATGGCCGAGGGCCAGCTGAAGGGCCGATACCAGGGTGCTGGGGCAGGCTGGTTGGCACGGACCTTGGGTCGGGCGTCCGGGGCGAGCTTCTGCTGTGCCTGGCATCGAGCTCCCTGGGTTTGAGCAAGGTGCTTTGGAAGATAAACAGCGAGTGCATCATGCTTCTAGATGGAATGTTTTTCAAGGAATCGGGATGGTTAGAGATGACCAGCGTATATAGGGCCCTGCAGAAGCTGGGAGGGTTCCCCCTGTGACAAGCAGGGACTGGGAGCTGGGGCCAGGCTCAGCATGACTTTGTTTTCCCTTGATGGATTAACTTGTACTTTGCCATGTAGCATGGAAATCACACAGAACACAGATACTGGTGAGAAGGAAGCAACTGTAAAGAAAATGCTAAATCAGAGCTGGAAGGAAATGTAACAGTTCAATGACTTTGTCATGGGATGCACAGGCAAAATTAAAATTGGAAGTGTGATTTGAGGCGGAAAGGCGAGATGGACCAGACCACTCCGTTCCTCTCTTTCGGAGTGTGATGAATCCTGATATGATGGACTGGAAGTCCAGCAGAGCTGTGGAATGAAACACCAAGAAACCTGTTTAAACGTGGGTGTTGTATTTGAGATAGAGTCAATATTAACATTTCTGTTAAACTCATACTCTGTCGAGCTCCTGCTAGTGCGGGATTGTTTCCTGTGCTGTTTGTGGTTGTGTTTGCTGAAGCCAGTGGCTATAAAGTACAGAAGGTGATGAAAACAAGCCTGCCATAACCATGGACTGGTGAAACTTTCCTGTTTAACCCAAGTGGGTTTTGCCTGTATGTTTTTTTTTTTCTTTTCTTTTCTTTTCTTTCATGGATTCTGTTCAGTCAACAGACTCTTTGCTTGGATATTTCATAGGATCCGATTTTAATGAGAAAAATAATTCAGGTGAGGCTGCTATGAGCTCATGGAGAATATTTACTGCCAACTCATAAAACCCTTGGAAAACTGATTTTTAAATGAAAGTGTTAATATAGCTATAAGTATGTTGTTGTAGAACTGTATAATTTTACTCGCTGCCATTTGAAAAGACCTGTTTTCAAATCCTGCTCAAGTCACAAACAGAAGTGATCTTGAGAGTCCTCCTAATCCCTACTGGATATCCCTCTGTTTCATAAATAATAATAAAAACTCTCTGCCACATGGTTTGGCACAGCGAGGCACAATTGGCAGCTCCTGCACAGCAGAGGGCTGGGACTGGATGAGCAGATGTGTTGCAAGTCTGCTCCATGGTGCAGTGGCACAGCTGTGTGAGGAAGCCTGTACAACAAATGAATGCATGGGCTTGGCTCCCGTTTGCAGTTCCTACAGCTAGACCTCTTGCTTTTGTAAGCAGTAGAATCTATAAAGGTAAGATATTAGCCAGTGCTTTTTCTTTGCAGTATTTGCAAATAGCGACAGCATAAACAGATGATACTGTAGAACTGTCTTTAATGAATGTGTTTTGCAGAAGCTTTCATCTTAGAAGGTAATGGAAAAAAAGGAACAGTTGTTCATGCTAAAAGTACTTATTAATTAAACTTAAAAATTTATGGAAAACTGAAAGCTGTGATTTTTGTCAGAAGTGTATTGATGATGATTGACTTCGAGTGCCAGCGGAGCTTTGTTAATGCCAAATGCTGATGTGCTCCTCTAGCCCTTTTTCTGAATGGACGAGCCACGTACCTGCTGTTGTGGGCTACAAAAGCATGGAGCCAAGGCGACTTAGCTTAATGGTGTGTTCTTTCCCTTATCTGTGATGTTAAATCTCTACGCACCTGTCAAAAGCGTAGCATCAAGGCCTTCATACAGAAACTTAGACTTCTGGTTGCCTTCATGTCAGTGAATAGCTCTGTTGCAATTAATTCAGCTGTTCCCAAACACGGAGCGAATCCCGGGTCTTCGATCAGTCTTACTGGTACCGATGGTGCCGTGTTTCCCTGCAGGAGGATGTGCTGGCAGTGGCTGAGGTGGAATGCCTGGTATTGTACATGCTGTCAGGAGAGGGCAGATGCTCAGGAGAAATAATGTTTCCGTGTAGACAGCCCTTCTGTCTTGCGTTGATTTTGGCAGCTCCTGCAACATCCAGGGAAAGTGATACCGACCACCGCTAACACAGCGAGCAGGTTAAATTCAGAAATCTAAATGAGCCCCAGCAGAAGGGAGCTAAAATCTTAATTTTTTGCTGTCTTCTTTGCATGTATCTACATTGCTGGGCTATTGTAAAGTTTATGCTCCCTGTTAATGTATTAAAATGTGACTTCATTTGTTACTCTTTCTCTAAGATATTTGCAGAGCTGATGACCTTCTTTACAGGAATGTGTGATAGACATTGCTGTTAGAGGATGCCTGCATTTTCAAAATCCTTCACAGATAGTGAACCTTGGCATTATGCTATGCACCTTTTCTTTCTTTTTCCCTTTTTTTCCTCTCAGATAAATCTCATTGAAAGATAAGACATGTGACTTCCCTCAACAGAACAAAGGCAGGCTGCCAGTATTGGTTTCGACTAAGGCAACTTTGGTTGGACAGACGTAGTAGTTAAGGAAAATGTCCCACGTAACCCCCTTGTCCCAGTTCCTCCTTCAGTGACAAAGTAGCATTTGCTGTGCTGTGAAAGCAAGACATTTTACCTAGCAGGATGGGGAGAAAAAGTGTTTTCTCTGTGACTTACCAAGCTTTTTTCAGGATTTTAATCAAGTGAGTTAACACTTGGATAAAGGGAAAGCTTTACTTTCAACTGTCTGTCCATGTTTTAATTTTATTTTTTTCCCCCCTGTACCACAGCAGTAGTTAGTCTCATGTGTCAAAGGCTGTTTCCACAATTATGGTTTGCCTAATGGTCCTTTTGTTATAATTCATAGGCTAATAGAAGTCAGAGATGGAAAAGACCTATTAGATTATTGAGTCAATGCCCTGCAAATGCAGGGTATAATCTCCTAGATAGAGGATGTATCGGATATTATTAAACAGATTTTACACTTGATCTTAGCTAAATTGTGGTTAGTAGTCATTCGATTCCTTGAACGGCGTAATAACAATAGCTTAATTTCAGGTTTTGGGAGAGTATATCTGTATTTAAGTTTACCATTTGGCATTTCCCTGTACCGCCTGTAGATGTGCACACTTTCTGAAGGAAAAATTATATATTTCTAACAGACAGCAGCATGGAAAAAAATCCATCAAATATCTCTAAAAAACCTTTATATTTTCCTGGGTTAAAGCTGTGCAAAATATCAGCTTTGTAGGGAAAGGAAAGCTGGAGCAGGAAAAAATGCTCATCAACATAAGCATCAGCAGTAAATCTTTACGAAAGCCAGCTAGTTTGGCTTCGGTTTTGAGATGACCTGTGAATGCCTCTTGATTTGGGCACAGGTGAATTCAGAATATTAAGGAAGGCTCATATAAAAAAACAAAACGAAAAAACAGAGAACCAACCTAAGCAAACTGACTTTAATGATATCATCTTGATATTTTCAGTTCAATGCAAGAGTAACACCTTGCCAAAGCCAGAGCCAGCCTGGGGACGAGCTGACCAGAAGTGCTGACCTGCTTCATTCTCCGCTCCCCAACTAGGTCCCTCTCATATTTAGATAGTTACTTACAGTCAGGCTACGTAGCTGTCAATAACAACTGTCGATAAAGCTAAGCAAATACAAATCAGCAATGGCTGAGAAACCTGAAATTTTGTTAACTTCTTAAAGCAGACATAGCAGTGTTCGAACTTTGGGTTTCAGTGAATTAAACGTATCATAACTTACATTAACCTCACTAGGACCACATGGCTCATGATAGTGAACTAACAGGAGAACTGCCTGTTTAGTTAACTTGTGTTCTAAATATTTGTAAACTAGGAAAATGGAATGTTTTCACTTTGAGTGCCTTCTTTATAAAGCATTACTGAAATCAGATGTTTTCCAGTATACTTGGGTACCTTGTAACTACACTGGTTCTGGTCGTATAAAGCCAGTGTAACTTTAACTAAGAGAGTAAAATGCTTTTTTTTTTTTTTTTTTTCTCTCCTGAGAAAATGTCTCAGGAAAGAACACCTGCTATTTGTCCTGTTTCTACTAAGCTGCAGGTCATGAATGTAAGAATTGCTGAGGCTTGAATGGTAAGCTTATTTGGTGGGTGGTAATATTGAATTTATCTTGGTTATCACTGTGTAATTGCCTGCTTCCTATTTGTTTCCTAGTTTAATTTTTTTTAATTTTTCACATCTGTTTAGATGAATCAGCCTAATTAACATGCAGGCTGCAACTGGTTTACCTTCATCACCCTATATATCCAGCCACCCTTTTTCTGTTTCTTTTGGTTTGAGGTGAGGTATGTGAGTAGTGCCCCATGAGTTTTTGGCATGTGATGAGCATCAGGCTGCAGCACCTCAGCCTGCCAGCTGGGCACAGCTGCCAGCAAGGCCTGGGTCACTCCTCATGTGGCAGGGCCTCGAGAAGGCCTGGGGAAGGGACGCTTGTTTGGGGTGAGTTAACCTCTTGCCTTCTGTTACTTATGTGGACTGGTGTAAAACATGGCATAAGGGGCTGTGTACATCAGAAGAACCAGGGAACAGGACTGGTGCTGTTTGAAACCATGTCTCGCTATTTTGGGAGTCACCTCACAGCTCAGGAAGCACTTGGAAAAGTACAAACAGCAGTGGGAAGGGCATGTTGATTGAAAAGGCTGTAATTAAAAGATGGGTAGATTTGCTCCAGGACAAAGCTAGGTGTAAGTCTGCATGTAGAATAGTCAGTTTTTGAACCTGAAATTCTTCATCAGTGGACTTTTGATCAAAAAGCACATTGCCAAATAGCCACCTGTGTAGCTCCTCTTTTTTGGTGTAAGTGTTCTGTCTGCAGTGTTCTGTCTGGCATCTAGTACTAAATCTCTGGGATGTACAGCAGATCTGATGTCAGTCGTTCTCAAATCTTCCTTGCAACCGATTTCTGCAGTGATAGTGCTGCTGCAGACGGAAGGAGGCCTTGGTGGCCGTGACGTTGTGTGAGCACAGGGCAGTGCCCTTGCTGAGGGGCAGAGGCCTCTCGTGGTTGAGGGAGGCTCCCCTGACGCTGAGGTGTGTGGCGGTGCCTGCGGAGGCTGAGTGCCTGCGGCTGTCTTCCCTGCATTACATTTTCTTGGCTTACTTCAGCTGAGCAGAGTTTGGTTACATAAAACTAATATATAACATAAATTTGACCTCTGAATTATTTTCAGTACTGCTTTCAACAGCTTTTCCTATAATATATGTCCTCTGTAATATCTCAGTAAAAGTCTGACTTCTGCTGTTAAAGAACAGTTGTCATCGAATATGTGAAAAAAATGGAACATATGCATGAATACTGCAAATATTGAGTGGAAAGTTCTGAGATTTTTAGGTGGCACTGTAGAAGCAGAAATTATTACAGCAGTAGGTTTATGTACTTTATAATCTCATGTATCTGAAAAAATAACGTTCAGAACATTAACTGTTTTACAGCATGTTTTCATTACTGTAGCTATTACTGCAGAAACCCTTGTTAGCCTTGTTAACAGATATTTTCTTGAAGAAAATAACAAAGGCTTTTGTTGAGAATTGTTAATTAAAAATAAATAAATTATTAAATGCAACTCTTAAAATATGTTGACCTAGACTTTTTTTTTTGAAAGTGAGTAAAGACTCTAGGTACTTGCATCTGGACATACTAGAGATTAAGCTAGTTTCTTGGAGGAGCTGTAGGAAGTCCTCCCCATAAGGTGTTCTGAAGTTACATGCATAAATAAAAATGCTCACCATTCAAGGCAATGTAAACTTTTCATCTTGGCTGGATTGATGAGCAAGCAGAAGGACTTTTTAAAATGTTTCTAGACTTTCCTGGAGCTACTATGAAGTACCTTGATTTTTATACAAAAGGATTTATTTTTAAATGCACTATTTCAAACATGAGGAATTGTGATACTGTTTGTTGTTGTTTGTTTGTTTTCCTTAGTTTGCAGTTTCTGCAGCTAATCTGCACAGTAACTAAGTGACAATGAGGAAGACAGCACAAAAGGAGTAAGCTAGTGCTTATACTTAAAGTGAAATGATATTTTTCCTGATAGGTAGTAAGGAATGCTTGAAGAAACATTTGCAAGGGAGACATCTTTCTGCATGGCATAGAAAGGGTTTTCTACATTGTGAACACATTCCCCCTGTAGCAGGTATGCTTATGGAGTCTTCAGAATGCCCTTTACCTGTCAAACTTTATTTGATCTAAGTTTTCCTCCCTAGGGTCTATAATAAGCTTTAAAAACAGTATATGAAGTGTGCCCTGAGGACCCCAAAACATTGGAAGCCATGGTTCCTGAAGCATTTATAGGGGAAAAACTGATGCTTCTCCTGAAGTCATTTGTGTTTACCCACTGTTGCAATGTGTCTGAGAAGCATACGGTATGCTTGTTAGTAAAGGAAGCCTATTTTGTTTCAGGGTCAGAAAGAACACTTTTCTTTTACTGATTCCCCTACCTGGACAGTAACTGGATGAACATTTACTACTTGAGTGATACAGTGCAGTGCAATTATGTCTCTCTTGTAACATTCTGATTTCCCAATCCCGTCATAGAGAGAGACACCATTAGAAGACTTCAAAAGCTTTCAAAACTATTATGGTATGTGAAGGTACAAAGGACATGGATGATGAAATTTGTTAGATTTTGGATGCCTGCTATAGTGTTGTGCGCAGGTTCTCTTGAACAGCTTAGTCTTTTCTTTGGAGAAAAAACAGATTATGATTAATTCTATCTCTGACTCAAAATTAACTTTCTAGCTTGAAGCTAAATTGTATTTATTATTAGAGTTAGAGGCTCCATATATATATATATATACACACACACACACATACTGTAAACATGAAACCAAAAATCTCAGCAAAAACTTCTAAAATAAGTTTGCTTCTGTTTTCCTAATGCATGTATGTGCATCAGGGATGCAAGGTAGGGTGTGTGCACTGTGAGGTTTGTTTTATACCTTCGTAGTCCCTGCATTTCTAGGGTAGTCAGGGCTCCTGGTGTAAATTCAGGGAGTTGTGAGGTGGTGTCAATTTGTCTGCTGCTCCCTGTACTCCTGGGGAGTAGCCGCAGTGCGATGCTTCAGGGGCAGGCTGTGATGGCGGTGGGGAGGGCATGGTGTTAAGGTGTCCGGAACTCAGGAGGTGAAATGTTTTGCTTGTCTGCCTCATGACATCCACGACAGCAGAGACTTCAGGGTGTGACTGCATCACAGCCTGAGGTTTCTTGCAGCTGGGGAATGCTGGGAGTGACTGGAGGTACTGAGGAGCAGTGCTGCCATTACCTGTTGCCTGATTGGTTTTACACTGCTACCAAGACCCCTCATCCAGATCCATCTGCAAGAAAGCTTCCCTTGGAGGTGCATCATGCAGGTAAAAGCCCATTTCATGTGGTTCCATTCCCCAGGAAGCTCTCTGTAAATCAAAACCACGCTATTACTGCAGATGCACTGATGTTTTGCAGTCCTGCACTAGTCTCCAACCTGGTATCTGTTGCAGTAGTCATTATAACAATCTTTCTTTTTTGATGATGTAGGTGAAATCAATTACTTCTTTCACTACTCATAGATAATACTACAGTAACAATTGCATTTCTACGCAGAAGGAGAAAAATCTGAGATTTCTAATTTGGGATTTCTTACTGGTAATTGCTGTAAATGTCTGTGAGTCAAAAATAACTAAACACAAATTACAAACTATACTTCTGAGTGCTTTAAGGTTTTGGACCGAGGAGCCAGGGAACACTCTGCACAGATAAACAAGAATCCTGGACAGTACTTTCAGTGTTAGAATTATTGAATCAGTAAGATGAAGTAATTTTGCCCTAGTGGGACTGACAAATATATGGCCTACTCACCTCCTTTATCTCAGTAGAAAAGCACAGATTACAAAATGAATATATTAGTTTTTTCATGTTTTTTAAATTCAATGCTCAATTTGTTTAAAACTGCAGTGAAAGTTAAGGTATAGATATTCTATGCTGGTTCTAAAGTTTCTCAGTGTATTAAGTTTGGCTTAGTTTTGCTGGACCTGATTGACTGGTAGCAGTTGCCTTCTGATACAACTGATACTTCATCCTGACAGCCGGGGCTGGTTCTGGGAGAGCGGTGAGTGGTTCTGCTGACTGCACACACGAGTCTGCTGAATGCGCCTTTTGGATATGAAAGGGCACGTGTGGCTCCTTAGACCTGTGTGTGTGTACACAGGCTCCTCAAGGCGTGGCTTGTTCGATCCTAATACTATCAATCTTAAGGGGAAGCAGTTCAGGTTTTGTGTTAATGAAGCCAAGCCCAGGACTGGATGCAGTGAAATGAGTCTATGGCAGGTGGCTCTAGGCACATGCAGGTAGGTAGGGACGGTGTTTCTGCTCATAGCCTTGATGTCTGCAGGAATGATGGAATTCCTCAGTACATGCAGAATATCCAAAAATTAACTGCAGATGTTTCGGATACTGTTACTCAGCGGCCTGCCTTATGGTCAGCATTTGTACAATGTAATCTGCAAGCACACAGACATGTTTTCTGTTCTGTCTGTTGTCACAGATAACATGAGCACTTCTATATGTCCTGTATACGTTGTAGCTATGGGCTCAAAAATCAGACATACACCAGTACCATCTTTAAAAATATCAAAGTGAAATACAAAGTTTTCACTTAATGAATGACTGGAGTTGTTGTCTCTAATTTCCTTGCAAATATTGCTCTTAACTTGGCAAGATACTCTTGTTTTTTCCAGAATGTATTAAGTTCAAAGTTGTGGACCAACCTGAAATGAGTAATGAAAATCAATGAGAGCAAAGCTGGGATGCAACTAGTAATATGAAAGTTAAAATTCTTTTTTTTTTTCCTGGGTTTATTGTACTGTGCTTGGTTACATTAGGAAGTACACACTTAATTCTTAACACAGGCAGACTTTGGCTTCAGTAGGAATGGGCACCAGTAGTGAATAAATTAAAATGGAAGTTTTGGAGTCTGATTTTGCTCTGTTCCAGGGGAGTATTAATAATTTATTAATACCTGAGATTAATAAATACAAATTTAAGAGCACAAATTATAAGCACAAAATCACTAAGTTTAAGATGTAAATGCCAGTTCTCTAGTGCAGATCTTGAAATTTGAAAATTTCAGAGGACTTAACCATCAGTCTTGTTATTTCTAAATTATTACAGGCACTTTCTCATCACTCAGCTCTCCTCTAAGGACTCATTAAAGTCGGTCTCTCAGCCCTGTAGACTGATCCCCTTAGCAGGGATAATTTAGCAAGTGATAAACTGTACCCCTTTGCAACAAACCCTGATCACGAGGTGAGGTTGTCCTCCCTCAGTGGCCTGGATTCTCCTTTTGTCCTCCATCAACAGCAGGTGGATTTATTTTCAACAACTCATTCCTCATGGTAATCTCTGTCCTGGTTAATGCTGTTTGGAAATACAGATGTACTCACTGAAATTCCATATATTTAGAGATAGCGTCCTCCAAGAAAGATGTATATAATGTGAAAGAGTAGCCTTTAAATAATTAATATATGGCTATATTTGTAGCTGCATCCTAGAAAAGAAAAAAGGCTGACTTTTCCATAGTCTTGTGTCCTTTTGTCAAGTCTTTGCTTTGGCTTGATAGAAGCTCTTAAAAAGTTAGTTGTAGTTCTTAATTCCCTGTCTTTAAGCACAAATTAAAGTGCATATTTTTTGCCTAGAATCTAATTTGAGGATGCAAAGAGGTACAGTTTCCTCGGTATTCTTCCATAACTATGTGGCAGGATGTTCATAAGGCACTACACAAGGTAGACTGTAATTAGAAATTTGAATTTCTGGAGTACATATTCCAAGGGTGGGTGCAGACACCACACAGGAGGGTGTACGGGGAGAGGCCAATGCCGTGGTTGTGCTGGCCTCCTTCGTGGTGTCTTGTAGAGCACCCAGGAGCTCCTAGCCTACTTAGTTAGTAAAATACTCAGCCTGCGTCATTCGGGGGAAATGAGCTGAGGCGGGTGTTGGTGTCAGATTCCTGCCTGGCACGTGTTGCTGCAGGAGGCCATATGCGACCCCCCTCCAGAATGCTTGGTTCCGGAGCTGCCCCGTGGGAAGTGCTAATCGCGTCCCCCCATTCACAGGGCTGCTGAGCCTTGCTTCTGCTGGCGCGGCTCAGGCAGCCCGGGAGCCTCGGGCTTCCATACACAGCTCTGCCAGACCGTAACTGTTTTTTCCAGCTAATTGTATAGAAGTCCTTCTTTGAATTAAACCAGCTCTTGCCTACAAATGTTTAACAAACATTCAGGAAATAAATACCCAAGCATTATTTAATTACACTGGAGATAGGACTTTGCCTGTGCGTATCACCTGTTGTGTTTGAAGACCATGTCAATGGATGGGTGGTTGCTATTCCTGGTAGGTTATCACTCAGAAGAATTTGACAATTTCTTTCTGCTGACCAATTGGGCTAGGAATACAAGTACACATAGGCCATTCAGAATAGATTATCCGCAGTGGCTAGCGGAACTAAGTATTAGTCCATGTATAGCTTTATAATGCAAATTTGATTTTTAGTTTTACATGGTGCTTTGCCACATTTTAAAAAAATAAAAACAAACAAAACCAACAAGATAACCCCAACACTCACCCCCCTGATCTACTCACCCCCTAGATATTTAAATAATTCATAAGGTAGGTACAGACCCTTTCTTGTTTTGTAGTAATTAGTTTTGAAAAGAGATCTAATGTAAACTCTGCTATAATGCATATTGTGTCTGTCACTCTTTTGACAGTACTGTCCTCGTAAACATGCGGGCAGTTCTCTGCTTTCTGGTGAATATTGAATTGGTGTTCCTAGAACCTCCAGTGCTTTACTCTTTGGTAATACTGCTCTGAAGCACGACCAGGAACACTTCAAAATCTGCAAACCAGGCTTGCTTTGTGGCAAAGAACCTTAATAAGCCACAGCTTCCTGGTTGCCAGAACACATTTAATACTTCTGCTCCATAAAAGATCATTTCTTTCTAGGGAGAATTAAAGCAAACGGAATGAGAGAGGTCCATATGTATAAACCATGTACGGTTATTCCTACAATTACAAGAAAGATGGTGATAATTACCATGGCAATTTGCTTCTTTATGGATGAGATTTCTTCAAATAGATGCAGAAATATCTCCTCTCTGTCTCTGTACCCTTATGTTTAGCTTTTATCTGAGATAATGGTTTCACAGCAAACATTTTAAGGAAATTGACGGTGCTTACAGGAAAGCCTCGTTTTTAAAAATGTTAACATTTTTCACTAGTCATGTAACTATCTGTAAATAAAAATTTGGCCTTAATAGTTTCCATTTCACATTTAATATCCAAGGGGGATCTTGGTAACTAACCAAACTAGGGGAAACATACAAGTGCGTCATCATCCATATTGCTGCTTTAAATTAGTGTAGGTTACTAGCTGCTGAAAGTTAGAGTTACTCTGAGGCCCTGCTGATTTGCTGATCTTGGCTTACACCCTCCTCTGTGGAGGCAGGTGCTGCCTCCACCGTGGCCATCTCGGCAGAGGTGAAGGAATGTGGAAGAGCGAGGCAGGATGCCCTTCCCCAGCATCAGGATGCCTTCTGTGGGGCAGCAGAGGTCCAGGGGCTGGGGTCCGCGCTCTGCAGAAATCTATCCGTGTTCCCCGTGGCTTGTAAGACATGTATCCTGTACGCTTCCTACTTACCTGCTTTCCCGTAGTACCAAAACCTCTGAACACTGTAAGAGGCCCTTGGTCACCTACTGATTCATCTGTGCCAGATGCTTTTTTTAGCTTTCGCTTAATTTACCTGCCAACCCACCCCTGCCTTTTCCTCTGCTTTTGTACAAAACATCATTAGTACCAAAAGAAGAATCACTTTTGCTCACACAGATGTTGATGTGATCCAGAAGTGGTTAGTTAGCAGAAGAATCGGTTCATCGAGTAGATTTTTCAGTAAAGAAGGCAAATTAAAATGAATAACATGTTCTAACAAATATAATCTGACTGGCTTTATTTTGCATGTTCACGAGACTAGCAGTGGCTCTGTCTTTTGATTTAGGTTCCCATGCTCAGTTACTTGGTAATACAAATTTGGATTTCTGCATTCACTTCTGGAATTTTATTCTTTGCTCTTAACTTTTCAGATATCAGCCTTACATTCATTAGTTAACAGCAATTTTATAATCCACATTATTTAGCAGCAGGTAAATTTGACTTTGGTTGTGATTAAACCATGTTTTTTTTGGAAGAATCATTCATGTTTTTTCTATGCAGGGATTTATAAAGTTAATTTGTTACTACAGGGATCATCAGAACCCTGTCTTTTCACTTAAATCCAGAAAAGAGCCTCTTGAAATACATTTACAATACAAGCTTGAAGCTTATTCTTTTTATTCTTCTGTGTGAGAAGAGTCATGCTCTGAAGTCTAACAAATACACTTTTTAGATTGGATGTACTAATTCAGCACCCCATGCAATGTTTAGGTAAGTGCTGTAGGGTTTTCCAAGTGCAGTGCCAGCATCATTCCTGACATCTGCCATCAGGTGTCCTGTCACAAGTGCTTATTTGAAGTGCATGAGCAATACAGGCAGTGAAAAGAAACGGGCTTCTCCGCTCAGTGCTTCAGATCGCCAGAGCCAGGAGCCACCCTTTTTCTGCTGGCCGTTTTGGTAACCTGAAAGTAAATACTGAAGGTGAATTAAAGCAAATTCCTCAAGTGCTGTATTGGGAGCCTTTTACGAATTTGACTGGTCCTCGCTCTTAGTAGGTCGGTGGGCAGTAGCTCGGAGCGTGACCGTCCTGCAGGTAACTCTGTGCTTTTCTCCTGTCAGCCCCAGCCTCGGGGCTGTGAGTTCTGCTGGCTGTAACCACATCAGAAGTCTTCCATTTCACGTGTTCCTCAAAAGTCACGGAGAGGAGAGCTGCTGGTTTCCTGATGGTGTTTTTCATTGTGGTGCTTATAATTGGCAGGAATTGCTTTCTCTAGGCCTGTTATGTTTTTAAAAAGTGATTTTTCTCTTTGTCATTAGAATCTGGTTCTGATTTCCTTACAGTAAAGATTTTCGGTAGATTGTATCGCCAGAAAGACAAATCTGTTAGGTCAACTTTGATTACATCGGGGAGACATATTCCATTATATAATTCACTGGGGTCTGTACTATTCTAAGAGCAAAATATAAAGCTACCTCAAATGTCAGAGTTTGATAGATTCAAAATGCGTCCCCTCCAAACTCCATTAGGCCTTCTAATCTTTAAAGCTCTCCTAGTTCCTCCCACCCGTGCCTTCCAGGATCTTATTCCCTGTCAGAGGCACTTCTCCCAATAAACACTCTGGACAATTTAATCTTGCTTCCATGATTTGGCTGGGATGAATGTCATGTTCAGCATAAGGGAGGGAAAAATACGGTAGACATTTAAGTGGCTTCTTTCTTTCATCTAAGCATAATTAAATATTTTGAGGGTATAACCCAAAACACACAAATGCAAAGCTATGCATGCAGAATAATACAAAAAAAACCACAAATGTGACTTATCAGGTAGGTACAGACTGAAAAGGTGTCTGCATAACGATGTATTATACTATGACATGCTTAGCAAAATAAACAGTATAGATCAAAGTGTACGGATGCTGAGAACAATTGCAAAATTATAAGATTTTTTTTTGAGGGGGGACATCAGTGGTCTGGATAGTAAAATAAGTGGAAAACATGCACAAAAAGAGCATGTTAAATTGAGAGGAGGCAAATCCTGCAAAAGCATTTGCACAAATATTCATTTATAAATCTAACAAAAGAGGATCTAGTTAAATTGTTTAAAAACCCCACCCATATAAGGTATTAGCATGCGGAAATGAGAGCTTATCACGGCACTTACATATGGAAGATGTTTGTGCCCATTATTATTACTATTATTATTATTATTTTTGTCTATATTTGGTTGCAGTTTAGTTTAATTATTCCACATAAAATCAAAATCGGCCTTTTTTACACTTCTGCTAGATACAATGGAAACGTTTTGCCTTTGTCAAGGCAAAAGCTTGTCATGACTGTTTTGTTTTTGCCAGCCTGTCAAATAGATTACTTTTGAAAAACATGCACATAATAGTGCAAATAGTGCAGTTCTGAGCAACTGCAATTCTGAAGGGGTGAGCTTTTGTGAGGAGCTACATTTGGTCAGCCCCTAAACCTATTCTCCATACTAACATCCCAGGCATGTCTATATGGTAGTTTTTGATACAACTACATAGGGAAATAAATTCTTATTGGTATGTGCATTTCTTTTCTGTTGGGCACTGTCTAATTCATCAGTAATTAATGCATGTAAAACTCGATGACATCCACAGAGACTGAGACTGCAGATTCTTTGTTATTACTACAGTTTTAGTAAAGGTTAGCAAGTGAATGTCTTCTGCAAGAACATCCATGAAACTGTCTGATTCTATCATTGGTTCTATGGTATAAAAGATCAAGATACTGTAAAAGTGCATTACAGGATAAATACCCCTTGCATTGGAAGCAAAATTTTTATTTTTTTTCCCTGGTGCAAGAGTGCTGTAAAATAGTACTGTATTAACCATATCTCTGTTTTCTCAAGCTGAGTCTAAATTATTGAAAATGAGAATTGTACAAAGTACAGCACTTTAAAAATGGGCAAGATTGAGATGCAATGTTTTACTTTGGTAATCTTTTTATCATTTAATATAATCTTAGAATTACACATTTGGATGTATTAGATGTGTTTGTCATGTGAAATACAAATTATTTGTGTTTCAGAACAAACCTTGTTGCTTCAGATTGCAGGAAAAAAGCCAATTTATCTCCTTTTTTGGAAAAAAGCACACTGATTGGAACACACTCTTACCCTGGGTATTCTGAAAAGGAAGGGTTTGTTTAGTGATGCTGATTTAAAGCCCTATTGAAATGATATGAGCAGCAGAAGTCTCGGACTTGTCTCCTCTGCCAAATGAGATACAGGCAGAGCAAGGAAAAGAGAGGAAACCACAAGTTATATCACTAATCATTTTTTTTAAACGGAGTCCAACAAGACTGTACGGAATGTGGAGGAGGAAACAAGCTGTAGCACTCACAGGTTATCATGCTGCTTGTAGCACAGTTTGGAGAAGCCCAGGGATTGTCTCACACTGTACTAGAAATTAACTGCTCCTAGGAAGTCACCTTTCAAGACTTTCCCTGCTATGGCAGGCAAAGTGATTTTGCAGAAGCTTATTGGATTAACATAGCAGAAGACTAACATGAATAAACCCACGACAGCCCCAGAGAGTATTGCAAAACCTTCCCACCCCGAACTTCTTACCTCTGTGATTTCTGTATTTTTGAGAAGAAACTCAAAATTTGGTCGGTGGGAGCTTCTTGCTGTGTCTGTGGAATATCTGTTGAGATTTGTGTGAATCGTGTGATGTTGAAAATTGCCCTTTGTTTCTGCATTTATTCTCCTCCTGACATTTTGGTTGAGGTATTTTCTCTTATGTCATAAATGTTATAAACATCTAGACTTGAGAAATCTGGAAATGTTTTGGACTTCTTTGGTTTGAACTACAGGTGAAGCTCTCTTCTCTCTATACTTTATTTATGCCTGAATGTACTAACCATGAAAGGATACGGTAACTCTTACATGTAACATCAGTGGTTGTTCTTTGAAGTCAGTACTAGCTTCTGTTATGAAAATGCTCAGGTCTTGGTCACTCACTATTTAAAGGCAGTCTTTACTAATTCTTCCTGAACTGCTGTTTATCAGATACCACCTTCATCTTCCTGTGAGCTGAATATAAGCAAGACTTGGTAAATACTGGGGTGTTTTGGTTAATGGTGAATTCTACAAGGTGTCATTAAGTAGGAAACACTTTCACATATATTGTGGCTTTCTAACCCACTAATACTCTAAAAAAAAAGTCATTATTAACATGTCTAAGCTTTCTGGTAGTCAGTATTGAGACATTCATTATAAACCCAACTTTCCGTCTCAGATCTCTGATTTATGAGATACTGAAGTATTGTTGCAGAGATCAGCTTCAGTATTTCCAAAACAACAGCGTGCTGATAAGAGAACAACCTTCTCATGCTTTCTGGTTGTCAGTTTCTTTAGAGATACCTGCCCCTTGATGCTTGTTTTGCCTCAAACACCCTTTCCTCAGCCCATAACCCCTCCCTCCCAAGCCAAAAAGGAATTAAAACGAAGAAACAGTTTCATGAGGTAAGCGTTGAAAAGACTTTCTCTCTCAGCTATGGAATTTGCCATAATACAGAGGTTATGCAAAGGTGCCTCGCTGTGTAAACTCCATGTTGAAGCCTTCAAGCGGACTAGAGAACCTTGTTTGTGTTCTGTGCCCAAGAGTGAATTTCATCCTAGATATTATTAACAGTTCCTGTGCTTAACTGTGGCATAGCTAACAGCAAATGATCACTTAAATCTCCAAAGTAATAAAGATAGATAAATTACAGTAATATGAAAATCTGTGCTTCTGCAAAAAAATCCCCTAGTATTCTTTGGATTGCATCTGACCCACAAATACTTGGATAGGAATCTTTCAAAACTGAAATGAAACTTAGTGTGAATTTAGCTGTTCCAGGAAATTCAAGTTGAGTCACAGTGTCTGAACAAAAACACACAAATATCATCAACAGTAAAAACACATGACCCTTGTTCTGTCTGAATAGGTTGTGGTTTCTGAGCTGGAAGTTGGAAATGCTTGTTACCACCTAACATTACCCTTTCCAGGAGTTATGTAGCACTAGGGTACCTCACCAAGAGGCATCCACTTATATACAGGGTATAAAAGGTTGATAAATCACAAAAAAAGACATACTTTTATGTGGAAAAAAATGCATTCAGCATTTTTCCTGAGTAAAATATGCAGAAAAACTGCTTAAATGGGGCATATAATTTTTAATGAATCAGGCCTTTTCTCTTAGGAAATGAAGCAAGTATGATAAATATGATGGAAACTGAGTATGTAGGGTCTAGTAATCATATCATCATATTTGAAATCCACCTGAGGGTTGATATGAAAGGTAGTAGCTCAAAAGGATTGTTCTTTAGACTATCAGACTTTGAGGAATGTGGAATAAATTGAAGAAATTTGATTGTAATCAATTAACAAAAAATCTGCTACTGAAAATAGGGAGATACTAGAGGAACAATTAGAAAGACATGAGGCACATTAATTTCAATAAAACAAGAGCCCTCTTACTTTAAAAAAACATTTGGAAGGAATCCAGGCATTACTTTATTGGAAATGCCTACCTTGCAGTAAAACTTCCCTTATCTGGTTTCTTTGCTTGTTCCTTGAATACAAGCAACACAAGTTTATAAAAATCCTCGCAAGAGGAACTTCTTCCACTTCAGGCCTGTGCCGCAGCCTCTGTTAGGAGCTGGCCACTTCTGCAGGCATCTGTAGTCCTTCAGAGACGTGTGGCAGAGCTGTGGAGATCGTTCCAAGTGGTGATGGAAGAGGAGAACCAAGTGGTCAAAGGAGATGTTTGAGCAATTTAAATGATGCACCTGTGGGAAATAAAATTATAAAAAAAAAAGAAAAAAAAGAGTACAGTCTTTTTACTGCAGCACTTGCTAAAACTGTGAGGAAGAAACTTTAGCTGAACAGATGCTGGAATTTCTGTTGAGGTTTGAGATGGGTTAATGAGGAACAGAAATTAGCATCAGCAAAGTATCAGTGAGGATGAAGGACTTATTTCCATTGCTACTTAAATTAGGGGGCCAAAGCTGTTCCTATGTCATACATAGAACTTAAATTCGAGGTGAAACTATTGCAAGGTTGAACTTATGACTGTTGGCCCACTGCTGTCTATTATAGTGGATTCATAATAAAATATTCTAGGATTTTGGTCAGGACAGTAAGTACATTATACCAAAAACTTCACAGCCATACGGTTAGATTACAATGACTGTATAGAATCCTATGGATTGCATTGCACAAAAAATGCAGAGGTTTTACTTTATATGTTTTAAAATGTTCCTAACACCAGATTTTCAAGTGTTTTAAGTCTGTTTTTACCTCAGCTTCTAACTGTGCCCTTAATTCAGAGCTGATTCAAAATGAGAAGGAAAAAGAGTAACTGCTATAGACATTCTTTTAAATTTGTTTGATGGAGAATGGATTTTTAGAGTTGTGCATGTGACAGCAATTGTATAAATTAAAAAAAAAGTTTATCTTGTTCTGCACAAGCAACTCTACACTGAACAGCACTTTCTCTGATTCCGTGAATCAACCACATAAAGTTCCTAAACAACTGCATTCCTGTTGCTGCCCATTGAGTACGAAGAGGATATTTTTCTTCGGTTTGGTCCTTTTCAGACATGTAGAGTTTTCTCAAGAGCAGTATATAGAAAGCTCCTGATTCCTTAGGAGAACTTTGGACAGATATTGGAAGGTTACAGGGGTATTAATATATAGTTTACATTTTGTTAGTTTTCTATTTAGCTCTGGCATCAAATGTATGCTAGGTATGGTAAATTAAAGAAGTATCAGCAGATGAAGAAAAATGGATCTTCACAATTTTTAGACATTAAATCTATTCATGTATTTATGTATTTCTGGAAATGTACATAGACTTGTTGATAATGTGTTCCTTATTTGGAGCTCGTGTTTCAGATTGGATATTCATTTTCTGCAAAACATGCTGATTGGCAAAGATGAAGTCAGAGCAGCATACAGCATTTGCATACCTCTTATGGAGATAATGAGGCCAATAAAATAATTTGTTACTTTTAATAATACACTATAAATGGAGACTACAAAGAAATAAAGGATTTCTGGTAGCACAAAACTCTCAGTTTACAAAAACCAGAAGGGAAATTAAATAATGGCCATCAGTATTGAATAATCAGGGTTGCATTTTTGTTTGATCAGGCCATCAACTAGCCAGCTTCATTCCAGCCATAAACATTAGGAAGTATTTGTCTGGAATAATGTAATCACTGTGACTTTTTAAGTAGTTGGGAACAAAACATCCAACTAAGCAACCCCCCTGGAAAATCCACCCTAGTGGCAATCCAACACTATACCTCTTTTTTAGTGTATTTATTTGTTTTGGAATACACTAAGGTTCAAAAGTAATTAAAAAAAATAATAAAAAAAATTACATCCAGCTAGAAGAACCCCAAAGGGTACATACAATTTTTAACAGCTGGAGGGTTGTACTATCACCCTTATATTCACTCCACTTTTTCTTTTTTTTTGATTCATGGGGATGGCAGACATCATAACAGACAGCATAACTGTAACTGTATAAATTTACCCATCTTAATATGGGCATATCATCAGCTGCAGTCCATGGCAGTGAAGAAATTTTATTTTTTTTGTCCTGCCTTTATTTTATAAAGGAGAAAAATTCAGAAACCCAAGTGAGAGGCCTTACCTTCGGAGTTGCTAATCTTCAGTGGTAAAAGAGAGTACTCAAACTGAAAGCTATAGTAAAAATATGCTCACAAAATTTCTCCAAATTGATAGCAAGAAGGTAGTCCTTTTTTTTTGTTTTGCTTGTCCTGTATCTGTTCCTGTATCATGAGGTTTATCTTCCTGTGTATAACAAAGGAAATCAAAATATCCCACACCTGACCCAAATGTGATAGCTGTGAGTTTTATTGCTCATTATGCCATAATTTACAGGACTACAGTGCTTAAAGGTGTGATAAAAGCATGTTCTTTCTGGGCAAATTAAACCAGTTACTTGAGAAGAAAGGTAGCAAAAGAAATTCAGTGGGAACACTAAGGTTGTTTAATATTGCTTATAAAGGCTGAAGGTTTTGAGACTGCCAATACAGGTATCAGGCTTGAAGGCTAAGGAAGCTAGTCTTTTCTTATCACAGACTCTTCAGCACATTGGATATTTTGGGAATTTTAACTGCCATACAGAAGCTCTCCTCATGACTAAAACTGTCATTATCATTAGAATTCCCAAGCAGAAGAATTTGACAGGTTGGTTTGGAAAGACCCCATCACCATATATTCATCTGGGATAGATCTGCCTCTCTCTAATGTTGTGAACGGAGCTATCTGAATATAACCAGTGGAAAACCTGCTTCCTGCATGTGGTTGCCATTTCATCCACAGAAGATTACCTGTTGCCTGTGAAACCAGGCCACGAATTATTATTCATCTGTAAGGATTTGTAGTCCTTAGAAAAATGTCTTGTTTCTTCCAAGTGAAAACAAATCTGAAGTGCAATGCTATGTTGAATGTCCTATTGTTACTTCTAGTCCCTGTTTCCCCACAGAAATTCTTAACTAAAATCCAGGGTAGTGATGCTTTCTGACATATGTCGTACATCTAGCAAATAGTTCATAGGATTACCTATTAAACATTTCAGGTCTGGCCTTTCCCCTGCTAGACCGTATTGTCTTCTGTAGTCTTCTGCAGAGTGTCAGCCCTGTTCATGGGCCCAAATCATCCCTGGTTTTAGACCAACGACAAACTCCAGGCTGAAGATCAAAATACACAGTGTTGACCAACACAGTTTTAGCACTAGAATTGGCACCAAAGCAGTGAAATCCAGTGAAACACTTATAAACATGTGTTCTTGCCAATATGAGGCTGTGAGTATGGCATTTGTGTACTCCTGAGCCAGGGTTAACCCTGAAGCCCCAACTTCTCCAATTTCCAACGGTAAATCTAGCTCTGATGCCTGACCAAGAGCTTAGGAAATGACACTTTGCAGAATTGGAAATACTGAAATTTGAAGAGATGGAGATTGTGGAAAAAGTAAGGGGGGCAGGTTTTCAGGTCATATGGAGTGTCATAGCAATTGTAAATGGTGGGTTAGAGTCCTGTGTCAGAAGATGTCTTCAGGAACAGTACTGGAAAAGGGAATGCTAAATGCTGGGCTTTCAAATGGGAAAATAGTCACCAAAATGGTGCTTCCACAAAACATACATTTATTCCTCTCATACACATTTTGCAAATTCAAAATTGTAACTTTGCAACAAAACTTTTTCTGAACGTCCCATGTCCTAGACTGATAGTGCTTCCGTGTTGACCCACAGCCAGAGAGCACGCAAGGGTAACAAGCGCTGAGAATATGATCACAGAAATGCTAGCACTGGCACAGCAAACTGATGAGTCACTTTCACAGGAGTTTTTCATAACTAATTACTCTTTAGGCATTAACTATAATGCTGTCCATGCAGTAGTAAAAATATTTTAGTTAAAAAGATGTATCTATATGGCAAACAAATTGTTAAGTCTAGAACCGAACAGTATGTTCCATTAATTCCAGTGGGACCACTGGTTTACTAAGATCTGCTTTGTGTGGATAGGTTAATAGTATTCGTGAGTAATTATTCAAAGGCAAATAGCCAAAATTTCCTGTGCATCATTTTTGGCATGGATTTCTCAACTAGTAATAGAAAGTATTAAGTAAATTCTACAAGATTTGATCTTAGAAGTAGAAAAATATTTGCAAATGCAATTGTTTAGAAACAGTAGGCAAATTACATCTATTAATATCTTTAGAGTTTCTCAGTAGGGTCTGAGGAAGGGCCCTCGCTTTTAAGCATGTAATGGTCAAGAGTTAATTGATGTAACTCTTAGGTGTCTGCACAGCTGAAGTCCCAAACTGGGAATTGTGCCTGGTGAAGTGCTTGTCTGCACTATGAATTGGAGTGACTTACCGCTCCCTGATTATAAGGAGATGTATGAACATGGACTTACTTTTTCTGGGCCACAAAAAATACCATGCTAACAATTTACACTTTTTTTTCCCTTCTCTTACATTAACTGAGGCACCTGAGGTCACCAGATCACTATATGCAACTCAGACCAAGAAAACTGCCTGTACTAAGTTAGGAGTTCAAAGGTATCAATGACAAAGTAGGAGCTGGAAATAGGATGGAGAGAAGTGATTCATATCTAGCTTCTGGAATGTGATTTTTTACATCCAGATGCTAGAGTAAACTTGAATACTTGAAAAAATGCTCTGTGAATACTTAGGGTAGGAGGTATGTCTGATAATAAATCTGCAGAACAGTCAGTGATCCTGTGTTCTCTGTATTGCATACAGCATAAGTACTTGTGATTTGTTATTGCCTTGCCTGGTGATTTGCATGCAGGGGATCACTGTTGATCGTGGTAATTCCAAAATAAAAATAACTTGCATTTCAAAAGAATATTTTATGTCTCATTTGTGATTCTCCCATGCAAATTATAACAATTCAACAATTCTACTTTGGTATGTGTATTGCACAGAAAGCATATGAGATGCATTCATACACTATTTATTGTAATTGACTGCTTTTCATTGGCAGGATGATTGCATTTTCTCAACTTACTTATAAGAAGCATTTTCTAATATTGGACTCGCACTTTAATCATTTGCCACTTATGCTTTTATCTTAGCATATATTTATTGCATTTCTCTTTGACATTTTTAAAAATCCTACACTCTACAGAAACTTTTTGGATTTTATAGCTTCTCACTTTATGATTATTTCTTTTTCTGAGATTAAATACTTTAATGGGAGTTTTAAAAAGGTAAGATACTTTTACCCGTCTTGCTGTGATTCTGGCATCTTTGGGCGGAGCAGGGACAGAAAAGTGTGTATTTTGTATTTAAATGTGTCTCTCATGGATCTTCAGTAAAATATATTCCTTGGGAAGGTGAAAAGGATATCAAAGATCTAAGTTTTAAAATGGTGTTCATGAGGCCTGGCCTCTGTATCAGATATGGCTGAAGTGTTACAGAATTTGTTAGACTTAGGACATATGTATATGACAAATCTTTTAATATGTCATCTCTTTTCCTCACAGTCTGCATCTATTTCAAACTTTACTTTAAAATCCCTGTGATATTATTAATGTAGTGTTCTTAAACTGGCAAAGCATGAGCTTACATTTTATGAGAGGGTTAGAATACCTTCAGTCTACCTGCTATGTTCATTCAGAACAAATTTAGAGGTGCTTTAGGCATAAATCTGAAGCCTGAACTGTTCTGAATTTCATGGGTTTACACGGGCTTGGACTTGATGTACTTATTTAAAAGACAGTGCTTTGCATTGAATGCAGCGTGGAAAAGGAGTGGCACTAGAACACAATGAAGTTATGCAGGCGAGCTCTTCCAGGTGAATACACAGGACAGCAGATGGTGTCACATTTTAAAATTAAGCAGTGGTGATCCTGAAGCTGGAAAACAGTAACACAGATTCTGGAGAGTTCTGAAATTCTTTTGATTAGAGAGGAAAAATTTTTAAGGTTTGGGGGACAAATTTCATGTTTTGAAGAATGAACATAAAAGAGTAGCTAGAATATTATTAAACCTATAATGTTTTTCTCTCATGCAAGTTTAGGATAACCGGCACTTGCACACCATTCTTTGCTACTGTAAGCAGCTCTCCGCCCCTCCTTTAGCAGTTCATTTTCTTGTTTTGCTATTTGTAATTTTAAGATTGTAGTAGGAGAGCCACTGTTTAAGGGTTTATTGAAGCACATGTTCTGTATCCACTTTCTTTTCCTATATGTGAGCAGTTCTACTGAGATCTGTTCATTTAAGGGCAACATTACTGCACCCTTAAAGCATCATCGGTGTTCTTTCAGGGCTTCCTACAAGATCATCTCCTTTCAAAGTCCCTATTTACGCAGGTGTTAATTAAAAATCAGTTTGATCCGTAGATTTGTGCCAAGCAGTATTCAGAAATCAGACTACCACACAGGTGGGACCTTGAAAGCAGCCTATTTGCAGTTGCCCATACCGTGCGCTTCACCCTGTGTGAGCGTTTCTGCCATGGCAAATCCTGCAGAGCACTGCAGACCGTACGGATTGTCCACGTACAGACATTTTGCCTGGCATTTGTCTTTCTGAAGTGGCGTGGGGGAGATCGGTGACATTTTCTGTGGCTGCCTGGAATCTGGGAATGTGTGAATGAGCCCAGGGCCTGTGGCCGATGTTTCTGCAAGGTGAAGGCTGTGCTTCATCTTCCCCCATGCTGGCCCCTCTCTGAGCTGGAATCACTAAGCCCAACCTAGGGATATTTTGAGGTCGTTCATGCTGCACTCCTGTGAACTTTTCCTGGCCTAGTCCAAACTGTAAGTATGTGTTTGCAGGCATTTGAAGAGTTTTTGCTGTCTCCTTTGTGTGACCAGTCTACCCGTGTACCTAGGTGAGCAGTGAGGTGAAGGCCTTCTGGTTGCTGTTGAGAGCATAGATTAATTCAGTCGGTGGACTGTATGTTTATGGGAACATTTGCAGAAGAGTGGATGCCTTCACAGAGTTCTTTTTCTGAGTTGTGTTGGCATCTCTGTTGCTCGCTGTAAGACAATGTTTTCTCCTTAGCAATCTTTAAGCGATCAGGGCCATCTGCTCGGAGCTGGAGCTCGGCCCTCATAGACCTCCCTTCAGCAGTTCAGCAGGTGCCGTGGGTGTCCCTGTTTGTTTGTTTTGGATGACACATTCCAAAACATGTATGCCTGCAATGACATAATTAATTTTGAAGGTATGTGGATGTTGGATAAGAAATATTAGACAATAATAGCGTTATGTAATGAAATCTCTGAGTCTTCTTGGGGGGGGGGGGAGGAAAACAGCTCTTGTCTGACAACCAGGAACGACGCCCAAAGGCAGTACAACTTCGGGGGAACAGTCCCCTCAGTACTTTTCTGTCTGGGGGCTGACTCATCTTTCAGGCACACCCAGCTCTCCCCAGGTTATTCACGTTAAACAGATTTGCACTTCCCCAGCACCCAGCCCAAGCCTGTCCCCTGAGCTCGCAGCACCGTGCCGCCTGACTGCGCCACTCGCTCCGGCACCCAGCCAAGGGGGCACGGAGCGGCGTCCCCCAGCCACGGGGCCGCCGGGCTGGGCCGGGCCGGGCCGGGCAGGAGGCGGCGGGGCCGCTCCCGATCCCGAGCGCAGCCCCCGGGCCGGCGGGGCCGGCGCCGCCCTCTGCCGCCCTCTGCCGGCGGCCGGGGGTCCCGGGGCCGGGGGGCCAGGGCCGAGGGTCCCGGTCCCGGTGCCGGGCGGTGCTGGGACGGCCGGAGCTCGGCCGGTTGCGGCTGCCGGAGCTGCTGCTCGCAGGATTCCGGTCAGTCTGGCGTGCACGGCTGGGGCAGAGCGGCTCTGCGAGTTTGGTGTTTGCTTTAAGAGAGAAACATCTTTTTTATTTTATTTTTATTTTTTTAATGTAATGATTGGTAATCAAAGTAGAACTGTTTTGTTTTTGCTTACTAGTTACAGTTTTTGAGCACTGATAAGAGCCCCCGGCACCCAGCGCCCCCCCGCCGGCGCGGGGGCAAATGGCCGCAGCAGGGGCCCACACGGTGCTGAGGTGGGGCAGGCAGGCACCAGCTGCTGGGAGGCTCTTTTTGCTTTATTTATTTATTCATTTATTTATTTAAATTTGAGGCTAAGGGTATGCCTAAGAATGCAGAAACCTGCCGATGTGTTATTTATTCAGAAATACTGTATGACGTGGTGATTATGCTCCATTACAATATATGTGCTGCGTCTCCCTTGTCTTTGTAACCTGCGCCAGCATCACCCGCGATGCCCAGCTGCCTGATTTTTATGTACCGGTAATATACAGGCCATTTTTATAAACAACTGCGATGCAGCCAAGCGAGTCCTATTAGATTGTTTGTTTTGATCTTACTAGTTTCAGGAGCAGAGCAGTGGAGCTGCAGAGCGATCGTACTTTGTCCACGCAGAACAGGGGGATCCATGCATAGAGGCAAGGTTATGTGTTAAAATGTTTTAAAAATATGATGCATTGAGCTATTTAAAATACGTGTATTGTCAAAGTTTAATATTAAAAAAAACACCACAAAGCACCCCCCCAAACAAAAACCACACCAAAAACACCCCACAACAATCCAACTCAACCCCTCTCCCCATGCGTTAAACGAACCCCATGGTAGGGTGAGAAATGAAGTAAAGTTACCCGCAGTTTTGTAGAGCTGGTTTGCCTGAAGACAGAGTGAACAGCTTTTCTGTGCTGGGCTGACTGGGGTGTTTCCTGATGCCTGCTATTTACACGCAGGTAATATCCCATGCCTAGTGTATATAAGCGATGTGAACGTGAAGATTTGTGTTATTCATTGTACGTAACTTGTCTTCCCACGTCACGTAAGACAGAGTGCTGCTGTGACTCAGCCGTAGAAGCATTTATTTACTAACAGTACTTTACCGGTCCTCCTGAGCCATTAGTTCGGGCTCAGAATTATTCCAATTAACTGCTTGTTTAAATCAAATATTTTGGTTCTTGGTCTCACAATCTTCTTTGTTAATACTTATGTAGTTTGGGTCACCGTGCACACGGTGCGACTGAGGCAGAGGTAGTAAACTGGGATTTTACACAGTAAAGGTGTTCAGGAGGGGAGGTGAGAAAATCTGGCCCTTAATAGCCATACAGAAGTGGGGCCTCTTTTTTTGAAGGTTTTGTCCAAAAGCTTCCTGACTTAGTAAACTGCATGGAAACAAATTAATTTCCTTTCAAAAGAAGAAATGAGGGAAGTGGCTCTGGAATTTAATTTTTCAGTTCAGAAAATCTATATGTTTTAAACCCAGTACTTGAAACTCCTTTTGCTGCTCAAGGTAGTCACAGTAAAATATGCTAACTATATTTTCAACGTAAATTGCCAGTGATGGCAGAATGGTGAAAAGCTGTTTAGCACATTGGTCGAAAGATGGATAACTGTTCACTTTTTAAATTCGAGTCTGTTGACCAGAAGAAATTAGAAGTAGCTGAGTCGAGCTGATAACGTTAACATTTCTCAGCCTTCTGTTCATTTGAAGGTATTCACCATTCTTAACCCTTTTCAAAGAACTTTCATACCGAGTTGCTCACAAGCAAAGCATGTTGAAAGCATGTGTACTTCCATGCACATTAGTATTGGACAAGTCGCGTATCACTTTGAAATCTCTTTGGATTGGGAAACATTTCATATTGGTGCAGATACTGCCATGCCTGGTCACCACGTTCACTGCTAGCAGACAGTGCTGCATGTAATCTTTCTAGGTTGAAGTACGGTTTCATGAACTTCTGGTCTACTTGCAGACAATGAATGAATGAGGGCGTGCTAAAGTCTTCATAGTTAATGGAAGAAAATGAAAACTAAAACTATTTAGAATATGTTTTTCTACCTTGTGTGCTCATATTTTCAGTTTTTATCATTAATGGTAGTCTAGCTTTGCTCTGGTTGACAGCTGTCGGCATTTGGAAATAGCCTCACGGTAATCAACAGGTGTGCTGGCACATTCAGTGGGATCGAGGTGGAATGGGTGTGGATATGTGCTGGCAAAGTACAGGGCAGCAGTGCCATGGGGAAGCTAGCAGCTCAGGGTCTGTGGGGTGGTATCACAGTGAAAATGGGGGATTTCAGTCTGCACAGCTCTCGGGGTGGCCTGCCTCCCATCAGTGCCTTCACTCAGGGGTTTCAAAAGAAGATATCGGAGAGTGATTCATAAAGCTGAAAGTGAGCGCTTTCCCCTGCCAAATTAAATTGCCTGTACCCGGGACGTGTTGATGATCTCAGTCGCACGCTGGTGAGATAGTAGAGGTTGCTTCTGGCCAGCATCCCAGGCTTGGGGAGCAATTGCCAAAGAGGTCGCTCCTGCTCTGACCTCTCTGTTTCTTTTGAAGTCCCGTCACAGCTGATTTCTCACTACAGACGTCTTTTACGTTACAGAGCTTATGCTTCAGAGCTGATGCTAAATTGTTCATAACAGAGAAGAGGACGTGTGTAATTTTTTACGTGTGTAGCTAATTCATCTAGATTCACATTTAGCTGTAATTAAATACATTTTATACATCAGGTATAATTAATATTCTAGGACATCCAAAAGACAGTGCTTAAATACCTAAATTTTGCTAATGGATTCAGTATATGAGCCTGTTTTGTAAGCACGGGACTACATAATTGTTCAGGGATTACCCTAGATCTTTCATTAGTGATCTAACGTACCACCCAGGCTAAACCACCTATTTATCTGGAGGGCAATTGATTATAAACACAGATTTAACTAACAAATCAATCATAATAGCTGAGATTATACTGCCAATCCTCTTTTAGTGGATTTTTATCAATGAGTACATAAACTTATCTTTTTAATGTCTTCTGTACGTTTGTTGATGCTTGATAAAATTTGGGTAGGAAACTAACATGTTTAAAAAATAGTGGAAATGCAGCGTTTCGGGGATATCCTTTAATTTCAGAAATCAGTTATTTATCTGATTTACCAACATTCCTTTGTTTCACAAATAAACATGTAAATTAAGATTAAGGGCCTGTTCTGTAACCACGGATAAAATCATCTCTAATGAGCATGTGGTTTAGGTCTTGTCACAACGCTCCTGGCTCTTGTAGGACATAATCCAAAATCTATTCGTAAGAGAGAAAAAATCTCCACTGACTTCAGTGGGCATTGGATCAGCAAGGTCAGCATTGCTGTACGTGCAGGAAACAGGCAGAAGCCAGGGTCGGACCTTTTCGAGAACTTCTGGTTCTCTCTGACCATCTGGGAAATATTTGTGTTTGACAGTGAAGCTCAACGTGCTGTACTTCCCGTGTTATTTTTCCAGAGATACAGGCTAAAAGAAATAGCCAAGCCTTGTAAAATAAGTAAAGCTAAGATTTACAGGGCCAGGTTCTCGTACTTTCATGTGCTCTTGACACGATCGTGATTTGTTCCCTGTTTAGAGATCTCTAAAATCCGTTCTCGTGGCGTGAGGGGAATGTAATCTGCACATAGGGGGTGAGGCTGGCGCAGAGCGCATCCCGCTGGATGTATGCCGTACCGCCTGGTAGGGGCTGAGGGTGTCGCTTACGAATGACCAAACTCTGAATGCGTATGGCCTCCGTGTCATGCCAGAGAAACCCTTTTTCCTCGGCCGCAGCCTTGTAGCTAGGAGCAGCAGGCACACTCACCCATCCGAAGTCTTTGGGCTGGAGCCAGCGGGCTCCGCTCACGCCTGTTGGTACATCTTCTGGGTCACCTTTCCATACAGCCACGTGCGGGCTGCATTTGGCAACCCTTAAATCTCTCGCTGGCCCCTGAGCACGTACGATGCTCGTTCCCTGTGTGTGATTTAGTCCATGCCATTTTTAAAATAAAGCGGCTTCGCACATGCTAGGTGCAGAACAGCGCTCCCAGCGTCCTCCGTGTCACGTTGTTGAACGTCTGTGTTCTGCATTATGCTGGGTAAGCGAGTGCCCCATGACGAATTTATACCGTTATTAATGGGTTACATTTTTCTTCCAACGGCTTCCAAGCGGCTTTGCAGATCGCTCTGCCCCACAACATCAGTGACTGAATGGAAAATAGGACCAGAATGACTTTGTAGTGAAAATACGGGGCTACCTGTGTAGCGGTAGGTAGTTGTGTTTAAGAATCCAGAACTGGACAATCTCATCTTTGATTTTCTTCTCCACGTAGCACAAAATTTGAAGTCTTCTGCTATTTAGGACCACAGATACCTTTTATTGTGTTAGGTTCAGCAGTCAGACCAGCGTTTGCATGTGACTGCTCTTTATGATGCCGGCACTCTGGAAGCAATTGGCAAGCAGCAAAATTGTTAATATCCTTCAAAAATGCAAGTTTAATTTTCAGTCTTCCTACTGTATGTCCTCAGCTGATGGCTCAGGTGTTTCTACCGTTGAATCTACGCTGGGATTTGTCTGAGCATGAGCAATGGAGTGCATCGTATGGATGCGCGCAGGGAAAGACCACAGAAATGTAAAACAGCTCTTGGGCTGAAAGTGGAAAGTAGATTCTTAAAGGTATAGGCTTGTCACCTTTTACCTTTGTCCTTTTCTCCATTCATTTAGCCAACGGACACTCGATTTTATTGTCTATAAACCTCTCATTTTAATGCATGCGTTTAGCAGCTGTCTGATGGTTTAGTGAGAAATGTAGATTATATCAGATTAGAGGGTAGCTGGGCAGGGGAAAAACGGTTTTTATACACTGTTCTCGTTCTGTGTTATATTCAAGAATTTGGTGTCAGTCACCTCCCGTTTTCTCAAAATAACCCCCGATCAATGCAGCACTTGTGAGGTGCGTTTAGTAAACACTGATATTCTTTGTACTACTGCTGTTTTCTACTGTCTGCTTGGTCAGCTGTACCCTCTGACACCAGCATTACAGGAAAAAAATATGCTCTTCTAGAAGTGGAATTAAGAGTTTTTAATCTTCATCTGTTTTTTCTCAGCCGTCAGTATCACAGGTGAACAGGAAGATGATATTTCATGAAAATAAGGTCTCTAAAGATTTCAGAATTTTTCACAAATACTCATCTGTAACTGGTAGTAGATTCATAACCCCAGGTGGATGATTCATGACTTGGGGATGTGTGCACACCTTGAGATAATGTTAGTTAGATAGTTTTTATGGATATGTTGAGATTATTATGATCATCCTAGTAGCACATTTGATAAATGAACGTAATTACAAATACAATAGCAATTGATGTGATCACAGTGTTTACCAAGTGTGGTTCATTTTTTGTATTGATTGGAACATTTCGAGAAGATACGGAAGCGTTCGCTGAGACCTCTCCAAACAAAAGCCACAGCGGCAGAGGAGGTCAGGCCAGCTGTGCCACTTCATTCACGCTGCAGAGGCTGCAGTTCCTCTCCGTTCAACTTTTTGAGAACGTGAAAGTGCTCGTTGTGGTATCTTTCCTAGGTAGTCTCATTTCCAGAAATTTTCCATACAGTTAGCTTGCCCTTTTTGTTCCTGGAAGGCCAATGACGAAACGGGTGGAGTCTGCCTTACTGCAAACGCCAGCCTTGCTCCTCCTCTACTTAAGGGTGAGAAGGGTCATTTTCGGGAATCACATCAAAAATGTATTTTAAAATTGAGTAAGAAAAAAACCACCACTATGTTTTAGTTGGATTGTTGCTAATTAATACATACTGTAGTATGTTTTGGAGTGACCCTTTTTATTTGATTTTTTTTTATTTTTTTATCTCAGGTTGGTTGAGATAATTTTGGATGTCTGCAATTATGGGATGCATTCGCGTATGTAACAGTGAAGATCGGTACACTTTTTCCTGTTGGGGTACATGCTCCTCTCACGAACTGACGCATGAAAAGCTGTGGAGAAAAGAGATCAAAGTTAGAAAGGAAAGGAAGGAGACAGTACTGCATCAGTCACAAACGAAATACTGAACAAGAGCAGAAAGGGTCTGTAAAATTGCACCTGGCGAGATTTACATTGGAGCTTGAGTAGTCCTAAATGAAAGAAACAAACGGGATTTCTGAGTGTTTCAAGGCAGAGTAGGTCCGTCCTAGTGCTGGAATCCTCCTTCTGTTGTGAAAATGAGGTAGAAACTTCTCGCTGCTGCGCCGGGCTGTGAGTTTTGAGAAGCCTGACGAGCTTTGGAGCGTCTCTGAGGTGTTGATCGGTTCATCAGTGCCTTCAGCTGGGGACTCCCCAGCTGCTGCCTTCAGACGGGCGGAGTATTGCCGTGCTCCGGCTGTCCTGTGCGTGGTCTCTGCAGAAAAGGCTCGGCTCTGTCCTGCTCCTGAGATCAAAAGGACCGTGGTGCAGTTTAGCATGGCTTTGGGTCAGTTACAAGGTACCGAGATGGGATGGGACTGGGATACCTTTCTCCTACCGCTACTCAGGACTTGTCCTGACCTCCTTGTATCCTGCTGGTTTGGGAGTCGTCGTGTTCCAGAAGCAACCTCTGATGTTAATGCAAGTCCATCTCCCTGTTCCCAAAAATCTCCTGCAAAGGAAATTGCACTTCTCTGTGTGTGTGTGTGTGGAATTCTCCCTTGAATTTTGAGCTAGCAGGGGGATGAACAGTCATGTCCTGCATGTGCTTGTTGAGAGAGGAGGTCTTTAATTCTCCTGATTCTCTCTGATTCCCCATCTTGAAGAAGGATGCTTGGCAGCATGCTTCTAGATCCCAGCTGAGACCTCATACCCCTTGTCAAGTCAGAAAAAGTCCATCTAGTGAATCGCTGATCATCCTTAGCCGATCTGGGCTGAATTGTGAGTACTTAGTACCTTACATTTTTTGGCTCAAAATGTATGAAAGACATTAAAATTAAATTATTTTAATGAAGTGGCATTAAACATTCAGTGTTCCAGCAGTTGGTTGTAAATTTCTTTAGAAGTCATTACAGTAACTCGGTCTTTGTGTGTGCCCTGCCATGGGCAGGGATGCTGATGTCACGGCCAGAGCTCTCGGCCTGGGAGAGGCTCACGGTTGCCACTGAGGTGTGTCTTACTCAGACCCGAGGCAGAAAAACTGGATGAGGCAGTTCTCAGGTCGCTGGATTTTTTATTTTTTATTTTATTTTTTATTTTTTATTTTTTTCTTCCTCTATTTACAGAATTCTTGGCTTCAGCAGCCTTTGGACAAACAGGGAAGTGTCTATGCTAACTTCAGCTCCTAGCGATACGCTCGCGTCTCCCAGTTCTGTGGTTATCCTGAATACTTTTTCTCTTCAGAGAGGAAGTGATGCTTGGAAAACTTCAGCAGGTTAGAAAGGAAAGAGGCAGTCGCTCCCAGCAGCAGCCTGGCAAGGCTGCACAAAGGAGCAGTCTCAAAGCAGCAATCTTAAAATGTTTCAACCAACACATGATTATCAAGTAGCTCTTTGCAGCCTTCAGGAGAAAATGCTTCTCCCCATTAGAGGCGTGTATCTCACTCGTAGACCATTGTTTGATTGCCCATTACAAACACAACGTGATCACCAAGTTACTGCGCATTTACCTGTTGCACCATTATGTTTTCCCTGCCAAGTTTCCCCTGTTCTGTTTAAGTAAGATTCATCACTGTGATAAAGTAGTTGTACAAGTGCTATTGCAGGAGGAAGAAAATCTTACTCCACGTAGCCTTTTTATCCCATTTTGATGCAATCAGCTCCTCATAAACTGACACCCTCCGTGAATATAAATTTCATTAAAGCCCTCTTGGTTCCTTGCCCACTTCTCCACTATGAATCCGATTGCTGTTATTATTTCTGCCTGTGTCACTTTTATTTTCTCTTACCTTTTCCCCCTCGGTTTTATGTAAATAATGTTTGGATAATGGAGTGAAATGGTTTCCATGGTGCTGAACAAATACAGGTCACGGTGTGGGGGACTTCTCTGCACCTGAACATAAAGGTGAACATGTATATAATTTTTAATTACTTGGTTTCTTACAACTAAGAAAGAAGTTTTGTGTATCTTGTAGCATCATTTTTGTTGAAGAGAAAAATTAGTTCATTATGAATTCTGCAAAAATAGTTTTGCCTTTCAAATGGTAATTTTTTCACTGTATTCATATCTTTTTTCTCTTTTTCTTTTTTTTTAATGACACTATCATGCATTACACCATCTGATTAAAAAATTTGCTGGAATAATATTTGCACTGAACATCTGTCATTGGCAGCTGTAAATATGTTCTGCATTTATCTACAAGAAATCAAGTTAAGAGCCCCTTACAGTCAGCAGAACTTTTATTGAGCAGGAGGGGGGTCTGACCGCGTGGTTCCCAAGCATTTTCTTTAGATACAGATGTCCTCAGATGGGTTATATGTGTGGCCCATTAACTTTGAAGCCAAACGGACGTTATGTGGGCTTTTTATAAAATGCTCCACAACACTTACTGTCACGGAGACCAGCTGCAAACGCAGCTTTTGCAGCAGCATTGGTGTGTGAATGCAGAGGGTCAGCAATCCCTGCGGGGCAAGCCTGGGGAACGTCGCAGGCTGCAGCACCGGCGAGCACCGGGGGCCCGGAGGGCTGGGCGGGCGCTGCTGTGGGGTGCCAAGCACCACAGCACCGCGCCTTCACTGCCACAGTCACACGGGGAGCCCGAGAACAAGAATTTTCCTGGGGTTACTGTCACGCTTGCATTTTCTGTGCTGGATCCGAATAATGGCCTGAACAAAATCAGCAGATGATGTGTTGGGAAAGGAGAAATAGATATTAATGTCCTAGTCCGTGTTGCACGCACCTCTCCATAGGTTTTGTATGGCTTTCTTACCCACTGCAAACAATGAAAGAGGATTTCATTGATCCTCAGTGAAAGAGGATGATACAATGGATTTTGGGATCTTTATCTTATTGTCTGACTTGCTATCTAAATAGAATTTACATTGTCTAACCCTACGTAGATCCTGTCTTCCCCTGTGAACTCTAGAGAGAAGTTCGATGGGTTCTGTGCTTCTTTGCCAAGAGCCAAAGTCACGACAGCTGTGACTTAGAAGCTTCTGGAAGCCACTTGTGCAGGCAACAGGCGTGATACTGACTCTTACCTTCGATCCGTATATTCCTCATATAACGCGGTAATGCAGCATCACATTGACCAGGTGGTGCTGATGAATCCTAAAGGGAAGGTGTAGGAACTTGCTTTTTAAAAATCAGAAGCAGTTGGTTTGTTATTCATAAAACTTGCTTCTTCGTTTTATGTTGGATCTCAGAGCAAAGGAAAGCGTGACTTTAAATCCAAAAATTAGCAGCAAATGAATACCTTGACTAGCGGATGAAAATACATTCTCAGCTGTACATTACAGGAAATCTTTCAGAAACAAAGTAGTGCCTCCTTCTCTGAAGCTCATCCTGGGATGTGTTTCAATAAAAAGAAATCCAGAAGGAAGGTTCTTTAATTGAAAATTCCCTGCCAAACTGTTTAAGGCATTTACACCCGGACCAAGTTCCACCCGCTGGGGATACACAAGCTGTTCTGAAGTTGTAGGATAACTGTCAATGGCTAGAAACAACACCGTGTGACTTAACTAATCAGACAGGAAAATAAATGCTCAAGCCAACAGGCTCAAGAATAGTCTGAGGGCAATCTTTAGTTATCCTTGTTATGGTAAATAAGTCGTTGAATAAATCAAAGTAACTTTAATAAACGAGTATCAACAGAAGTTTATATAGGGATAATTCATAAGCAGAAGAGGGTGGTACATTTGTCAAAAAATGTTCGGTGCACATAATTCGTCTATTACTCTGATCATCCCCTCGAATTGGTCCTGGTGATGAGTAAGGAATTAGTATGGCCTCTACCATGCTGATACAAAGATACATCGTCCTCAGCTGATGGCCTCCAATAATGCCATTGCCACCTCCTGCACCAGATGGAGAGCGAGTGACCTTTTGGCAGAGCCTCCTGTTGTAGCCCCTGCAGTGATCTGGCCTGACGGTGAGGGAGGGATGAATGACGGCTGCGAGGACCTGATCTGAGAGAGCCGTGCAGTGGCGTGCCAGACCCAGGATGGGAGGTACGCAGAGCACTGCAGAGCCCTGGGTGTCCTTCCTCCTGCCGTTCTCTGCCTGGAAGTCTCTTTTTTAAGGAGGCCGGTGAGCACAGTGCTTCGGGGCTGCTTCCACCCTGCTGTCGGATGGGCCCTTGGCAAGTCCCCTTTTTGTCCCACCATAGATAACAAGATGCCATTAAAGCGGGACCTGTAGCTAAGGCCTGGAATGCAGGGAAGGAACTGAAAGATTTGCTTCTGACTTCTCTGTGGTAATCTCAAAGTTATTTAAGCTCTGAAGTTATTTATAGCATTCTTTATTTGATTTTTCCCTTCACCATTTTGAAGGGCAGCGTCTGTAGCTGCTCGTGTGCTGCTGCAGTGGGTGCTCTAGAACATCGTGATGAAGTACACGAATGCAGCTGAACCCCTGTCACGTAATAAATACTGCTCTGCAGAGCGGGAGAGTTCTCCAAGGACATCGCTGCTTGGTTCGATGACATCCCGCTTCCATAGCTTCTGGAAGCCACATCGTCTGCCTGCATTTTTGCGTCCTCAGGGTTTTTTGTGCAGCAGCCAAAACTTTGGACAATGGAGATTTGCCTCAGAGCTGTTAGGAGTAAAAGATGCGTCACTAATGCATTGTGCCACGGGACCAAATGAAAACTTAGTCTAATTACCATGATGCTCAAGGAAGAGGATTGTAGATGTTCCCCACTCTGAAACGGACATGGTTCGTTTGGATAAGTTGCACAGGGATACGCTGATCCCACTATACGCAGCATGGGCCAGAATAGAGGTATTTAATATGCACCTTATCTAATACAGTAAATGTGAGAGGCTGTGTCAGGCACAGACACTAAAGCAAGCCTCTGGCTTTCGTGGTCTCATAGATAAGAAAATACTTGTCGTACAATATTTTGTTTTAGAAGTGCTCTGTGTAAAAGAAGAAAGCACAGGAAACTGGTGGGTTTGGCAAAAGCGCTTATATGCACCTTAAACCGCTAGAGGTGATAGCTGTCAAGAGTTACTGTGGTGTGGGACAGGCTTTCTCCATCGTTTTACCCTGATTATGCGACGCGTTTAAAAGAAAAAGGGGTTTGTAGAGGAGGTGCAGAACACAAACTTGCACCAACGTGGACTTGAATTCAGATCCTACAGCTTTCAGATCCTACAGATCTACAATTGGTTCTTCAATAACAAAGCAAGTGGTGCGCAATTAGAAGTCCTTTTGCTGCAACATTGAGGGTATCAGTGTAAATATTCCGTCTACGTACGTAATCTCCTGTATCTCTCAGGATATATTAAAGGGATTAGGTACTATATAATTTCTCTATTTTAACACTGTGTGTAGAATAATGTCGTAGTTCATCAGTTTAAAACAAAACCAATAATATGGGATTAATGTAGGTCGCTAAATCAGACCTCCCATCTTCGTCTTCACTGTTTAAAGGAACAACTGTTTGTGCTCTTTTTTCACCGTTGCATACAAACATCGTTTTTTAGAAATCATGTCTACATTATAAAATTAAGATAGTTATCTTTTATTTTGTCTCCTGTGTCATGTTACAGATTAAGGGTACCAGACTAATAACAACAGTCTTTAACAGATATTAATAAATGTGATTTTCCCTGAAGTTTTGACATCAAAAAGTTTGTGAGGAGAATTATGGCACTTATTATCAGCAGTATGTTACGGGCTAAATTTAGTTACTGATGTTATAGGAAACTATGGGAAGTAGTTTTGGTTTAGATTGAGGCTGAATCAAAGAAACCCACCCTTCTCAGAAATTAATGGATGCTTTCATTCTTCCTGGCAGAGCTACTTTATCATTCATATGACTAAACAGACAATCAATTTAACAGCAACGTATGGGAATGGAGGGAATGAACAAATAAGCTATGAATGATGAGAATAGAAAAATCAAGCCCCCCTCCCTTATTCTCTTTTAATGGCTAATACCAACAGGGACAAGACCAGTAAAAAGAGGTTAATGAATTGCAAAGATCCTTTAGAAAGTGATTGACTGGTATTGAAGCTCAGTCAAATCAGTCATAAATATTTACTTTTATTAGCAACAGTGGGTTGCCTGTTATTTTCAATTGATTTTTAAAGCTGTCAAAAATCTACCACTGTGACTATTATCAAGTGTTTTATTTAATCAATATTTTCAAGCTCCAAAGAGCTGGATGAAACACTGTCCTGAAACTATTTCCTGTCTGTTTTGTAAGTATTGCTCACAAAAGATTAAAAGAGGGAAGTTAAAATAAGATTCACTATACCATGCAGACTAATCATCCCAATCGTTTCCCTGCAACATTTAGTCACTCATATTTAATGTAACATCCACTCTGGGTTTCTTGGTCC